>NC_090437.1:813171447-813478190 GCF_031143425.1 Pleurodeles waltl | reverse complement strand
GTATCAGAAACAGAGCTAAGTGGATCATAAAGATTATGAACTAAGGATCAAGGCTCAGATTGCCAGTAAGGCAGAATAATAATTACAAGTAGCAGAATCAGGGTGAGGAGGATCCGAGGTAAGAATGCTAACCAGCATCTAGAAGACCACGTAGGATGGACAGTGGTGGGCCTTAGGACCAGGATCAAAATAATCAGGCTCACAAGGACCCAAACAAGGGGAACATGGATCAAGAGAGCCTGGATCAATGGCTGCTGTAGCAGTAGGATATAATGAGCTTAGAACAGATCCAGGAGAAGAAGGAGCCCCAAACGAGGAAGACAAAGGCCCAGATTCTGAAAGGTGTCAGGCAACACAGAACTGCACTGTGTTGCTGACAGAGAGGGAGCAGGAGAGCACCATATTCATATAGAAATGGCACTCTCCTCCCCTCTCCGTAGCACCGGCGCTGATGTCAGCTGCCGTGCACCAGGCCTTAGTGCCATACTGCTAAGGTGCATGCCTGAGTTTACCATATGTTTAGTACAGGAAGGGTACACTTCCTGCACAAAATCCTTTGCCAAGACAAGTGAAAAACCTTTTCATACTTTGTACATGTACTGCACAGTGCAGCAGACATGCAAGGTCAGAAAAGCATGTAGAAATAAAAACGTTCCTCTGTTTAACACCTGTTTTCAAAAGGCATTAATTTTTGGTGTCTGTCTACCAATGTTAGTGAATAGAGCTTAGAGTCAAAAAAGCATGGGTGGTAGTATGGGTACGCCCAGGTACCACCCATGTAACACCCCAATGACGCAAATCAATGAAAGCAGCATTTTATGCTGCTTTACATTACTTTTCCATACAAACAAACGCATATACCAATATGCGTTGTTTTGTGAATACCAAAAAACTTTTAGCATCAGATTAGCGTTAAAAAAGTAACGCTCACCTGATGTTAATCCTTTGAGAATCTGGGCCTTAGAGCGCCAGGACATGAGAACCAAGATAGACAAGGACCTCTAGTGCCAGGGCTGAGAGGTTGACTGTAAGGAGAACTAGGACGAGGTGACTAGGAAAAAGGGGACCACAAAGGGCTAAGACTGGGAAAACCAAGAAGAACAATGATGGCTAAAAATGGTGTCATTTGACGAGGATCAAATGACGAGGCTCAGAAGGACCCAAAGAAAATCAGGACCAACATGGCCCAGACAACTGGGTGCAGTGCCAGAAGGTCCATGAGGACAAGGCACAAAGCCAGGTGGACAAAAGTGATCCAAGCAGAAAGACAAGAGCTAAAAGGGAAGGGCCTAAGAAAGCCAGGACACCCGAGACCAGGTAGACCGAGCAAATCTGCAGGACCAGGAGCTGATGTACGGGGAATCAGATGAGCAGGGTAAGAGGGATCAGGAGGACTGGGGTAAGTGGTTCAAAAGGAATAAGAAAGAATAGAGAGAGTGAGGAGAAGGGGGCTTGAAAGGGCCAGGAATGCCAGAAGGACCAGAACCAAGAGAATTAGGCACACAAAGACCCAAACAAAGAGGACATGAAACAAAAGGATCAACTCTAGTGGGTACAAAACGAGGAAGAGAATATGGACTGTGAGGACCAAAAATTAGATGACAATTTCTAGGCAAACCACACTAAAAGTGAGGTAGGCTAGGAGAAAAAGACGTGAAGCATAAAGAGGAAATGACCAAGCAACCAGAGCCAACAAGACAAGAGCTAAGAGGACCAGAGCTAAGAGGACCAGTGGGGCCACAACCAAGAAGAAAAGGAAGCACAATTAACAGAGCCATAGAGTATCAGGACCTGGCATACCAGGTCAAGCAGGACTAGACTGAAAATGAACAAGAGGACCAGGATAAGGAAGGCCACCATGATGACAGGAGTCATTACGACCAAGCTGTGTGGTTAAGAATGGCTAGGAACAGGATGGCCTGAACAAAGAGGATCCAGATAAATTGGACAAAGTCACAACCAGTGAACCAGGGCCTGACGTTTTAAGTTGAGCAGAAGTAACTGGCGTATTAGAAACAGGCTGGTGAGGATCAAGTGAACTTGGATAACCAGAGACTAATGCAACCAGACCAGGACAAAAATGACCAGGCCAATCCTAAGAGGACCTACTGAGGAGTACTAGAACCAGCGGAGGCAGTACCAGGTGCACTACAACGACAAGGACCAGGGCAAGGAGAATCAGGATGATAAAATTGTAAAAACTAGGAGTGCCAGCCCTATTAGAACAAGGACAATAGGCTAGGTGGAAAGGACCCAGCAGACCAGCAGGACGGGGGGTGAGGATCAGTAGTACTAGGGCCAGGAGGCCCAAGAAAGGTTCATACAAAGATAAGACAAGAAAAGGACCAGGAAGGGCAGGGTTAGAAAGGACTACAACCATGACCCTCCTAATTTAAAAACAAACCTGTATCAGGGTGGCCAGAACTAGTTAGACGAGGGCCAGGGTGAGGTTCAGGAGAACCAAAACAACCCAGAACTTGAGGACTTAGAACAGGACTCGGAGGAGGAAAAAACAGTGAAAGGCACAGAAGGAACTGGAAGTGAACTTAAATGAACATGAGCAGGAGTTCATCTATGTGAATCCAGACCACATTTGTTACAATGTCCCTTTTGAAAATGCTTCTTATTCAAGCTTCCTATGCTGCCAACCTTGAGAAACCCCCACCTCTTCAGCCCACGTACAGAACAGGTAAGTATTTACTGAAAAATTAGAGCATGAAAAGTGAATAAAAAGCTGGGACAGGACATTTACACTCTGACCTCTGAGGGTAGAAGACACATTCTGATGCTGGTACAGTAGTCCGAGGGTGGATCTAAGGGCATAGGGACTGAAACTTGGCAAAGGAGTTTAAAGGTGGGTGGATGAAAAGGAGTGTGGTCTGTGAAGGATGGGAGAAATAGTTTGATAAAGTCAGATGGCTTAAGTTAGGAAAATGATTAATTGCTAACAAAGGGGATAGCTGGGCTATAGCAATCAGCACATCAAATCCCAAGATCATAAGAAGCTCAGATGAGCAGAAGAGGGGGTAATGGAGGCTCCAGATTGATTGCATCATGTGGCCAAAAGATGATTTCTGTGCGACCTTCTGATCTCTGTACTGATATTCCATATGTGTTTATGTGAAGTGGGTATTGTGCAACTGGCAGATTTAATAAGAAGTCACACAAGGGAACAACCTGCACATCTTTGTGTGACAGGCAGAGAACAGAAATGTGCTATATCTACTTAGATAGGATACATTTCTGCCCTCTCCTGGCACTGGGCGCTATTTAGTGTTATTGCAGACACCCTTGTGCCATGGTGCAAGGGTGTCTGCATTAATTGTAGGATTGTTTATGTGCACAAAGGGAGAACTTCCTGTAAAAAAAACAATCCTATGAGGCACTTTCCCATTTCTTTGTGTGCTGCAAAGCAAGTAAGGAGGAGAAGTACAGGTATTTCTGCTCATTATACCTTACTTGGGATCGAGTGCCATTTTGACACCATCCCAGGTTTACTCACATTAGTATCCTGGGATTGCGTCAAAGTCCATGGGTGCATTGATCCCTGATTTTCTCCACCATCTTACATATCTTGTCAGGCGTTAGATACCAACCAATAATAAATTAATAACTGATTCACTGTATAAGTCAGATTTGTTCGTAGGGGTGATTATTTTTCCAAAGTCTCACTCATCTCTGATTTTGCATTGCTCTTCTCAGTAATGTTCACCCTTTTCATAAATATTCTATCTTTTTTGTTTTTGTGGTATAGTCAGTATTTTTCATATTTTAGATACAGTGCATTTTCCATCTCGTAGTCATGTTACCAAGAGCTCAAAATATGTTAGTGGCCATTTTGTAATCTGTTTCATAGTTGGGGGGGTTACCCAGTGCCTTAAATTAGGGCATCTGAACCATACTATTTCTGTCATATTAGAATTTTGAAATATCTCAAATTTCTTTTTCACATAGATCTGCTTTCTAATGTTTGTAGTTCAACCCTTTTTATACAGGTGTGAAATCTATACTATGATGAACAGGGGAAAGGAGAATGTTGCCAGCCACTAGGTAAAGCCATAGAGTTTAATACCTCTAATGTCACTGTGGCTAAATTATAGTCTCTTCTGTCCTTCTGCTTAAGAACATGAAAAAAATCCCATTTCGTCCTACCTGCCAGTACTCTAGCCATGAGACTCAGGTTCTCTCATCGACCATTCACTTAAGATATGATTATGAATGGACTCCCCTGTAGTAATTCCTGATATCTGAAAAGGCTAGACATCCCTTATCTATTGACATTATAATGACCTTCCTTCAAGACTCCCATGCCATATAAATGTTGTTATACATATTTACAGTTTCTATAAAATATTGATCTCTATATGGCTCAACACACTTGAAATAGATAGAAGTGACTTTTCATTATTACCAAATTCATTGCTGCGATCAAACCAACTCATGAAAGATACTGGGATAATTTACTAAGCTCATGTATCATTTTTTCTGGAAGGGCTTTTATGTTTGCTTTGAAAAGTTCTGTTACCCTCGAAGTATTTCACTACTCCTTCCTTAATACTAAATATTATACCCCTCTTTAGTCATTCACACCCTGTGTATAGAGTCTCTGATTTGTCAAGTTGATTTTATACCCACAGTTGCCAACAGCTAAAGAATTGAAGGAATGGAAGGTCTCTGATTAGTAAGATAAAGCAGTACATCTTCCACAAAAAACATTTTGTGCCCCTTTCCACTAAATCCAGCCCCTAAATTCACAGAGATTGCCTGATCACCATTATCAATGTTCCATAGCATTTGCAAACAGTAGAGGAAACATTGGACAAACCTGCTTAGTGCTCCCGTTAATTTGCAACTAGTTTGAAAAGATCACATTCAACAATATATTTACTTTTTTGGACAATATGATGTTATTTAAATGGTTATTCATTTCAGTAAAGCCAAATCTTTCCATCAATTGTATTAACAACTCACCCTGTTAAAAGCGCTTTCAGCATCAAAGTCAAAAATTACTGTGATATATTTTTCCAGATAGATTTTTCAGCAAGTTGAATTTTATTCCTTCCTAATATTGTCAAATGATTGTGATTTTTTAATTTAGTTGTGGAAGGGCTGATGCTAGTCATGAGTTTCTTTTACGTTTGAATGTTAAGGGTCAGTGATGCTATATGTCTGCATGTTGAATATTTCTTTGGTTCCATATCTGGTTTGTGTGGGACTACTATATCTCCTTCATTCATAGATTCAGCCATTGCTCCCTCTCAGATAAATCCTGGCACACCTGTGGCAATAGCAGTATTAGCTGAGCCATTGTAGTCAAATGTGTGTTTTGACCACTGACTTCGTGTTGCACCACTTTGCACTTGGCTTAGCTGCCCACCCTCACATTAGTATTCACCAGTTACATACTCAGTTTAGCCTTAGATTAATTCTGCCTATTGACTTTATCGTAGCATTAGACACTGCCATGTTAAAGACTGCCAATGGTTATCCACATTGTAAACTGTGCATTCTGTCTTTTTTCTTGCTTTCTCACCAAGGGCTTTGGTTGATAAGTATGTACTCAGACAGCAAGGAACGGCCTTGCTTTGACTTTACATCTTGGGATTGTGGCCAAACCCCAATGTGTTATTTTTAAAGCATACCTAAACTAGCCTGCATGATTGAATCCCAAAAGAAGGGTTTTTTTCAAAAAGCTCCTTTGGGTTTTTGTAAGATATAAAACAGACCCAGTGTGACAGTGAGAGAGTCAGTGGCCTCAATCAGGATTCAGAAGTCGAATGCCTGATATAGATTTCCCATGAGGGTAGAGATCTCTTTCTCTTTCGCAGTCGAATGGAGTCATCGACTTGCTGGCATGAGAAAGATGAAGCACCTGACAGGCCCTACGGTGAAGCATTTTTATTAATTATTTGCTTTGCATTAGAATATAGATACATATATTTGCTGTGTATATTGTAGTGGAGAATCACTTTGGTATGTTTTCATTTAATTGTTGTGACTATTGTTAAACGTGTGTTAATCTCCTTTTAGGAACCATAGGTAGTGAAATAATAAATGTCTTCTTTGGACTAAGAAGTGCATTCCAGCGATTTTATATCAGTGTATGAGTATCTCAGCTTGGATATTATTGAAAAGCAAAACATTTTGGCGTAGATCAGACAGTCTAAAAGAGAGGTCGTAGGTTGAGAGTGCACAATTTGAAAGTGTAAATATGTTCTTATTCAGAGAGTTAAAAGAAACACCGCAAACCATGTTTGAAAATGTATGTGAAAATAAAATGCCTTATGTTGTCTTGGCAAATGTGTTTTCTTGTTTATCAAAACTTAAATACATTTTGGGATGAGTGCTTGGATAAAACACAATTATGGAATGTTTTCACATGTTTAGAAAAGGTGCCTTTTGAACAGAATGATATCCCTTTTGTTCTTGACAGGAGGGTTTGGATACTTTTGTCTGCTTACAGAAAAATGCATGAGAGGTGTGAACAGTTAAAATATGCAAATCAGAAACTGAAGGAACAACTTAAAAAAATAATAATAAATTATTACAAGCAGTCACAGAGGGAATCTGATTTTTCAAATTCCAGTAATGAGGAGGTTAAAAAAAGGTGGGGGTCAGTGTGAGCTGCATGAGCAGAACGTAGTTCGTGTGCAGCCAATATTAGGACAAAAAATACAGAGTAGCCCACAGTTTTTGGCAGGAGTTGAAATGCATTCTTTAAAAGATTACACGCAGCAAGAAGTTGAGGATGCTACCGATATATTCACAGAACTTTTGCAGAGTACGATGTGTACAATTAATTCAGACAAGACACAGGGACTGTTGAGAAATGTGCAGCTTATTGGCATTCAGTGGAATCCAGAACATAGAGAGATGTTGTTACAGGTAAAATAAACGATTTTGGAGTTTGCTACTTTTCGCACTAAGCAAGAGACACAGAGTTTCATGGATTGTTTGATATTTGGAAACAGCATGACCCTCATCTGAGTAAAATACTAACCCTTTGGTACAGAAAAAAAACATGAGTTTGAATGGGGAAAAGAGCAGCAGTATGCTTTTCATTTGGCAAATTAAATAATTCAACAGGCTTTAGACTTGTTGCCAGTGCAAGAGGGAGACATTGAGTTACATGTAACTGTTCAGGGACAATATGTAAATTGGAGTATGTGACAAAAACAAGGGAGGAAGAGGGTGCCCCTGGGATTTTGGGCTAGAAAACTACCTGACTCTGGGGAGCGCTATACTCCTTTTGAAAAACAGCTTTTGGCCTGTTCTTTGGCTCTAGTGGATACTGACCAAATAACACTAGGTCATAATGTAATTCTGAGACCTGAAATACCAATCATGCAGTGGGTGATGAGTTCACCTAAATCTCACTGTATAGGACATGCGCAAGAGGCTAGTATCATACGCTGGAAAAGGTACATACAAGACAGGGCTCGAGTAGGACAGGCAGGAATTGCAGCCCTACATGAACAGGTGTCTCAATCCCCTGTACAGGATGAGGAGAGGGTGCAGGAGTTACCACAGGTAAAATAGTCACAAGTAAATGGGGTGTGCCATTTGAATCCTTGTCCCCTGAGGATAGGAAGCCTGTTTGGTTCACTAATGATTCATTCAAATGCGTAGGTACCAAAAGACATTGTAAAGCAGTGTCATACATTCCAGTTACTAAAAAGTTGTTGACCACGACAGGAGAAGGAAAAAGTGGCCAAAATGCGGAGTTGTACTCTGTGTATCAAGCTGTAAAGCAAGAGCTGCCTGGGACTTATTATATTTACACTGATTCTTGGTCCACTGCAACTGGATCAGCCATTTGGCTTTCCACATGGCATGCGCATAACTGGTTCATTCACTCAAAGGAGGTATGGGGCAAAGAGTTGTGGCAGGAAATTTGGGAAATGTGAGAACAGAGAAAAGTCATAGATGCTCATTGTCCCATTGACTGACTAGAACGTTGGTTCAATTCCCTTGCAGACAACAAAGCCCAAATTTCAGAGGCAAAAGTGGCATCCCAGAATTCTGACTTGGTGGGGATGGCTAAGTGGGCACACAAGAAATGTGGACACCTGGGAGAAAAAGCCACTTACGGGTGGGCAGAGATTAGAGGGATGCACATTCCCCTAGATTTGATAAAAACTGTGATTTTGCAATGTCCTATTTGTCAGCACACACAATAGAGATCTGTCCCACTAACAGTTAAAGTTCAATTGGGGAGAGGAAAGTTACCAGGACAGATAGAAATCAAAGCTATTCTGTTAAATAGTGGAGAAGCTGATTTATTCATACAGATTGGCGACAGAATCGCCCAACTTGTCATAAGTTCAGTGTATGGAGGATTGGTGAGGAAGGGGACTGCCCCAGCTCTTCTGACAGTGCAAAGAAAGGGAAGTTGTGGTCCAGCTGATAAAAGCTCCAGTGCTAATGTGTGGATTGAATCCCCAAAAGGCCCTCCAGAACCTGAAGAAATTATAGTCAAGGGCCCCAATAATGTTCTGCTGATTTTAAAACAAGGAAAGGACAATTGGGAGCACATTTTAGATGACAAATGTTATTTGCAAGAAACATCATACTTATTTCTTTTACAGATCATACTACGACTTGCCACTGACCAGGAGTGTGCTGTGTGGTCTCCCTTCGGGCGTTTGCATGTGGAGTCGGGGGTGGGACAGCACCCCCAACTTAAACCTGATTGATCAACCATTGCGCACCGCTCCTGCTGTTTTTAAAGTAAAAAACCTATGGATCCATTGAGTGCTAATTGTGCTTCACAGATCAATGTTCTGCATGGGAACAATGCAGAGTACCATGGATGTTCTGTCAAACTGTTTCATTACATTTTTCCTCGAACCAACCCATGGCTTGTCATCACCTGATGACTGCTGCCAGTCTCATTAAGCATGTTTAAGTTGCCAGTTGGCTAACTATTCTCCTATGGGAACCTCACTTTTACTTATATTCCATCAGATATTACAGGTGGACCATATATTTTACATGATTAGAACTCATGATGTTTCCATCTAATTCAATCCCAATGTGTTATCCTGGAGACACTATTCAGTTATTATCCCAATCAGAATATATAAGTTTCAGTCTTTTCATTGTAGGTGGATCTGGTTTAACTGTTTAAAAGATCAATACGTTCATCCACTTCCATTGCTTTATAGCGATTGCTTTTATCATTTCATTATGTTGCAGTGTACAATGCATACCTGGTTTGCTTGTAATGGATTTTGTTTAAAGAAAACAAAATAGGAGAGACGTTAATTTTCAATCTGTAGTTTACACAAAGTCATTGCTCAAAAGGGTGGAATGTAGTGAAATGTGTGTTTTGACCACTGACTTCGTGTTGCACCACTTTGCACTTGGCTTAGCTGCCCACTGTCACATTAGTGTTCACCAGTTACAGACTTAGTTTAGCCTTAGATTCATTCTGCCTATTAACTTTATCATAACATTAGACACTGCCATGCTAAAGGCTGCCAGTGATTTTCCACATTATAAACTTCCAAAGTGGAGTTCTTCATTGGCTGCTCTAAAAAAAACTCCACTGGTTGCCATGACCCTGCTGTTAGTCTTCAGAGCCTTCAAATCCACTGGCCTCAAATACCTCACAGCACACTTCTGCCATTATTAGACCCAGAGAATATTGAGCTCCTCAACTACAAATCTTTTGAGGTCCCTCCCTTCAGATTAAAAACCTGAGTTGGAAAGTCATTTAAGGTTCTAGGGTCTGAACTGCCAAACTTTCTTCATTTTGTTGACACAGGAGAAAAATGTTAAAAAGACCTGGCTCTTCCTTGCCCTGAAAACACTTTGCCACAACCTTACTTAATCAATCTAACTGGTTCTTTGTCAAGGTTTGAGGTGGCCCCTGGCAAATCACCAGGATACCTCATCGTGAGTGACAGTAAGATCTAGAAATATATAATTCATTCATTCATGTATTTCCCTTTCAAATTGCAAGAAGGCTGTTTCAGATTTACCAATTACATTTTTAGCTGACCTTTAATACTAGGCACCTTTCTCAAGTCAAGTTTAGGATTATTTGCTTGCACTTTCAAACTTCTTGAGCTTGAACTCTTACTTTGTTTAAATTAGGGTTCTGTTCCTGTTGAGGGCTGCTGCCAGATTAATATGTTTCCCTCCAAGGATAGCTTTGAAAGGGTCCCATAACATGCTTCAAGACATGCCTAGTGTATCATTATTTCCTAAGTAGTCCTTTACAGTCCGGCTGCTCTGGTTGCAGTATCCTGTAACATGTACTTTCTTTATTTCTCTCCTCTGTCTTTAATGGCCCTCTTGATGGCAATTCTACCAGGGTGTCGTCTAAAGTTATGTTCTCTACTTCTGCTTTTGTTACTACCCCTAGTAGTCCAAATGGAAGACATTTTACATCTTTCTTGAATGTTTATGGTGCACATGGGAACAAAAAGAACAGTCTTTCTATTTTGGTTGCTTTTGGCACCCACTATCAACCTGTCCCATTAAAAGTAACATTTCTGTCACATCTAGGGGAATCCATGTATTTGTACTATTACAATGGTCTGATGCATAAAGGTTCCCATCAAATCCTTTGCTACAATTGCCTCACATAATCATCCCCTCTTTCCCCAAAGCCTCAAATGTTCCTTAGAACTTATTTGCCCTTGCTTTGGTTGGGGACATTCATGGATATTAATAGGAGAATTTAGGACTCTTATCTGGTTTTGACCCTTACATAACATCATTTATGGTCATTGTTGTCGCTTTGACCATGGCTTTTCCAAATCAAGATTGCAACTCCACCTGTTTTTTGCTACATATAACATGCATTTGTGATCAATAGATTTTTTTATTTGAACCTAGTCAAGTCTGCCATTTTTAAATGAATTTCTTGAAGAAACACTATTTAAGCCTTATATTTTTTAAAAGTAGAATGCACAGTATGGTTATTGCTCCCTGTACATGAGTTGTGCGGTCTGCTGCACATACATTAGCTGGAAGAAACTGCAGGTTAAATGTATGTACTTTGGAAAGTCCAGTTACATTACAAAAGGTAAATACTAATAACCAATGCATTTGTATTAGTAAATCGATGCAAAGAGTCACAAACATTTTGATCAAAGTTTTAAAATCTAGAAATCTTAAGTTTACATCCGTGGTTTGTTTAGATTTCTTACTTTTTGGGGATTTCCAAATGCCTTTGGGAATAGGTTTGCCTATGAATTCCACAATGATTTACATGATTGACACAGATAAAAGAATCTGTACATTTTCACTAAAATGTCATAAAAAAATATCTCGGTGAAGAACCCTCATCAACTACACACCTTTAACCCCTTGGATGCGGGCGTCGGCCAGTGGCCGACGCCCGCATTACCTCCCTGGTGTGGGTCACGACCAGTTGTTGCCCGGGAGACACGGAAGCTCTTCTGTGTCTCCCCCCACCCGCCCCTTTGTGACGTCAGCGCGCCGCGAGGGGCGCTAACGTCACTTTGTGCATTTCCCCATCGGAGCAGGACGCGGCCACAAGGCCTATTCCTGCTCCGATGGGGAAAATGGCCACAAACGGCGTTCCCCACATTCGGGAAGGCCTCGTAAGAAAGGGTAGACTCTCCCCTTTCTTACGAGACCTTCCTGAAAGTGTTTCCTGGCCCCCGATCGCAGCTGTGCTGCGATCGAGGGCCAGGAAACACCACTAGACACCAGGGATTTCACTTGGGGGGGTCTGCCCCCTCGGAAAACGGGCCAGCCCCCCCAGGGGCTAAATTTAATTTAAAAAAAAAAAGAAAGAGAAATGGACAGGCGGGCGACCCCCTGTGGGGGCAATATTTTTTTTAGTTGTTGTAGTTTTTCCCTGGGGGCCATTTTCACCCCCAAGGAAACCATACAACAACAAAAAAAAAATATATATATATATATATATATATAGAGATATATCTATGTAGATATATCTGTCTACATGGATATATCTATAGATAGACCTATAGATATATATAGATATATGTATATATATATATATAGATCTATCTATAGATATCTATGTAGATAGATATATATAGAGAGATAGATCTATATATATATCACTTTTGTCAACACGTGTGTGCTTTCCCTGGGGGCTGCGATCGCCCCCCCGGAAAACCAGACCCACATATAAAAGTGATATATATATATATATATACATATATATATATATATATACCACCAGTTGTCTTGCAGTTGCAGCTTGCGTCTTCAAACCAATGCGCATACTTCAACTGACGCTTTTCAACTGTAGCTTTTAGGCAGCAATAAAAATGGCAAGTAAGTATTGTGATTATGTTTCTGCTACAAAAGGGTCAGACTTGTCTAGTGGCAGTTTTAGTGCCATAAAGGTTTATATGCCTACTGCAAAGAGCAAATCTGTATTTTATGTAAATAGCTGAGTACATTAGTAAAGTCAGCCAATACCTGCGCTATAATATAAATGAAATGTATGTGCGGGGTGGAGGGCGGCTATGGAGAGATGAAGGGCACTCTTGCTGGGTGGTAAAGAGGGAATCTGAGGAGGAGGGAGTGGGAGCACCAATAATGATTGTTGGACTGGGCGCAGGAGGTGCTAAAGACTGTGACGAATGGTATGTGACAAAGTGTTTTTTGAGTGTCTTGAAAGAACGTGCTGATTGAGGGAAGAAGCGCATGTAAGGTGGCCTCTACGGTTGCACGTATCTCACACACACCATCGATTTTGTGACTGTCTCTGTAGGCTAGTGTTTTAGAGCAACAGTTTAGCCAATCGCAGAGATGGCAAGATGGCATCTTGATGGATGACTGCTGCCGTCACTCGGGTTATAGAGGACAGCTCTGCCATAGGATCAGAGACTGAGACATCAGATACTGAGACAGCATCTGAGGGATAGGACAATGGCGATGGCGCAGACTCTGGGAGTGATTTTTCAGTCGGAGGAGTCCCATTCGATAACTCCTCTTCCAGTAAATTATGAGGGAGGTGATGAAGACAGTCCTGCTGTCCCTTCGCAAGCAGTCCCTGCAACGGGGTAATAGTGGGTTAACCCAACCCAGAGAGCAGGTGAATGCGGCGGCAAGCAGGAGAGAGAGTGCTCTCTTGGGAGCTCCCCAATTTAGTTCAGCCCCAATTTCCATCGCCCAAATCGTATTGTGGTGGCATCAAAATTATCTATCGCAAAACAAACTGGTTTTGTAAGGCAGGCACCTGTGTTTTTGGTCCTGGGTTCGGAGGCCATATAGAGCAACACACTAAACCCAAACATTTCTGGAAACTAGACATTCAAGGGAGTCCACAGAGGTGTGACGTGTGGATTCCCCAAAGTTTTCTTACCCCGAATTCCCTGCAAAGCTGAAATGTTGAATAGAAACTCTATTTTTTTCGCATTTCTGTCACACAAACTACAGGAATATGCTGGGATCCCCAAAATTCCTACCACCCAGTGATTCCTCACCTGTCCTGATAAAAAAACTACCCCACTTGAGTGCATACACCTAGTGCCTGCGTCAGGAATGGATCACCCCAGGGTCAACATCTGCCTCATGTAAGGACCAACATTGACGTTGTGTGATCTATTCCTGTTGCGGGCACCAGGCCTACCCACACAAGTGAGGTACCATTTTTATCGGGAGACTTGGGGGAACTCCGGGTGCAAGGACATTTGTGGCTCCTCTCAGATTCCAGAACTTTCTGTCACCGAAATGTGAGGAAAATGTGTTTTTTAGCCAAAATTTGAGGTTTGCAAAGGATTCTGGGTAACAAAACCTGGTCAGAGCCCCATAAGTCACCCCATCTTGGATTCCCCTAGGTCTCTAGTTTTTAAAAATGCCAAGGTTTGCTAGGTTTCCCTAGGTGCCGGCTGAGCTAGAGGCCAAAATCTACAGCTAGGCACTTTGTAAAAAACACGTCAGATTTCAATGTAAAAATGTGATGTGTCCATGTTGCATTTCCTGTCGCGAGCATTAGGCCTACCCACGCAAGTGAGGTACCATTTTTATCGGGCGACTTGGGGGAACACAGAATAGCAAAACAAGTGTGCTAAGCGCGAACTACCCCAAATAGCCAAAAAAGGGCTCAGCACTGGGGGGGAAAGGCCCAGCAGCTAAGAGGTTAAAGGCTGGAAATGTTCTCTTAGATTTCACTTCTTATAAACAAACTTACACTTACTTAAAAGTGGTTTCAGTGTGCATTAAGATAGGCCAATTACATGTAAAATATTTGTGAATACCCACAAACAAACAGGGTTTTTAGCATTTAGTCTGCCAGACTAGGTCTCTGGAGTCTGTGTGACTTAAAGACAAATAGGCAATTCTTGTGACTAATATTGCTGCTATACTCAGAAACACAGGACAAAGATAATATTGTGAGCTCTCTGACAAGCACATGCTCTTTAGAATTTGACTTTCTGCATGTAGCAAAGTCAAACTGTCTTGGTTTGTTTTTGCAAGGTAGACCATATCTGAATAAAAAAAAAAAAAAAAGATTTGACATTTAGCATGACGAAGATATCAACTTAATTCATTTTTTGTTGTACATATTTCATTCTAGCCTGATCACAGTATAGTCAATAGTTCATCTGTGTTTAATTATGGGGAAATACATGTGGGGAAATGTGAACTGCAATTATGAAACTTAAAGCCTCACAATACTGGAGTGGCATTTATGGATGTAGAGAGCTCTTCTGGTGCTTGCTGAGCTTAGGAATGCTTGCACGAATAGCGGGACTAAACTTCGGAAGGCAGGGAAATGGGAGTGAAAGAGAAAAGAGGCAGATAGAGTCTTGTAACCACCTATCTCTCGTACTTGAAGGGATGCTCAAAGTGTTTTATGACAGCACCCCTGTTGATCCATCTCTGGTGGCCCTTGGCACACCCACTGCCAGAACCTCATCAGACTGTGGACTAAAAGGCAAAAACAAAACACCCAAGATAGCAGCCACTTTCCATCTATGCACCCATGATCTTGACAAGATTCCTGTATTCATCAGAACCACCCAACCCCTGCTCCAATTTATGGAAGAGTCAAAGACTCACATCTTTAAATACACTACATTGCAATCAACTGCCAATCCTCAACAGAGCTCTAACTCTTTGATCCTCTTTTTTTAAATTTTATACTTGACATTTACAATGTATATCACGCACCTGCCTTTTGACACCAAAGTTATATAAAAAAAAATATGCATACATACATACATACATACTGCTTACTGGATTAAAAAAGGCATGCATTAGTGAACCTACGTCTCACTCAAAGGAAGGTGATATGATCAACAGTGGAACTCCCTATGGTAAAGTCAGAATTTAGGAAGAGGGACAGCAAACACAGCAACTAATAAAACAATGTAATACAGAGGCAAGTCATGGTTCAGGCAAAGGTCACTAGGAACTGGGAAGTAAAACAAAATATCAACATTGAGGGGTGCAGAACAATGACGGAACTGAAGTGATAGCAAAGAAGCCAATACATCATAAAGTTGCCAGGGAGCTTCTCAAAGGAAGTAGACTGCATATAAAGTTTGAAGGTATTTTTGATTCACCCCCACCTTGACTCCTACTACAATATAAACTCCCCTGAAATCTAATTTAGCAAAAATGTTGGCACTGAAGACTTGCTCTAGTAAAACTGAAATTAATGAAAAGGGATGATGATTCTTTACTGTCATACTCTTCAGTTCTTGATCGTCTACCCATGGTCTCAGGTCACCACTAGAAATTGGAACAAAGAATATAGGAGCACCTGCAGGTGAGGCACAATGTCTAATGAAGCATTCTGGTAAGTTTTCTTCAATATATTTTTTAAAATGTTCATCCTCTTTAATGGTAAAAAGATATATCTGACCATGAAGATTTGTGACATTAGGATTCAGTTCTACGGCAAAGTAATATTCTATATGAGGAGGTAAGGAATGTGTACTCTTCACACTAAGCACATCTTGAAACTGTGAATACACTTCTGGAATGCTATTTTCATTTTTAAACATGCTCAAATAGGATAGCCCAATAAGATATATATAATGTTGCACTCCAATATACATGAAAATAGTGTTTTTGAAATGATTGAATTGAAGTATCTCCTGTCGGCCCATATTTGCGAATATTTTGCATGTCCCAAATTGTGAATTCCTAACTGGAATTCGCAATTTTGGGAAATGCAAAGTCCAGGGTGCTGGGGGCCTAAGGCCCCTTCTGCTGCACCCCAAAACATTTTTTAACAACATTTAAGGTGCGCACATGCCAAAAGGGCTTGTGTGCTTTACATGTAAATTTTAAAAATGCATTTTAAATGCATTTTTAAAATTTGCACATGGTTACCACCAAGTTCAACTTGGTGGTAATAGCGATTCCTTAATGCCCAATTCGCATTAAGGAATTGCTTCATACATGTGCTTTAGAAATCGCAAATAAGGATTCCTTATTTGCAATTTCTTATTTAGAGAGACGCAATTTGCGACTCTCTAAACAGGGTCGCAATTTTAAGGAATCGCTATTTTAGCGATTCCTTAAAATTGCATTCAGAATGCCTTTGATACATTCTGAAAGGGCTTTGTGCATTCGCAAACGGGCATTTGCACTGTTTGCGAATGTAAAAAGCTTTGATACATCTGGCCCGTTGTCTTTAAAAATTCATATCTCGACTTCTACTGATTGGATTTTTGTTGTTTTGGTCTTGTTTTACTCAGATAAATATCTTCTATGTGTGGAGTCCTGTTGTGGTGTCTTCTACTGTGTTACTGTAATTGAGAATTAGGTGTTGCACAAATTGTTTACACATTGGCTCTTAAGTTAAGCCTGACTGCTATGTGCCAAGCTACCAGAGGGTGAGAACAAGATAATTTAGGGAGTGTAACTGACTTACCCCGACAAGAATTCTGGTCCTTATTTAGACAGGGTGTATACCTCTGCCAACTAGAGACCTATTCCCTAATATATAGGCTCTTTGGTGAAGGGAGTTGAATTTGGTTTAGTAGGAGCCAGTGGAACCCATCAAAACCATTTGCTAAATCTTGCTCTTTCTCTATGCCAGTTGTCATTTTATAGCCGCTAATTAATTAATATTTTTGAAGTAGTTAGTCTATTGACCTACCAACAAAAGACAGTCTTTAAGATCGTTTCTTAACTCATGTCAAAAAGCAATAGAAACCTCATCTGTCAAGCTGCCACTGATCGCAATTGAGTAAACTGAGTAAAGTAATTGACAATATCTTTTGAACCCTGTTGAAGGGTAAGTAAGCTAGACTGCATTGCTTGTGTATTCTGTTACCAACCAAATGATGCTTTAAAGTGGTCTAGGAAGTTTACATATTGTTTAAGCCAAAGGTGTTCCTTTAGCATTGGTGATCTCCAGTGAATTTGTCAGGTGGTGCCAGGCTAGGAGTCCCGAAATGGCAGGATACAGGAGCTCACATGGACTCTAAAGTAGAGGGGAACTGATGAAGTGTGAGTTGGATAACTTGAACCATTGCAGTGGAGGAGATTTAGAACTCATGTCAATATGAGCCCTTATGTGAGGACTCCTATTGACCTCAGTTTGATCCATTCCTGTCACAGGCACTAAGCCCAACTACACAAGTAGAACAGCATTATTATTGACAAAAGTGGGGAAATGCTGGGTGCTAGGAATTTTGTGGATTCCTGCAAATTCCAGAATTTTTCCTCACAGAAATGTAAGGAAAATGTGTAATTTCAAGCAAAGTTTGAGGTTTTCAGGGCATTGTGGGTAAGAAAACCTCATTAGATTCATGCAAGGCCCCTGGTTATCTACTTTTCAAAAATATCCGTGATTGGTAGGTTTCCATGGGTGTCAGCTGTGCATGGCCTGAATTCCACAGCTAACACTATTGCTGATCTCTCCACGCAGCACTTTAGAGCCTTGTATGTCAAGGTCTCTAGGCCCACCCACACAACTGAGGTACCATATTTATTGGGAGATAGGGGGAAATGCTGTGCGGTCGGAAATTTGCTCACCCCTCCACGTTCCAGAAGTTTTCCTCAAAGAAATATGAGGAAATTTTGTGTTTTTAGAAAACATTTGAGGCAATTGTGCATAAGGAAATGGTGTGGGATGCATATGAAGCACACCACCCTGGACTCCTCTAGATGTTTAGTTTTTAGAACTGCCTGGGTTTGGTAGGTATTTGCAGCTGGCAGCTTACCCAAGCCCAAAAAGTGAGGCTGTTCACCATTGCAAATGGGATGACATTGGGTGTTTGCCACACTCTCCTGGCCCATATATAAAAACAACACCCAACAGAATCAAATGTCCTCTTGTTTGCTATTGAGATGGGATGTTTTAGCCTGCTGGGAAGCAGAAAAACTGTTGAGATTTTAGGGGTGAGGGTCGGACCTGATGTTAGGATGGGCAAGACCACCGCATTGTTTAAAAATGCACATAGCTGCCATACAATGGGCATCAACCCTCCTGGTGATCAGATTGGGGGTATTTACCCCCATACACCCCCAAGGGGCAGGAAGACTGTTGCCCCATTTATCTGAGGGGGCATGTCCATGCCTATGACAGGAAGCCCTGCCTAAATATTTAAAAACAAATCCCTGGCATCCAGTGGGCTCTCTGCCCAATGGAGGGGCAGATCGGGGTTAATTACTCCAATCTTCCACTCAGGGGGCAGAAAGAATGTTGTCCTCTTTAGTTAGCATGGGAGCATACCCATGTGAATGGTGGGTAGCCCCCATCCCTATAGTTTAAAATAAAATACTCTCCCTGGGGACTAGTGGGCATTCTGCCCCACAGGTGGATGATTAGTGGAATTACCCAATCTGCTTCCTCTGGGAGAAGAAAGATTGTTGCCCCATTTGCTTGGGAGGAGCACAGCAATGAAGCATGCTGGGCAGCCCCACCCCTATATTTAAAACACTGGACTTTATGCCCCCAGGGGCAGATCAGGAGAAATTACCTCAACCTGACCCCAAGGGGGGCAGAAAGTCTGTTTCACAACTTAGTTGAGGTGGGGGTATGTCCATGCCCACGGTGGATAGCTCCCACAATTCTTTATTCTTTAAAATGTCCCTGGTGTGTAGCGGGCTTGCTTTCTGCACCCTCTGGGAACATATGGCAGATAATTACTCCCATCTGCCCCCTAGAGTGGACATAAAGACTGTTTCCCATTTATTAGGGGTAGGGGCATGGCCATAACCATGCTGGGAAGCCCCCATCCCCTTATATAAATAACTATTTTGCCTAGTGAGCTTTCTGCCACCGGGGGGGGGGAAATCAGGAGCAATTGTCCCAACGTGACCCAAAGGGCAGCATGGATATACCCATGCTGGACAGCCACTATCCTTCTATATCAATACAATTAAATAACCCTGGTTCCTAGCGGGTTTTCTGTGTCCTGGGGATGGGTGGGGCTGACTCAAAATCATCTCTTGTACTGACTACACTCAACTCATCCGGTCACTCGTTGAAGACCACTTCACCCAGAGAACCAACTTCCAGAATGCCCATGAGCAACATGGCCATATGGATGAGAACCAAATGCCTGAACCCAAGGCAGACAAGATGGAGGTAATTATTTTCGAAACAACCCATCCCCCTGGGATGAGACTTGGTGGCCCACTGCCGTAGTAAAAACCCCTGCACCAAATTACCATCCCTGCAACCTAGGCTTCATCGTCACCAGCAAACTCACCTTCAAGCAACAGATAAACTCAGTGGCCACTTCTTGCTTCCTCCTCCTCCACATGCTATGAAAGATTGCAAGATGAATCTCTGTTGACATTCGGAGATCAGTAACCCAGGCCCTACCCACCAGCAGACTTGACTACGAGAACGCACTCTACACCAGAACCACCAAGAGCCTCCTAAACTGCCTCCAAACTACACTAAACTCCACAGCAAAACTCATCCTAGATCTTCCTAAATGCACCAGCATCAACCCACACCTCAGAAATCTACACTGGTTGCCAGTACACAGGAGATATCAATTCAAGGTCCTGACCCTCACCATCAAAGCCCTTCCCAACATCGGACCAACACCAGCCAGCAAAAAAACTCAGATCGACATCCCTCACCCTCGCACATGACCCACACATCAACAGGAGTCACTGTGGAGGCAGCTACTTCTCGTACCTTGCAGCCAAAGCTTGGAACAACCTCCCTGCCCACATTTGAACCACTCCCTTCCTCCCCAAGTTCAGAAGAAGCTCAAGACCTGGCTTTTCAATGAGAGGTAGTCAGCACACAGTGTCAACCCTAGTGCCTGGATATCTCTTGGGGAGATAAGGCACACTATACCTATACAGATTGGATTGGGGGATCATACCAGGACTACTTGTCTCAATCTGCCCCCCAAAGGTGACAGAAATAATATTTTCCCATTTACTTGAGGTGGGGGCATGGCCATGCCCATGGTGGGCAGTCCCCATCCCTCCATATAAAAAAGAAAAACAAACGTTCCCTGGAATCTAGTGGACTTTCTGCCCCCAGGGCATATTGCGGTAATTACTTCCATCTACCCCCAGGGGGACAGAAAGACTGTGTCCCTATTTATTTGGGGTGGAGATATTGCCATGCCTGAGCTGGGCAGTCCCCATCTTTTTATTTCGCTATAAAAATAACCCTAGTTCTTACTGGGCTTTGGGGCAGATCTGGAGGAATTGCCCCCATCTGCCCCAAGGGGGAGCAGAAATACTGAAATAGAATAATTGATAAAGGAAGAGCACAAGCGCTTGCCCAAGGGGCTGTTCTCCCTGTCCCCTATGTCTAGTGGCCGCATCCCTGCTTTGGGATGACTCTTCTGTGGTGATCCCCAAGCAGGGATCAACTGGGCAGAGGTACCATTGGAAAGGGGAGATCCTCCCCTTTTCAACAATACCTCTCTCCTTATAATCAGTGCCTGGGCAGCTGAGATAGCCCCCTGAGCAATGATTCAGTGAAATTAAAAATGTCCATCAGCTTGTTTTACTTTCACTTTTACTGCAATTACATCAGAGAGCCCTGTGAGCCGCTCATCATTGTATCTATAAAATAATACAATCAGGCTGATCAGCAAGCTTTGGCACTGGGAAGGTAGTGCAGCCATCGGGTTTAAGTATTCAAAAAGGTAAAGAAAGACTAAACATTCTAATTCTCTTCAATGCCACAGTTAGTTGTTCTGGGAAGAAAACAACTTTTTTGAGCCAACTACCCCAATATAAACATTTAATATAAACATCACATACTGGGCACAATGTTTATTATGGTGCTATATTTCTAGAGTTCTGGTGACATATACCAACCACAACACAATGCCACTGGGCTTTGTGGTTTCTCATATATATATATATTCCAAAACAGACAGTTGATAAGAACTGCAACACTACACTCCAGGAGAAACATTTGCTCTTTTCTTTATTTGCAGTCAACAAGGTCACCAACCACCACCACCGACGCGTTTCAACCTACTGGTCTTATTCACAGTATCTCAATCTTTCTTCAATGTCTATTAGTCATAGTCTCTTCACTATTACCCATTATAATGCATGATGGTAAATGTAGTGTAATTAAAAACAGAAATTACAAATATGGGATTCCACCCACCAAAAATGCAAAATAATACAAAAATAAATGACTCCATGTGCAAACACCAAGTGCAAACAATCCATATTGGGAAGTGTATGTTATGACTTGGGAATGGCTATCTAATTATTGTGAACCATCATTACTGCTCATTATGTATTACTTCATTTAAATATAGGTCTTGTTATCATTCCGCATAATTGACATTAATGTGTACCGTAAATGTCCTAATTATGATATCCATTGATATTCCATAATGAGTTAGTTATGTTCCTACATAATATCACTAATTATACGTAGTATTGCAACTCTAATTATAAGTGATAATGGAGTTCCTCATCCCCGTTGAGACCCATCGGAGTCTTAGTTCTTAACTGTATTATGTAACGTGATTCCAAACGTCTTAGTTTCAACTCCCTGTTTCCTCCTCTTTTATTGCTGTCAGTGCTTGCAGTTCCACAGAATTTCTTGTCTGTTCAACTGGCTCCATTGTGAGTCATTAAATGTTCAACCATGGCATAAGTCTGATCCTTGTTTTGAACAGCTCTAATATGTTCTAGGATCCGTTTTTTAAGAGGGCAGATTGTGCTGCCCACATAACGTAATCCATAGATGCATTGAATTATAGATATTTATTTTTGTATTATTATGCATTTTTGGTGGGTGGAATCCTTTATTTGTAATTTCTGTTTTTAATTGCACTATATTTCCCATAATGCATTATAATGGGTAATAGTGAAGAGACTATAAATAATAGACATTGAAGAAAGATTGAGATACTGTGAACAAGACCAGTAGGTCGAAACGCGTCAGTGGTGGTGGTTGGTAACCTTGTTTACTGCAAATAAAGAAAAGAGCACATTTTTCTCCTGGAGTGCAGTGTTGCAGTTGTAATCAACTGTTTGCTTTGGAATTTTTAGAGGAAAGGCCAATTCCTCAGAACTGCGCCAGCATGAAATAGCGCACCATAAAGAGGACCGTGTGGTTTGTTTTGTTTCTATATCTGTCTATCTATATATATATATAGATATATATATGTCAATCCACAAAGTTTCCTCGGAGTGTGGACGATACATCACAGCGGTCCTGGTCGGGCTCCAAGACTCCCGAATATGCTATACCAAAACACGCCCTTCAAATACGAAGAGAACCAGGACACCTCCATATAAAAATCCAATATTTTATTTGAAGCAAACAAAAAAAATCCTAGTTTTGTTTGCTTCAAATAAAATATTGGATTTTTATAAAGAGGTGTCCTGGTTCTCTTCGTATTTGAAGGGCGTGTTTTGTTTTTTATATATATATATATATTCCTAAATCATCAAAATACGAAGAAGGCTATGTTAACTTGCTTTTAGGTGTTTTCCATGAAACTTGTAATTGGAACCTCCTCTGTTATGCTCACCAATTATGTTTTTATAATGTATGAAGAGAGAATTACAACAGTACATATCATTCAATAGTAGATATTTGGCGTTAATCATTGGTGATTTAGTAGGCACAACTATAATCACATTCTATCAGGTTCCCATAGGATTATGAAATGAAACATCGAGTCAGTTATGCTACAACAAATGACAGAATGATGTATGTACTGCTGCTATCTGACAATGAAATATCAACGTTTATGTTTTTGCAAGCACTTTTTACCTATGCCATCATGGTCAGAGAGACGAAAATGCACAGTTCTAGTAGGTACAGGTAGTTCACCCCACCAAACATCTGCTTGCTGTCAGATCAAGCATATTTTGATTTTGATGGGTGAAGGAAATGTCCTCCTGTGCTGGCAAAGGGTCATCATTTTCTGATCGTGAATTCCTCGTTTGGGGAATCACATTTACATCATATGAGAGTCAATCACCTCATTTCTATCCTTTTAATCACATGTACATGGGTGAAGGGAAACTTTGCTAAGGATTTTGCACAAATGCACAACATAACTAACCCATTAAGATCACCATTTCCCTGGGCTGAAGTGCTCCCATTTAGAACCAGACTCTAATTACAAAGGAACTGGGAACACATTAGTGGTAGTGCAAGTTAGCAGATCTTCCACTATTAGGAATCATTTATATAGCATTGCTCCAGTCCATGCCCCAAACACATACTATTAAAAACTGTACTTATAGCTAGTTTTGCCAAGGTTGTACCTTGGACTGCTTCTTCAGTGGAGGCAAAGTAGGCCGAATCACTTTTCAGAAGTGGTGGTGAAGGAGCACTATCAACTAACTTCAAGTAAGAGAAGAGTTGACTAGAATTGCCAGTACATTCTGTGAGTCTAAATACCAGTAACAAGATGTAGCCCCACTGTATGCTATAAGTAGAAGAGTCAATGAGGGCCCCAAGAAACGTCTGCAGTTGTGAAAGAGAAACTAAGTAGGGGAGAGAAGAGTGACACAGGCCAATCAACGGGATGAGATTAACATGAGGATCAGACGGTAATCAGAGGCTTAAAAGCCAAGGGAACAAGCAAATGGAAGGGGCTGGATATGCCTCAGCAGTACAGCAGCAAGCTAATTTAGAGTCATGTTAGATCACATTTCCCAACAAATTAAACCAGAAGATCACATTAGGGGAAGCCGAAATGGGTGGCAAAATGAGACCAATATTTAAACGACTATCAAAAAGTTAAAAGTTAAAAAAGAAACCTGTTTGGTATTAAAGTGTAGCTTTTGGATATAAGAAAAATCAACAGAAAGAAATACACAGTTAAAGTGTTATATTTCATGGGATAACTTCAGGACAAAGGCCTGAACATAAGGGGCCATATGTACGAACACATTTCCCATTGACACAGAATGGGAAAAACCCTTTGCTACATCTGGCCCAAGGTTAGGAAACCCATCTATTATACCCCAGAGAGCATGCATCAAATTGAGTTCAATGAGAGACCAGTCCCTTGGTATTATTTAATTAAATAGTTTCATAAATAAAAGGGACTAAATATTCCATATGCCTTATAGCATATCAAATGATTTACACAGCAACATCTTATTTGAAGATAAAACTATTTATCTTTGCAGACCTTAGCTACCACATACAAGAGACCATTTACAAAATTCCATACTGTGCAATATGATCCCAGTGCCAAAACAAAAGTAATAAAAAAATGCTTAGACAAAGGGCTAATAAAGAAGTAAGAAACAACTCAAAAGGTTCTCTAGCTATTTCATATCACAAAAGGAAAACATCCTTGTTTGTTTGTGACTGAGAAGTGTCAACGATGGTTCGAGCCCATAGCTAAGATTCTAGGGTCTAATCAAGACTAGGAAATACGGTGACTACCTAGAAAAACAAATGCAAAAAAAGTAGGTTAATTGTCTGAAGTGAAGTGGCTAACTATATTTTATGTAGGGCAGGGCGTTACCTGAAAGTCCCTGAAAAACAGGGCTAAAAGTACAAAGGCATGCGGGATAGCTAGTATACACATGCAATTGTGCAAATGAAAGAGGTAGATACTCACTTGGGCATGTGCCTGTATCAATAAAAAGTTATGATAAGCAGAATTAATGAGTGGCCCCCGTACTCTGTTTTTAATAGTGTTTTCATGTTCCATATTCTTTTCACAATAATTGCATTTTATTTTTGTTATGCATCGATGCATAAATAGTTTCAATCTCAAGTAAGATGTTGCTGTGTCAATCATTCTGAATGTTGTTAGGTACATGGACTATTTAGTCCCATTTTTCATGAAACAACCTAGTTAAATGATACCAATGACAATCAATGTTGCCTCAAGATTGTTACTTACAAAGGTTCCCATGGGTTTAAGCCTTACTCTTGGAGCCTGACTACAGCATTTGCTCATTGGCAGACCACCATGGTCAGCTTTTACAGATATGCAGAAATAAGGCTTTAAGTTAAGGGCCTTGGGACTTGGTGGTAGCTCCGGGCCTTTATCATATTTATTTTTCCTCTGCTTGTTCAATTACTATGGGAATCAAATGCGTATTTTAGAAATGCTTATCTCCGGGCAACTCCAGCCTAGTGCTTCTCACGAAGCCTTGGAACACTGCTGGACCTGCCATGGCCAGGCATGTCTGAAAGGATCCTTGATATATACCTTTCAGTTCATTAAGGTCATGGCTGTCAGGAGTCAAATCCTTTCCCTATGTGTTGAATCATGGAAAGCACACAGCTCTAGGGCTTCACAATGAGTACAGCTGTCTGTAAATTGTCACTTTCCTCCAGGTTGATAAACCAGCCGCAGATGGTCTACTCTCAGAAGCACTCCCTGTTGCAGGCTGAGTCTCTGCTGAGGCTCAGCCTGTGTGATGCACTCAGTGTTTGCACCAGTCTGAACTGTAAACTTAACTTCCTCATGGTCTGTTGATCACAGTCTAATAAAAATGCAACACATGCATTAAACAAACATTTTGTAAAGCAGAAATCAACATATTCTGGCTATTAGATTTGCAAATATATATATTCACTAGTAATCAGCCCTACATTTTGAGCAACCTTGAAATTATCTGGGCTACAGAGACAAGTAAGGGTGAGTTTGACAGAATTCAACATGGAATATTGTATCAAAATGTAAAGAGAGAAATGCAGCTGGATGCCAGAGGATATGGTCCTAAAACCCAATATTTGGAATGACCTTAAAACTTCTAGCACTTCTAAAGTAAAAGATGATATGATATTTCAATCTCAGGCCACTTGAAAGGACTTCTCTCAAAAATTGTTAACATATATATGAGGAGACAAGCATCAGACCAAGCAGTAGATAGACTGGCACTAGTATCAACAGCAAATTCAGCTGTTAATCCTCCTCTTTTCCTCTTTTTGCCTCACACATGGTTTCATAAACCTGACAATTGACTGTGCATGGCATACAAAAGTTTAACTGCTATGGAAAGTGGCATTTAGTGGTCAAGCCAAGACTCATCTAAAATATATCTACTCACCCATGGTACTAAACACCATGGGCAAATAGTTAAGTTTTAGATGAGTCATTGACTGATCACAGATATGAGAGCATTGGGGTAAAATGAGACTCAAGAAGTGTCAATGGGATGCAACCAAGTAGGGTAGGAGAGGACATCCAGCTACATCTTGGACATGTGGGCAAACAGACTCATTGTAGGATCACCAAAGGGATGCCATCACCAAATGGAAGCCCTCCAGTCCAGTTAATGGAAGGTCCCTAAGGTCCTATAAATAATGAGTTGGTAAAAGTAGAGAGGAAGTGGATTTAGGAATTTAGATCACTGACTCATGCTGATGAGGTCTCAGTATGTTCTGCACCTTCAAAGTGCTTCGAATTGTAAACTTTGCAGCCAATATTCACCTCTTTATAGTGGTGGGTCTTCGTTAGCTACTACAACAAATACAAGATCATAATGGAAGGAAAGGGAAAGTAACACAAATGCTAAAGCAGCAGCAGCTGACTAGTGAACTATCAGTCATGGCATGTTGGGATATATATATCCTCCTCCAGTGGTGGTCACCACTAGAGAGTTCTAGTGAGGACCATGTTTCCATAGAATATTTTTTTTTGACTAACCTAGATCTTTGGTGCCGTTTGATGAACCTTCAAGCAATTTTCCCAAAAAAGTGTCACAGGGATTACTTTTACAGACAGAAAGTTTCAGGGTGATTCGTCAAGCAAGGGACGGGAAGGGGAAGGGGGGGTCAAAAAAGTTGTGTTTCCCATGGTAATTTCTATAGGACCTTTGGACACGACTAAAGCCCAAACCACTGGATGTAATTACACCAAAATTGGCAGAAAGCTAGCTTTCAGTATGCAAATTATACTTCTGCTTATTTGTTGTAAATCCTTCCAATAGTTTTTGAGAAATTAAAGGAAATCCAAATTTGTATATCTGTTGTTGTGAAGAGTTTGCGAAAAATGAAGAGCTTGTGCAGGAAAATTCACAGCTTTGATTGACTGCCAACGCTTCAAACCAGGAAGTGGTGACAGGCATCTTGGGACTCACCTTCAGCCGAGACCCAGTAAAAAAGCTAGAAAGAAAAAGACAAGGGGCCAGGGAAGAGACAGCCTGATCCCTTAACTCTGGTGGTGGGGTCCCTGAGGGACCCCAACAGAGCAAAAAATCATGTTTTGAATTTTATTTTGCCACAGATTTGCGATATTTGTGCAAAAGAAAAACAAGCACGGGCTCCCCTATTTGTTTTTTAGTAGCCCGTGTGGGCCAGATCCTGGGGCATTATCATTTTTGATTGTAAGGGGGCCAAGAATAGCCCAGATAGCCAATAAAGGGCTAAAAAAAAGAGAACAAAAAAAGAAAACAATAGCTCAGCGTGATGGTCACGGACCTTCACACTGAGGGTTTGAGTTCAGCTGGACTTGTTTCTCTCTTTTTTTTTTTTTAAACTACAAATTTGTAAAATAAAAGGTGATTTTATTTTTTAAAAATAAAGACATACATTTTTCTAAAATAAAATATCTAATTCTAAGTATATCACACATCAAGTACTAAAAAGGTTTCTGTCTCTATCTCTTTCCCTCTCACTCTCCCTCTCTTTCAGTCTCTTTCTCCCACTCACACACTCACTGAGACACTTATGCACCAGTCACAAACCCATTCAGACACTCAAGCACCCACTCACAGACACATTGAGACCCTTGTGCTCCCAGTCACAGCCCCAGTCAGACTCTCATGCACCCACTCAAAAACCCACTCAGTCATGCACCCAGGCACAGACCCACTCAGACTCTCACACACCCACTCACAGACCCACCGACACACTCATGCATCCACTCACAGACCCCCACACACACTGATGCACACACTAAAACACTGATGTACGCACACTCACACCCAGACAGACACTCTCACAGCCACTCTCATTCCCAGATACATCCTCTCACACCTATTCTGACATTCAGAGAGGCCATGACTAACATCCACTGTGCATTGCATGGGGTTGGGTGATTAGTGGGGTTGGCCATAGGGACTGGCTGCAGGCCAGCCCTTACAGGCAACCTCTACTGCACACGTGCAAAGGCCGTGCATGATGCAATGGTTGGGTGGTTATAGGGGGTTGGCTGCGGCGGTGGTTAGATTAACATATAGTAATGAAAATTACTATACTTTAAAAAACACTTAAAATTCACCAAAGGTTACAGGGAAGTTATAGTTAGGCTCAGATTTTAAACGTACAAAACCATGCAAATTCATCCGTTTTAGTTAGTCATCACAAGTAGCTATAAATTGTGCTGTACGGTAACTATAATTCACGCCCCTGCACTTAAACATCCACTCACACACCCAGAAAGGATTAATGTACTGAACTACTCATACTACAATTCACTCACCGTACAAGCACTAAAATAGCTGAACAAGATAAGGAAACACTATTATCAGCTAAAAACTGACAGTACAAAAGCACTAATGTGCAGAATGTACTCAGAAAGAAAAGAGCTACTGGCAAGAGAACTGAGGAATTTGTTAAAACAGTATAGAGAAAAATGGAAAATGTAGAAAAAGTTTTATATAAAAAGCCCTCTTTATAATCAAGTGACAATGGGGAACGATTAAGATTGATTGAAAGTAGGAAATGTTCTAAAAAAGCCTACTTTGACAAGACAGAAACAATCCAAATTGATTTTGCTATGAAATATGAGGGAGAGTAAGAAAAGAACAGTATTGAAGCAACAACAGCATAATAAAAGTGTGGCTGATAAAGCACTTGCCCTGAAGCGAAAACTATTTATCTTGATACTGAACCTGATGCGAACATTGGATAAATCAGTGTTGTGTATGAAGAGAAAAAAAAGAATAAAAATATTTTTTGCAAAATTTTCAAAGGAGAATGGGAGCATACATCTAGCACTGAGTCTTTCTTTAATGAAAAAAGCTACTTACAAGAGAACACATAAGTGCATGTAATTGAAAAAACTGGCAAATGGTATCAAGGAAAAGATGGTACTTCCATTCCAAAAGAGGAGGTTCTTCCTAGAAATGTAGAGGAAGAGATTGCTGAAGAGATACAAGGAAGGCATAGACATGCCCATGTGTAGACATGGGACTGCAGTAGTATTTGTAGTATCCAGCAGGAATCAATTTATATTTTAAGAAATTTTGTATTTCATTTTCCAGATAAAAGTGAGGAAATACTCTAATTTACAAGGACACTCATTGGCATGCCCATCCAGGAAAGTGTGCCTAAGCCCCTTTTATCATTTTAGAATGTTAGCTGTTCAAAAGGTCCGGCATTGTGGTTAGGAGAAATGAACAAAGCACTGTCGTACGGTACAGTATCAAAGGTTGAAAATATCTGTGAAGATATTCAGTTATGTGTCTCTGGTTCTGAAGAAGAGTCAAGGCAAAATTACAGGTTGATATGTTTAGGTGTAGAGGAGGAGAAAACAGATATTAGTACTGATAACTTTGTACAAGAAATAGCAAAGTATAATGCCGTTTCTAGAGAAACCAAACTATGTTTGTATTTGTTGTCTGCATACTCAATACAAAGGCCAAATTAGAAATGTTGTTGTGTTATTGAAAACTGAACAAGAAAATAGAGGTAAGTGGATAGAATTTGCAATGTATGTATTTGTGGAAGAATATTTTGATTTGTCTGAACACCAGAATATGTGTAAGTATTGCTATGACAAATTAGAGGACAACAAAATGCCTACAAGAGCAATACATGTTAAGTTAGAGTTGGTTGAGATTCCAGAGGAACTTCAATATCTAAATGTTTTTGAAACAATACTGATACAACCTATACACCCTTATCAAGCAATAGTTTGTATGAAACCAAAGACTGGGATACTACCAACAAATGAGCTACAGAAAGGCCTTAAAGACAGAGCTGTATACTTGCCTTTTAGACGTTCAATGGAATGTTGAAACTGTGGAAGTAAACAGAGATTTAGAAGACCCACTTGTTATTCTACTGAATAGCGTACCCAGAAAAAATAAATCTTGCAGGAACTAGTGGGTGTGAATAAGGTGAAGCCACATTCTATCTCAATAATGTGCATTACAAAGATGTAGATGTTCTTACATATGGAAGCTGTATGGAGAAAGAAAAGTTCCCTTTAACTGGATAGCTTGAAAAAGAGGATACAACTAGATATGAAGAAATATATGGGCACTACAGTATCCATCAACTCCATTCAAAGGAGATTATGGGGGATGCCATTGACCTGTATCAGATGAAACAAGCTGAAGCAGCTCCATTGAGTGTATGGGAGAAGAGTTTAGAGGCATGCTGTTTTCCACAACTGTTTCCAACTGGAGTAGGTGGACAGTATGATTACCGCCCACTGCACATACCAGCAGCTGAGTATAGGTCAAAAAGATTTGATTCAGAGGACTCTAGATTTTGACAGATTATTCCTTATATATCTCATCTGTTATTGAAAGCGATCTGTCTGGACTTTCATTCGCTGTTAACCATTTTCTTAAGGCAAGAGTTATTATACAAACTATATCTGCAAAATTCATTATTGACAAAATTCATTGAAACATGAAAAGTTGGAGTACAATTTGATAAGTCTGATGGCCTGCCAATGTGGGAGCAATGCATATTGGTATTGTCATCAGGGTGAACTGAAATGTATGTTGCAAAATGTAGGTGCACCAACTTGGTTTGTAACCCAGAGTTGTGCAGAGTAAGCATTTGATGACTTTTATGACTTTTTGAGAGAAGTAAACTCTTTAACATTAAGGGCATTAATTTGAAGACACCAGGAGAACTTTGCTCTTTGGATTCTGCAAATGTATGTAGGTATTTTAACCACAGATTTCAAGTTATGCTTTCCTTCATCTGCAACAAAGAAAATCCACCTCTTGGAGAAGTTACTGATTTCTTTTGGTGCAAAGAGTTGTGGAAAAAAGCTGCACCAATATTTGGAACAGATACAGAGAGTCTGTACTGTCCTTCATAGAACAGTGTGTTACATGTAACACCCTACAGTTTTGAAAGACCTCTGGATCAAGGGGAGACTCTGCCAAGGAGAAGCGCTGAAGCAATGTGAGGGGGAGTACTGCCCATTTGCTGTGTGTGCTTTGCTGGGTTGGCCTGCAGTTTCTGCTTCTGCTTTGGAGAGGACAAAGACTGGACTTTGCTGTGTATCCTGCTTATGATGTTTCTTGAAGGGTTTGAACTGAGCTTGCCTTTTGTTGTGAAGTCTCAGGTACATCAAAGACTTCATCTGCCAGTGCCTGGACTCTTCTGCCGAGAGTCCTGCTTATTAAGTGGTACTAAATTCAGTCCCTGGGCCATTAGAAGTGGAAGCTAGTAACCTGTGGGGAAAAATCTATGCAACGCTGTGTGCGTGTCAGAAAAATCGATACAGCACCTATCCCACAGCTGAAAATTAGACTCAGTGCCTGCCCCATGGCTGAAGAATTGACGCAGCACCTGCTCTCAATGTGGACCCTTCACACAGTGCATCAGATTTTTCCATGCATCGACCTTGGATGTCAAATCTTCAACATCGCAGCAAGGACTTGAGACTGCGTGCCTGGAAATCGATACATCGTTCTCCTGCAGGGGGAGGAAAATTGTCTACCTGACAGGGAAAGAATGCACAGCCTCACTTGCGAGTAAGGAATCAATGCATAGCTTGCTTTTCTGACATCACTGCTCCTGCAGCTTTATTTTTGATACATACCAGGTACTTTGTGCTAAAACAATGCATCCATTCATTCTTATAGATTAAGACTCTTTTAACTTTCAAAATTAATATCTTTTCTTGTGTATGTTGGATATTTTTCTTTTGGTCTTGTTTAACTTAAATAAATATTGGCCATTTTTCTAAAGGGGTGGTGAGTACGTTTATGGTGTTTTCACTGTGTTACTGGGTGTATGTGTACAAATACTTAACACATTGCCTCTGAGATAAACCTGATTGCTTGTGTCAGGGGTTATCTTAGGTGTGTGACTTCCTCACCCTGACTTGGACAGGGTGTAAATTGATTGCCAACTAGAGACCCCATTTCTAACAGAAGAGTCAACAGTTTTTTGTCTGCAGTGAGACAGTCTTTGAAATACATAAAATAATATAATCTTGTAATTCTGAAAATGTGGAATGCCAATATGGCTATTCAGCTTCATACCTGCTGTTCATTGTGTAACTCTGTACACATAAAAATCTGTGAAAACAGAGATGAAAGATATGTGGGAAGAGTTTTCTGCTGAAATGTCTTTAACAAAGAAACTGTACAGCTTCAGTTTGAAAATGCTTTCACACTGGGAAATTGGATCCTATGAGTGCTGTGATTGGCTAGGCTCATTTGGGTGAGCCTAGGCCAAGCATGCAAATGAAATAGAGATTTGAAGTATTTTCTAGTAATTCAATATCTTGGAGAATTTGTCCCAGAAAGTACAGACATTGTCAAAACAAACATGTTGAGCACTTACTATCCAAAAAGGAGTCTACATCTTGAAAATGTATGTCTTTATGAACTACTTAAAAACTACAGATATAGAAACAATGTCACAGAAAATGTAGATGAAGATACATTTACAGTAGTTGGTTGTGATGGTAGTTTGGTATGGCATGGCAAAGGCAGTCTATTCAGCCATAGAAAATTGGATTGTTAGACTGCTGAAAAATATTACTATTTGACACCTCTGCAGCTATTTAAATCTTGGTATACTGAATCAGAATTACTAGGCAATTTTTTGCTGCTATGAAGACTCTTTCAATGCTGCAAAGGATAGTTTGGTTGTCACTATTTCCTAGCTATCTGAAAATGCTAAATGATTAAATTACTACTGAGGTAGTTTTTCAAAGCAGCCAAAGTTCAGGTCCTCAAAGTTAAAATCTACTTGGACAGCCAATATTTAAAAATGAAGCTGCTATTGCAGTGATTGAGGTATAGACAGCAATGGAACAGGCAAGACAGGAAACCAATGATTTGGAAGACTTAGTTGGACAACAAAATGATGAGCAAAATGAATTATATATAGAAGTGAAGGCCATAGTTGAGCATGGATTGTTCCATGACAAGAAAGAGTGTGCATGCATTTAAGCCCATAGTGTTATATGTCAGCGGGCAAGCTGGTACCGGTAAAAACTTCTTAGTACTAGTTCTCACTTGTTTCCTATAGAAGACTCCAGACTGTAATCTGTCATGTATAGTTACAGCACCCATTGGATTACCTGCACATAATATCACAGGAATTACTTTACATCAAGTTTTGATGCTGCCTGTAGTGCATGAAAACAAACTAGAATACCAAATGTTATCTGGTGAAGCTTGTCATAAGGAGTTGAGAGTGCTAAAAAAGTTAAAGCTTTTACTCACTGATGAAGTGAGCATGGTCTCAAACTTAATACTTGCCTTAATACATTTGAGAATGCATCAGATTCTAATGGTATGATGTCCTATTTGAAGGAAAACACTTGATTGTTTTTGGAGATCTACTGCAACTTAACCTGTCAAAAGACAGCCTGTGTTCAAAACACTGCTTCATGATGAAGCTCGGAATTCTTTGTAAAGCATTGGAAATGTCAATATTTGGTTGTACTTCCAGTACAAAGAATTGCTCAGGAATATGTGACAAGCATCTGACGTTGAACATGGGAATATTCTGAAGGACATTAGTGTAGGTGTTCTTCGAAAAGAGGGAAAGCATCTGCTAGAAATTCATCTTCTTAAAAAACTATTTCCAATGAACAAGTCAGCAGTTGAGATAATGTTCACTTTTATTCAAGAAGGAAAACCAATTGTGTGCCTAGTGCCTACATTGGCTGAGTGTGCCTCTTTCAACAAAAAATGCTGTAATTGGAGAAAGAAGAGATTTTGGAACTGATGGCAGTAGACAACATGGAACACTAGGGTGTTATAGTATTCCTAAATAAAACTTACAAGGTAAACTCGAGTCATTGGCACAATCGGTTTCATGAATTGCAGTATTGGAGAAGTGTCAGAGTCTTTGCAAGAACTGTAGAGTAATTATGCTTTGAAATTTAAATGTTGAGGAAGGATTAGTTAATGGTGCTATGGGGAGGTTGATTGATTTCATTTGCTTTCATAATGGGAATGAGGTGGAACACCTAGCAATAAAATTTGATCAGATTGATGGCGTAAAGCAGATTGCAAGGTCACTTGTACTTTTTTTGCTATGGGAAACACATGTTCGACATAAACAGTTTTCATTTTCTCAGGCATACGCTTTTACTATTCATAAATCCAGAGTTAGGACATTGTCTGGTTTGTATCTAGTTGTATTTCATGGCAGCAAACTAAATGCAGATCCAATGTGTGTGAAAGAATGCAACTGATTAAGAAGTCTTTATGCTCCTCATTTAGGACAATATCTAGTTTATGAAAAACGCATCATCAGTTCAAAGCGAAAAGTTTCAAACAAGTGTAGTGATGTTGAAAAGATGGAAAAGAGAGAACAAAAAAGTTTGTTACTGAAAAAAATGACAATGAGCACATATTGTTGGTTACCAGTTGTCAAACCTGTCTGGTGTCAACTGCTATGCTAATGTTGTTCTAAAAGTACTCTTCACATTACTGCATGCTGTTTATGCAATTCAACAGAAAAACCAGAAGACATTAATCTGCACTGTGATTTCTGTTACAACATATGCATATTGACTGCATTAAAATAGATTGTGTGTCATACATTCAAGACCTTGTAGATGTATGCAATGGATTTGTAACTGTTTACATGAAACACTAAAGAAGATGCACAGAAGCTTTTAATGGTGATGTTTGCTGTTTTAGAAGAGAAGGAAGTGTCTCTTGGTGAGTTATTTGGACTTACTTACTAATGGAACAACGGGTGTAAGGATTGCTCATTCACATCAATTATAGACATGGATTTAGAGTGATTTACTTATTTAACACTACCAGATTGCAAAACTGTAACTTTTGACAGATTGTTCAAACAGACTACACAAAAAATACCTGCCCAAACTGTTGCACAGATTTATGTCAACAGTGCATATATGAAGAAGTGGCAAGTATCTTATTTTAATGCTACAAGGATGCAGAGCAGATGACAGTAAATTGGAAACAGAGATTACAAACTTTTAAGCAGACCAAATATCTATTTCTGGAAAAACATATACTACTTTGGCTATCTTATTTCATGAAGTAGTTCGTATTAGATCTGGTCACTCCACTGTCTATCTAAAAAGTAAAAGTGAGTGGACAGAATGTAATGATAGCAAACTCAAATTCAAGCAAAGATTGCCTTATAAGCTACCACATTCTTTCCTTTTGTTTCTGGAATCAAAGATCTCAGGAGGATTACAATTGTACAAGTGGAATAGTGTAGTTGTAGTACATGCATTATCAGTATTTATGACATCATATGGCCTACCAGGGGTGATGTCTTTATAAAGATTCCCATATTCTGGTGTGGCACATAAAATGACGAAGGAGTCATTTTTAGCATACGTTTCTTTAGATTAGAGGACCAGGTGTAGGTAAAACAATCATTTGAAGAATTATATTGAGTGCCTGAGTGCCTGTACAGTGTTGCTTAATTGTAGTGACATACTGTGCAGTTCTGGGTTTTTCTACAATCTATGTGATTGTTTTTTCCACAATGTTCATGGATGGTTCTTTATACAGTACACCATTAATGGTGTATAAAAGTAGAACCTAGGAACAGTAAAATAGGGAAAATTAAATGCTATTTTTATTTTAACATACCATCACAGCATGACAAATGTGTAGTGATTTGTTTGTATTATGACATTATGCAATGTTCCATTTTTAAGTTGAATTAGTAATTTTAGCAATTGTAATACTAACTCATATTTGTGTTTTTTCTTTTTTATACGGATCAGTGCCACCATGTATTGGAGTAAAGTACGTACATTCTTAGGGTGTTCCAGACTACAATTAAAAAAACATACACCTGCTTACAAACTTAGATGCCCACTTATGCTCCCGTACAGCCACTCACACATGCGCTCACACACTGATAAAGCCATTCATATACCCAATGACACACTGAGGTAGTCCCTCAGACACCGACTTACACACTAGTACTAGCCAATCACACACACCCACACACACAAACACACACTGATATACCCACTCATGTACACAGACACACCAATACAGCCACTTATACATCCAGTCCCACACCAATATAACTACTCACACACCCAGTCACACACTCGTACAGCCACATGCACATCTAGTTACACATTGATACATATACTGACATACCCATTCACACTCTGGTAAAGCCACTCACACACCTAGCAACACACCAGTACATCTACACATATATACTAACCCACTGATACAGACACACAAGCATGCACATACGTATACATCCACTAAAACGTTGTAGAGGGGACATGAGGAAATATAGATTTGGAGGATTGATTTGCTTCCAAATCTTTGCCTTTATTGAGTTAGTAAGGGGAAAGAAAGTAAAGAAAACAGCTCAATTTTCACGGGTGAGTCTGGTCCCTACTGGGATAAGCTCTAATGTCTCTATAAAGTTCCTTCTTGTATTTATCAAACATAACAATTCTGTCTCCCTTCGCATCTTTTACAGGGTCCCGACTTGATGGCGCCACCAGTCCCCTTAGAAGAAAAAGAGGAGCACATACAAAACAGTAAATATTAGGGGGCATATGTATACTCTGACTGCGCTGAATGTGCGTCAAAAATTATGGCGCAAACCTTTCCCCAAATTTATACTATGACGCCCGACCCCGCGAACATCAAATTCCTCCGTGTGCGTCATTTTCTGGATGCTGGAAACCGCCTTGCTTTAATGACGTGCAAGGTAGGCGTTCCCATCCAAATAATGACTTTAAGGCCTGTGTGCCTTATTTATGCTCCGTGTCATTTTGATGCACAGAAGGGGGTGGGCCTTAAAAAACGGCACCCAGCCTGATGTGCGCCGTTTTTTAATGCCTGGGTGAGGACAGGCGTTAAGGGACCTGTGGGCTCATTTCCATGGTCTCTGACCATGGAAGCAGTCCACAGGTGCCCTTCCCTGCCCCCAGGGACACCCACTGCCACCCCCACCCACCCCTGGAGGACACCCATGGATGGGGGACCCATCCCAGGTAAGTACAAGTAAGTTGAGGTAAGTATTTTTTGTACATTTTTTTAGTGGCATAGGGGGGGCCTAAGTTGGGCCCTCCCCATGCGACTGTGCCCAATGGCCATGCCCAGGGGACAGAAGTCCCCTGGGCATGGTCAATGGGCAGGGGGCATGATTCCTCTCTTGGCTAAGACAGGAGTCATTTCCATGGGGGGTTAGAGCCATGATTTTTTACTCTAACCTGACTTGCACCATTTTCTGACGCACAACCCCCATTTTCCCCTACGTCAGCGCTGCCTGGTTAGAGTCATTTTTTTTTCTTTGACCAGCCTGCAGCGCCGGCTAACATCAATTGATAAATAAGGCGCCCGTCTGGCACGTTAGAATGGCGTTAGCTGGCGGTAAAAAAAATTACGCAAACCAGCGCCGGTGCTGGTTTGTGTCAAGAAGTATAAATATGGGCGTAGGTTTTGTACATTGCCGGTATAACCGTCATCGTAACACAGGTGTTTCCCTCTCTGGTCTGGTTCCCTTCCTCTATGGGTGGTGGTGAGGAAGCAGAAAAAAAAGTTGCTCAGGGATCAGGCGTAAGTGTTAAACTACAAGGGGGAAAAAACCCATGCACTCAGTGAAGGCAATGAGGTCAAGGGAGCAAAGCCAACAAGTCACAAAGCCAAAAATATATGTGGGTCGCAATGACACTGCAGAAATTAGAATGCCCGGTGAACTTAAAAGGAGCCTTGTATGTAGGCCTCGTCTAACTCTTACCCTTGTGCACAAGTCTACTGTGGCCCGTGCCCACCTGGCTCATCGTGCTAGCCACAATTTTCGAGTCGAGACAGGCTTCGGAGCTTCAACTGGTGGTGTCTACCAGTCCTCACACCACACCTCCATAACCTCTTAGGTCTCGGCCACAGCGTCCTTGTCCTTGCAGTACTGTGGGCAAATCTCCTTCTCTGTATCTCCCTTATCGTTGGCTTGAGGCACTGCTCTTCCTCTTTTGTCTTGGCTAGGCACTTCTGCATTCCTGTCAGGTGCGCACTCTGCATCCTGCTCCTGAGACGGCTTCACCTGCTGCACTCCATGGGGCAGGACATACCTTTCCATTTGAGCCACTCCTCCTTTTATGGGCCCAATGCTACCCTGCTTCTCCAGCAAGAGGAAGTCTTTCATTACTGTTGGTTATCTATTCCATGTTTGCTTCCTGGTTTCCATGGGTTTGTACCTGTTACCTGTTAGACACTCTTGACTGCTGGATGCTGGGGAAGTCAGATGGGAGATCCCTGCTGAACTATCAGGTGAGGATGGTGTACAGGAGGATTTCTATTCTCATACCTCCACCCTTACTTTCTTCCCTGGAAGAAATTAATGCAATGTATATTTAGACAAAAAAGTCACATTACCCTCGATAGTGAGTGTTAAAGTGGAAGGGTTACAATGCTAGAAACGAGGGGGGTATACAGGGATTATTGTTTTCATTGCACTGCATCTACTCTAAAGGAGCATGATTCTTGACTTTCCAGATAATATCAAAGGACTCCACAGCCCATTTAATGGTCAAGGCCTCTTTTTCCACTGTTGCATAATTCGCTCTTCAGTAAATAGCTTTTGGCTCAAAAACAAAACGGGTTTCTCAATGGCCTCCTCATCTTTTTGGGAGGGGACCCCACCAAGACCTACTCCAGAGGCATCGGTCTGCAAGATAAAGGGTTTTGAGAAATCAGGGCTATGGAGAATAGGGTCTCCAGTGAGGGCTTCTTTTAACTCTTGGAAGGCATTCAAAGTGACTTGGGTGGGGTGACGTAACCGTGCTCCAGTTTCTCTACCCTTCTGTAAGAGATCTGTCCAAGGGGCAGTGGTTTGGGAAAAATGTGGAATTAACCAACTTTAATATCCTACTAATCCCAGGAAAGGCCTGAGATCTCTTTTTTGTCTTAGGAAAAGGTAGTCACTGAATAGATGCTACTTTTCCTCGTATGATTTTATCATCCCTTCTCCCAGACAATATCCTAAATATTTAACTTGCTTAGCTGCTAGATGACTAATTTTGGGATTCACCTTGAGCACCGCTGAGTCTAAAGTATGTAGGACATTCTTTAGCTGTTGCAGATGGTCATCCCAAGTAAGACCAAACACAATAATGTTGAATATAGGCTGCAGCATACAGTAGGTAAGGTGCCAACAGGGTATTCATTATCCTCCAGAAGGTGGCTAGGGCCCCATGCAACCCAAAAGAGAGAACAGTAAATTTATACAATCCTTCCAGGGGGAAAAAGGTGTTTTTTGTCTTTGTCAGCTGGGTTTAGAGGCACCTGACAACATCGTTTTCAAAGGTTTAATATACTGATGTACTGAGCATTGCCTAGCTTTTCAATCATTTTATCTCCTTGGGGAATAGGAAAGGTATCAAACTTCGAAATCTTGTTCACTTCTCTAAAATCAATACAGAAATGTATGGATCCGTCCTGTTTTGTAACCAATATGATAGGGGAATTCCATTCACTCACTGATGGCTCAATTATTCCTAGCTTTAGCATGGATTATACTTCCTCCTTAATAGCCTGTCTTCGGGCTTCAGGTATTCTATAGGGTCTCAGTCTGTCCTTTTCCCCAGGCTTGGTGGTAGTTGATTGGGATATGACATGGGTCCTTTCTGGGGTGGTAGAAAAAAACCTCTAGATAAGAACTTATTTGGGTAAGCAACTCTCTCCATTGGTTTTCATCTAGGTCGGGGTCAATATACATGCAGAGGACGTCAGCTTCTATGGATAGAGAGTTACACAGAACCGGGTATGCCTCTTCCCTTTTTTTCAATAGGTTCACATGATAAATCTGGGTTTCTTTTTTTTTTTTCCTATTTAAATCTATTTTGTAGGTGGCAGGGGCTACTCGCTCCAATACTCTAAAGGGTCCCTGCCATTGACATAGCAACTTGTTACTAGATGAAGGTAACACTAATAACACTAAGGGGGTCATTTTGACCCCGGCGGTCGGTGGTAATGTGGCGGTGGTACCGCCAACAGCCTGGTGGTACATACCAACATTGGCAAGTTGGTTGAAGCCAACCCACCAATGTACCACTGGAACTGCCATGAGGGGTTGCAGCCGCCGGGCTGGAGATACGAATCTCCAGCCATGCGGCCGCTATTGTACCACCTCATGCATTTTGACCCTGCCTACCTCCATGGTTTTCGTGGCATTCGTAACACCAAAAAAACCATGGAACTAGGCCCTATCAGTGACAGGAAATTCCTTCTCATCACTGATAGGGGGCCCCCTCTGGCCAACAACACCCCAGACGCCCCCCCTTCATCCACGCTCCCCCTCCGAGTCCCCCACACCCTACACATACACAGACACGCACCATGCATATACACACCCACTCACATAGGCATACACTCATTCATACACACATGCATCCATTCATTCATGCACACATCTCCACCACATTCACACTTCCATGCAGACACGCATTCACATATCCATACTTACACGCATTCTCACATATGCATACATGCACGCAAACAGTACTACACATACACTTGCATTCACACACACACTCACACCCTCATGCACACACCTCCACACACACACACACACACACACAACACACACACACCCCTTCCCCTGTTGGAAACCTGACTTATCTGAATCCAGGGGGTTTTCCAGCAGGGGACGGGACAGCAGCGCCCACCAGCAGAACACCACCAGGCCGTATTATTTTTCATAAGACGGCTGGCAGCAGTCTACTGATGTAGCGCTGCTGGTGGTAGCAGCGCTACCTTAACGCCATCTGCCAGCATTGCCACAGCCGGATTTCTGCACTTCTTGTGGCGGAAATCCGGCTGTGGTCATATTTGGCAGACAGCTGTTAGCCGCAGTGACGGTCTTTTGGCGGCCGTCACCGGGGCGGTAGGCGGTATTTACCGCCAATGTCATAATGTAAGCCTAAGTCTCCTGGCTCAAATTCCCTCAATGTAGCCCTTTTATTGTCTTGATGTTTTTGGACTTGCTGGGAATTCTCTAGGTTCTGCCTAATTATTTCACAGATCGGATTCAAATGAGTTTTCAGACCTGTCACATATTCTAACAAGGGTTTTGATTCATCCTTTTCTTGCTCCCAGGACTCCTGGGCCATTTCTAAAATTGTACGGGGTTAATGACCAAACACAAACTCGAAGGGAGAGTATGCAGTGCTGCTTTGTTCCATACATCTAATGGCAAACAAAGCCAGAGGAAGCATTTGTTCTCACTTTTGGGCCTCCAAGTCCAATAGTTTCCTCAATGTGGTCTTTACTGTAGAATTGTACTTCTCTACTAAACCATATGTCTGGGGATGATATGCAGTGGTGCGTATCTGTTTAATCCCTAGTTGTTTGCAGATCTGTTTCATTAGTTTGGGCGTGAAGGGAGTTCCCTGAACTGTTAATAGTTCTCTGGGAAATTCAACCCTGGAAAATATCTTCATCATTGAGTTTGCAATGAGGGTATTGGTGTGATGGGATAGGGGTAAAGCTTCTGGTTATGGGGTGGCATAATATAGCCACTCCGAGAGGGGGTCACGGGGCCTATTATCTACATTTCAACTTTAGAAAAGGGTTTGTATAGATTGTGTAGGGGTTGCAAAGGAGCCTTATTTGGGATTTTCTGGGTGTTCTTTTAACATACAGGAACTCTCTACAGTATTTCTTAACATGGCTACATGTGCAGGCCAATAAAAACGGTCCATGATGGCCTGTTCCATTTTCTCTGGACCAAAATGACCACCTAATAGGTAACTATGGGCCATAAACTAAAACTTTGTCCCTAAAGAGAGTAGGGACTAACAACTACTTCCCCCCTCCTATACAGTAATCCTTACTGTTGAACGAAACATGAACCCACTGCCTGAGGGTCTTCTTCATAGTTGGCCAGTCTCCATGCTTCTTGCAATTGGAGTCTTCCCTTTGGGCTGCTCAGAGGTTTGTATCTGTCTCCCAGATGTATTCATTCTGATATAGGCATTATCCTAGTTGCAAGATACTTGGCTGCCCTTTTCTGTCTCCTACTCTTGTGTATCTTTGGAATGGGCCAGTCTTTGTATTCCGCTTGAGCAAACAGGGCAGTCTCCCACCAAGAATCCCTCTCTTAGTGTGATTCCTGAACCAGGTTCTCTCGGTTCCGATAATCAGTCCTTACAATAAGTGGTTCAGGGAGCAGTGGTATCACCTCTACTTGAGGAAGTGTACATTTCATTCTCCAATAGGTTTTGGGGCCATTCCCGGGATACTTTGGGAACTTATAATGTTCTGGTGATTCTCCTTGTCCAGAAGCCCTGGGGCTGGATCCCCATTAACTTTCATGAGGCAGTGGTACATGGGCTCAGCCTCTGTCATAGTATAATAGGAAGACATGCTATTCAAATCTCCATTGGTTCTTGTTTGAGTGGACAAAGTCTGGCAGTATGACCTAGTTCCCCACAGTTAAAACACTGATGTTCCGTTGGTGAGGTTTAGGGAATGGGTGCTGGTATTAGGGAAATGGTATCTGGTTTTCTCAGCCCACTAGGCTTGACCTGTTTTAGGATACTCATACTTTACCTTTCCACCTACTGTCATCTCAAACCATGCAGGAGTCCTGGACATGATTATACACGCTTGCAATCTCCACTGCTTTATCCGGAGTGAAATTGTTATGCTGTTTTACCATTTCTGGAAGGGAGGATGTAAAGAGGTGAGGAATTGTTATAAATATAACTTCTCCATTATTTCTTCCTTAGTGGCATTCTCTGGATTGAGCCACCTGTTTGTCATGTCCCTTACCCGATAATATGAAGCTGTAAGGGTTTCCTGGGGGCCTTCCTTGATCTGTTGCAGCCTAATCCAGTATGTTTCACTCCCCACCCCTAACCTCTCCAAGATGGTCTTCTTGATATCGACATCAGGGGTCATTCCTTGGGGATTGGCAGCCTGATATGCTGTCTGTAACTCTCTTGTAAATAGGGGCCCTAAATATTGTCCCCGATGGTCAGCAGGCCAGGTGATGGCTTGGGCTAAATGTTCAAAGTTGCTGAAAAGAATGGGCCTTCCCTCCATTTATTTTTGTAGTACCATGGAAGGGTGGCCCGTGTGTGCTCGCTCTTGCCCCAACACATCGGCTAAAATCCCAATGGCTGCGTTCTGGGACTTAACTACCTTATCCAGTTTCTCATTGTGGCTGGCAATAGCTTTCTGGAAGTTTTCCCTATCTTCTGTAGATGCTGTAAGGAACCATTCTGGTTACCATAGCCTCCATTTCCTTGTCTCCCACTTTTGACACAACCTGTGCGAGGGTCATGCAGTCGCTCGGAGGCATCAGTAGTATATTTAAAGAAAAAAGTGTGATACATCATCATAACTATGAGAATCCTGTATCCTTTCAAATGCAAAATAGATTCTGCAAAATAACAAAAAAGAAAAGAACATGAAATTATTCTCATGGATAAGGTATAGCAGACCTTTATGATGACAATATGCAACGCAGATGATAAAGGAAACAAATTACTTCAGTCTGAGCTTGCTAAGAGAGAAAACATACGTACTGGTTAGCAGAACTCACTGTTTAGAGAGAGGAAATGACCCCTGAAGATCCCAAAAGATCAGTATAATTTCCTGTTTTATTTATTAATTCTTTATGGCAATATTAACATCTCCCCTACAGTTTATATCTTTAAAGGAATAAGTGCAAACACGCAACAAATTATGGAGAAATCACAAACTGCCAGGGAATTGCCACCTTAATTTTTAAGCAGCCAAATGCAAAGAGATGCATTTGCATCAGAAAAAATACAATGACACTATAAAATGATGTGAAAAAGCCACATGCAACGTCAAGGGAACTGGTAGGCTCATAAATTGAGGTTCAACTAAAAAATGTAAAACATTGTGTAGAAAAAGGTACCAAAATGACGTAAGAACTATACTATGTGCAGCGATGAGACATATAATTAGTATGAGAAGACTGAAAGACTGGATTTAATAGAAACACAAATATCTTAGAGATGTACATAGGTCTGCGGCGGTGTAGTCTGATAAGGTTCCTGAAAAGAACAGATGCTGTCTGATGCTTTAGAGAAATATAAAGTTTTTCTTTTTCATTGTAAAGGTGGGGTGAACGTGCTTTAATTAAATAAAATTATTGTAATTAATGGGTAGAGTAAAGGTGTAGGCTTTAACACGAGAAGAAGCATTTAAACTGCGATTTTTACAGAAAAGTTTCAGTCACATGTATTTAGCTAAAGTTATTGACTAGCCTTTTCTCTTTTCTCTTTTACCCTGTCACGATTTAAAGATATAAACTTTCAGTAACAAATGTGATTCGAGACAAAAGAATAGATAAATTAATTATTATGTTTCATCTTTCTCACTTGCATACTTTTCATAGAATATAATAATGTATTAAAATGTTTAGTTTAATTTCCATATAATGCTTCTTTGTGAATATGTTTAGTCAATAGGAGCATATGGGAAAGGAATGACTTCATCAAGTAATGTACTGCTTTCACCCTAACCTGTTTTATCTCACAGCAAGAAGAGCTGGGAAACCCAATTGACTTGATAATCAATTTACATTTTATGGCATATTTGTATATCATGTTTAAGATGCTCATTGTTTAGTTTTCTTAGTCAACGGAAATTGTCCTGTTCCCATGATGAGACCACTGTATGATTGGAGGAAACAATGGGCTGCTGCAACAATTGTCACATTTGCTGATGTCAAAGTTAATATTATTGCAGAGTAGATACTCGATGAACACATACTCTAGGGGATTCTCTTCAGATACTTTCTGACTCAGGGCCTGATTCCGAGTTTGGCGGGCAACCATTGGCTTGGCAGACCCATAGGAAGGAAACCACTGTGGAGCTTGCGGTCTCCCTCTTCTGCCCAATTACAAGTTTCCACTGGACTGACCAGTGGAAACCTCCATAATAGGATCCCAATGGAAACAGTGTGGCAGAATGCCTCGGTTCCTCAAGGAGCTGAGGCCAGTGCCTTTGCACAGAGGGTGCCACCTGCAGACAGTGCTCATTCTCAGGATGCTGGGGAGGGGCCCCAGTACTGCTTTCCCACCAGCCTTATGATGGCGAGGACCCTGCCATGAAAAGGCTTGCAGAAGGGGAAGTCGTGATCACCACTGCAGCACTCAGGGTCGTAATCTGACCGTCTGACTGACAGGGTTGCAGCGGTCCGACCTTCACCGCAGGTTTGGAGGTCTGAAGACTGCTAAACTCGTAATTAGGCCCTTAGTCCCTTTGCTGGCACTTCTCAGTTTCACACTGAGAGATTCTTTATTGCTTTCACTGATTCTATGTTGCTCTGAAATTCTACTGAGTTTCTAGAACATCTCTTTTATGGGACGTTCTGCTTATGATTTACAAGAAGGTTAATGTTTTCACATCTGAATGAAAAAAAAAACTTCAAGGCTTCTTTTCAAATCTTTACTTGCACTCTCCTTAGCTTAGAATAGGGATTTACTTATATAGAATGTAGTTTATGCATTGTTCTGTATTGTATTGCTGCTTTAGTGATTAGTATTGATGACTATTCATGACTTTCAATAAAGAAATTCTGTACTAAAAAGATTTTAACTAAAATGTTGAAACTTACACCAACTGTCATAATTGATGACCAAAGAAGAAATTCAAACTGTGATGAATATATTGATTTGATTTGCAGCTCCTGGCTACTCTCATCTACAACCAAGATCCGTCACCCGGGCCAGATGAGGAAAAAGGTGGGGACTGTTGATTTGACGAGTTGGTAAGATTTATGCTGTAAACCAAATATTTAACTAATGTCCCTGCTCCACCATTGATTAACGAATTGCAAACAGCTTCCACCATGGGTGATGGGGGCAAAATCATCAGTTTAAAATATTTTTTATAGCACAGATACAGATGAAAGCAGAGTCTAAAGCACAGAGATACTTCAAGATTAAGTATTTCATACATCATATTAGGAAGAGGAGGGAACTGATCAGACTTACATGTTGGTGGCCCTACAATTCTGAGTTAATAAATTGTATTTTCCTACCAATTGTATGGCTCTAAGGCTTCTCCAATGAGCAGTGATAGCTCTCAAGCTGCCAGTAAGTAGTTCCCCTGTATCCAGTTCAGTCTACTAAATTAGAAGTTTTTATTTGGCTGAATTAATATGTGGATACCAAAATTTAAAAGTGTGCATTCAAGACAAAATGTATTTTAAGAACTCATAAGATGATTTTGGAAAAAAATGAATTCCCAAAATATATTTAAAGCTTATTAATAGTATTTACCTTGGTGCCAGGGCATTCAAGCTGTGGCCATTATACATTGCTTATGTAAAGGCATTCCAAACTGGCAAAGCCTTTTTGACATTACTGCTGGCTGGCCTACCTTATGCACTAAGGAGACCATGGCTAGTAATCTTGATAGAGATGGTTACTAATGCAACCTTGTCTGATATGGTCATTAATAATGTTAGAAGCTCTGAATGAATTTCATTGACCATATGTAGCTACTACAGAAATGTTGGAAACCCCTCCTTTAAAATATGGGAACAACATCCCATTCCTGTGATGCCCAAAACTTGACATCATAAAATACCAACTGACAAATGATGACTGTATACATCTGAACCAAAGTAGCTGAAGGTACTTTCCTGAACTGGTATGTTGCAGAATACTACTTCTTTGTCAGGTGGCATATTCCGTAACTTGTCTATTTAGCAATCATGCATATTTGCCTGCCAATTTTCGGTTATTATAGTTCTAAGGTGTTGGAGTGCCAGTAGACTCTGTGTAGGCAAAAAGGGTCCTCTTTCATGACAGCCAATCTCTGTGCATAGGAGAGAGGCACCAGAGCAATACACCTTGTTTAAACATAGAGTGGGGTCCTTATACAACTTTCTGTAGAGGAATCAACAGTATGTGAGTCTGCTGCCGATCCACTTTAACTCATCCACATCCAACTGTTTGATCCAAACACCATTTAATTAATCCACCATTTACCTGCTATACCATGCTCTTAGGATTACCCCAAACACACTGCTTCTAACATGGAAATTTGTAAACATATGGTAGACAGCTGGTACAAGCTCCTTCATAATACAGATACATTCTGGTTACAAAGTGCAATGTGCATTGCTGACATCTACGGTACTCAATAGCCATTTGTATAATGTAAAACATGTATGCCGGGTCTGTTGACTCAGTAGAATATTGCATCCACTCCTAAAACTGGACTTTTATTACATGGTTGCATGTTTGTATCACCTTAAGCCTTTTATTCTTCTGAGGTTGATAAAATAAGTACCATTTAGCTGGGTAACAATAAACACCCTTTATGCAGCATTAAGGTGCCCCAAGCGGTAGATGTGTGCGTTATAGAAATACATTTTATGTTATGTGATTTGAAGGTAGGAGGCTGCTACTACTCTAAAGCTTACCGGTCTATAGCTCCATTGTTGGTTGCCCTTCATGCCGTGACAGTCATACAATGTGACAGGGCTGCTGTAAGAAATAGCATCAAAGCAGAATTTCCTAGTATGAAGTGGTTCTCCAGGGCGCACATCTTCTCTCCATCCAAAGGTAAAGAGCTACACAAACAACATAAAACAGGATAGTACAATTTTAAGTAGGTAACCAAATTTAACACCTTACACATCCAGAGATACATATCTAGATTTCAGGATTAAATGAAGAGCTCACCTTTTAACAACCCATCCTTCTTGCACCTCAAAATGATTACAATTCTTTGAATACATTAGGACCTCCTACAGCTACTTAATTATATTACATATTAATCACTCAGTCTATAGGAAAGTTCCAAAATTCACATTCATAGTTAATCTATTCAAAACACTATAGTGCCATGATATTAGGGGCCTCATTATGAGACAGGCTGTCCAAGGACCACCACACTTGAGGTGACGGTCGGACAATGCAGCTGTGGCGGTCCGACTGCCACATCACAGCCCTGGTGGTCAGACCTTCAGGGGACCGCTGTCCCTACCGGGAACATGGTTTCCGATGGTCCAAACTAGGTCACAGTTGTACTCAGCCAGGGCAGTGCTGAGTTCAGTGGAAAGGCTGGAGGTAAGCTAGTGCTGAGGGTCACAAGGCCCCCCATGCCCAGCAGCGTCAGAATGCCCACTGTCTGCTTTGGAGATAGTGGACATTCGGAGGGAGCTGGGGGCCCCCTGTGCGATGGACCTAGCCTCACACAGTTTAAACTGGGCTGACCTGTATAAACCTTGATTTCCACTGGTTAACCCAGTGGAAACCTTGTAATGTGGATGGTGCTGAGACTGACCGTGGCGGTCTACTCACCGTGAGTACGGTGGTCTACTTGTCCAACCGCCAAACTTGTAATGAAGCACTTAGTCTCAGATGTTAGATTAATGTACTTAACTTAAGACTTACTCCTAGGTTATAATGTGCAGTTAACCCCCTAGTGACTCTCACACATTCATATTTTTAGACGTGGCTCATGACCTTCTTGTACCCATGTGATACTCTGCTGTAACAGGTATATCATTAACACGGGGTATGATCAAGCACTTAATACATCTCTCATTTTAAAATTGCCACGGTGAATTGGGGGCCAATATGTTTGAGGCCTTACTCATACACCACAGTTCATAGAATGCAAGCATCATAATCTTCTTTCACAAGACACAACAGACCAATGTTATCCTTTGGGAATAGGTATGAGTATTGATCTACCGAAAAGAAAACTGATGAATTCTATTATGCTGTTCACTATCACTACACTGTCTACAAGCTACTGTTCAGAAATGACACAATCATAATTCTTTGCTGTAAGAAAAAATGACTAATGTTATCCAGTGGGTCAGAAAACCTATCCACCTAACAAAATTGATGGTCCTTGCTGTTCTGTTTGTGATCACTATGCAAAAAACAACATTTAATTAACCTATTAAGAAATTTAAAACATATAGGGCCTCATTACAACATTGGCGAGCGGCAACCGCCGCCCGCCAAAATGTAACCGTTGCGCGGCCGCACTCCCGCGGTGCCCATTATGACATCCCCGCAGGGCCGCAACATGTGAGCCGGCTCCAAATGGAGCCGGCGGTGTTGCGGCAGTGCAACGGGTGCAGTTGCGCCAGTCGTGCTTTTCCCTGTCTGCTGTGCAGACAGTGAATAGCTGTGTGGGGCTGTGTCAGGGGCCCCGCGACTCCCCTTTCTGCCAGCCTTTCCATGGCGGGAAGGGGACTCGTGATCCCCTGGCCAGCGGTGCAAGCAGCGCTGTCCTGGAGGATTAAATCCGCCAGGACCACCATGGCGGAAAACCGCCAGTCCCGGGGGTGCGACCGCGGCGCATCTGCCGCAGTCGTAATATGCGAGTTTGTACCACCAGCCTGTTGGTGGCACAACCTCCAAAACAGCCCTGGCGGTCTTTGAACACCAGGGTTGTAATGAGGCCCATAGTTCTTGGTTATAAATGTTCATGTTTAAGTTTGTATCACAATAGTATAACAACAGTTTGATCAAGAAGATCTTAAATAAATGGGAACTTCTGAGGAAGAAAGAAGAATGCAAGGATGATACAGCCGCTACACCTGATGCAGAAAACCTGATGCTTAAAATGAGAACAATATTTTCACTGCAGAGAAAAATAACTGTAACATGGCAAACGTGCCTATTTGCATTGTTTAATGAACATGAATAAATTATTTCTTTTAGGATTGGAAGTCTTTGCAAATCACCAAATACATAGCAATCTACTCTGAATGCTGGGCGAAATTAATTTTATGGTTTTCAGAATCCTAGTTTAAAGAATTCCAAAGATCTGTAAACAAGGAGCTCATCACATCCTCTGGGAAAGAGCTCTAAACTTAGTCATTATGAACAATGATTAATACCTGTGAACATTCTGGCACTCCTCTCTGCTCACTAAGTGAATTCCAACTAAAGGTGGGAGTAATTTTCTGTAGTGTACTAAGAGGAATTACAAACAAATTATGTTTGACTATGCAGAATCATGTGAGGAGCATAACCCTGCATTTAACGCTATTTTCTTAGCACAAGTCTCACCTTTGCATCAAAAATGGAACCAAGGAAGCATTTTGCACTAAGAAAATGTAATGGAACATGAACAGCAGTGGCCAGCAACTGCTCATGCTTGCTAAATTTGTTGTTACTGTGCTTCTGCAATAGAATTGTATGCCAAATACTTCAAATTTAGGCAAATAGGTGTAATTGTGTAATTTTCATTAACTTTGCATCAACAGAGGCCTAATTCCAACCAGAATTTAAACTGTCAGTTTCCAGATTGATTTGTTTCATGTGTGTTTTTATTGTTGCAAATGGGGGCAATTCAGCTTATCTGTGTCATTCAAAGAAATAACCTGAAGGATTTGTCAAGGTCAATCATTAATTTTGTCTGTACTCAGTAATGTACTGTTCACTTGTTATGTCTACATGTCTGCATGGAACATTCTCCCTGGGTGCTTGTCATCCAAAAGAAATGATCTGTAACAATCTGATTTCAACATATAACAATTGAACAATACATTAGTGTATACAGATGGACTTTTTGATTGGCTTGATAAAGTCCTCAAGTTATTTCCTTGGATGAAATGTTTTGGTTAAATTGTTACAATTTGCAACAATAATAAAAACAAAAAAGGAAACCAAGATGAAAACGGATAGTTTAACTTTTCTTTGAAATTATCTTAATGAACACAGATGAGTGCCAGCATCCACACAATTGCTACTCATAAACCAAAGGGATCTGACCTCTGAATTTGGAAGCCCTGCTTTGTATGACTCTGCTGCAAATGCTTATTTGGAATGTAGGATACCAACATTCATTATCAGTTGACGGTGTAATAAATGCTTAACCTAAGATACATATCTTCTGCTCAAAGTTTCACACTCATACAAAGACAATTCACCTAGACTTGTTTGACGGGTTTACCATGACCAATGGTGAAAAATGTGGCTGTTCAGTCGTACAAATGTCTGGATCTACAGTACATTTTGAAAAGTGAAAGTCCATTGATTCAACATTTGAAAAGTGCACATTCCAATAAACATCTTATAAGGTCTTATAGATACAGAAAATTGATCCATTTGAGTTACCATAGCAGTTTGCAAGTGTAGTGCAGCAATCACATTGAGAAATCTGATTATGCATTTTTCACTACCCTAAAGAAACCTAGGTCTGATTTACAAGGAATAAAATGTGACAAATCAATTTCATATACCTGTTCATGTGACCATGTCCGTTCGGAGCCATCTTTCACACAAGTGTCGAGCCTCAGTTCAGTGCCGGTGGCTCCATGTTTACTGTCCACACAGAGATTTGCTGCCACATTTCGAATCTGCAGAAGAAAACAACATATGCTCTATTATCACATGCAGCAATAGCAGCAGAATGAGGATAAGCTGTTTCATGACAACAATCTGCTCTACTTATCAGAATCAAAAATGGTCTTTTAGACCACTTTGTCTGTGCATCTCCCACATTTGTAGTTGCTGCAGATTCTGTGTTTTCCAGTTGCTGTGTGGGTGTCACACACTTGGATTTCATATATATATATAGCCAATCCCCGATTTCAAAGAGAGTGAGTAGAATGAGTGTTTGTTGTTTGCTTAAACAGGTTTTTGTAAAAAAAAGAAGTAATGTCTCCAACATACAGGTAAATGTGCGAACATGGTCCTTACTGGTTTGATTAGAGTTTGTTAGATAGGATACTCTTTCACAAACATAAAGGATATCCTGTGCACCATATTTTATTAGATCTTCTATGAGTGTTTCCGTCACTTGGAGAAATGAAGATGGAAGAAATATTAATGTTCCACTGTTGTTGGATAGTATGGCGAGTGGGATATTGATTGCTCATGATTGGGGTCTTAAGAACAATGTCCCTACGAGAGCTAAAAGATGACTAAGGCAGTCCAGACTGTTGATGGCACACAGCTGGATGCAACACCAGTTAAGAACACTTTACTGTGGTTACATGTCTCCTTCGCCTCTCGATATCTGAAATTATTTTGTACTGATTTATCTGGATGTTATATTGATTTTACTAAAAATCTAGACCATATAATTCTAGTACTATCGAGCTTCCAATGAAATCAATTAATTCGTCAACCAGAGAAATGTGAAATCAAGAGAGAAGAGACTGAGTATAATGGTTTCAAGTTAAATACACATGATTTGTCAGAGGATCCTTGAATAGTGTGATCCTACCAATGCAAATAAAATGAAAGCGTCATTTGATTTATGAACTTTTATTCCCAATTTATTAAGGATTTTGTAAATCTAATTGATTGCATTAGCTGTGTCTGTGAAAGAAAGAAAAGATAAAAGGTGTTTGTGTTGGGAATCTCATGCTGAAGACGTATGTTATGGTTAAAAGAATATTTACTCAAGCTCCAAACTTGGCTGACCAGACAGCTATAAGACGTTTATGATAGAGGCTGGTTGCTCCAGAATGAGCAATGGGGCTGTGTTCTTACAACTACAGAAAAGTGATGGATAAGAACACAATATGTTCTATATGACTTTTGACAGAAAAGGAGAGTGACTATTCAATTTTAGAAAGAGAGTTGCTAAGATAGAAAAATGGCTTGTACCAAATGGAGACATTGGTTGGAGGTATCATGAAACCCAATGAAATTTAGACTGCCCATGGTAATTTACAATGTCTATAAACCCTTCAGTGTAAAAGCTGTTATCTAGTCAGATGCATAAACTATATTACTGGTGAAAAGTATTGTCAGGTGTTTTATCTCATAAGTCACCTAAATCATCACCAACCTATTACCAACATGTTATTGTGCTCACCAAATAGTTGGAATTGTTCTAGCTACCTTGGGTCAATGAGACTCAGCTATTGGATCCTAAGGTGTTAGAGAGTATTCATCTTAAATCTCCATGTATACAATATAACAATTTGTATGTTGGCAAAATACAGTTTTTATTCCTACCAGCAAATTACCAATTCATGTGATGAGCATGTGTCACAATTGTGCTATTTTAGAACATAGAGGATTTAAGACTTAAGACAACAGATCTTGTATCTTGTTCAACATTCACTTTAATGGCATACATACAGGTCATTCTGATTTTCAGCAAAATGTCATCTCTTGTTCCATTGATGCTCAAAATAAATCAATACACTTCAAACCTTTAAATTTTCAATGTTTATCAGAGAATCTTGCACATTGGCATAAGATCTCTACTGACTTCAATGAAGATCTTCCCATCTGTCAGGAATAGTTTATTAAGTTTGGAATGGTGACCCCTACAAACTTAATTAACAGGGTCTTGTAGAGTCAAAACACAGTTCTTTAAGGATCTCTGTTAAAAGTCATTGCAGCTATAACACAAGTACCAAGCAATCCCAGAAATGTGTATTTTAAATTCAAATCATACCAAAAGTCAACAAGACAATACTGTAAGATTCCCATACCAAATTAAACAAATAGAGAAAACATCAATGAGCAAAAAGATGTTAGAATTGAAAAAGGTGAATGGCGATATGAATATTTAAAGATTTAGGGCACAATACACATGAATGCACTAGAGCATTTATGATCACAATATAGGTTAGTAATCTGACACTCAGACTGAGCCACATCTTCTAGCCTTGTGGGGCTAGACTATAAGATGTGGCTGTGTTGTGCTTCACGATGACTTTATCATAATTTCTACTGCAAGGGCCCCTTGATTCTGCTTTTATCACAGCAAAAAAGCTCAGAGCGTGTCAAACCCGAATTTCTTTCCTGTTTAGTTTACAAACTTCCCTGGAATGTCATAGCACTTTTTCCCTGTCCCCTGGGGATGGAAACAATGACTAAGTCAAACTTTTCTTGTAAACAAATTTGACCGATACTCCTTAGAAACAACGGGACAGGGATCTTTTAAAGAAAAAAAGAAAAACTCCCTTCATATTAAATCAGAATATTTTAATAACAGAATCAGGTTACTCTGTCAGCTATGCACAAGACTAATATAACATATATAACAAATATTTATAGTTATCAATAAAAATGTATGGGGAAAGGACCACCACCTCCATGAGGCAACATATATAAATAAATATTAGGGGGTCTATGCACTCATCAGGGCCCCGGAGACCACCATCTCACTGGGGCAAATACTTCTTAAAATATGAGGGGGAACTGCAATGCCCCCCCTGCAGCCCCAGGGGCTGCCACCTCCCCAGAGCAATGATTATAATGAAATAGGGGACGTGTGCCCCCCCACATCCCTGAGGCAATCAATACAATCTATGGGGGGGCTCGTGGTAACCCCGGGGACCGCCACCTCCCCAGGACCATTCATACAATGTATGGGGAGGCCGTGCCTCCCCACACCCTAGGGGCTGCTACTTCCCGGGGTTTCAAATAAAATAATGAAGGGGTCCATCGTGGACCAACGGCTCCGGGAACCACCACCTCGCCAGGGCTAAAATAAATGCAGGAGGGGGGCCGCGTGGCCGCCCTCATGGAACCATAGATGGCCTGGGACTGTCACCCACCAGTGCCTGCTCCTGCTGCCACCAAGGTGCCCACCCTCTGGAGGTAGCTGTGTGCCTTTGCTTGGTGACACTGCTTTCAGCAAGCGGGAGCTGTCCAACACAAGCTATAGTTACTTGAAATAGCTCTAATTATAAGCACTGAATTTTTATTGTGTACGTTTGAAATATGAGCCTAACTAAAACTTCCCTGTAATCTTATTTGAAGTGAATATATCTACAGATATATATATATATATATATATATATATATATATATATATATATATAAATACACACACACACACACATATAAATATATCTGGAAGATTAAAAGCTAACCACCATACAACTTATAGATTTTGTGACCCCTTCTCATTTCTCATTATTAAATAACTGAATGAGTCGCAGTTCCTTATTCCAAACATATAATGTGAGGAGCGAAATAAGGGCCTGATTTAGAACTCAGCGGATGGGTTACTCCGTCACAATGGTAATGGATATCCTGTCTGCTGAACTCTAAATGCCATATAATATAATGAGATTTAGATTTCGGTGAAAGGGATATCAGTACCCATTGTGATAGACTAACATGTCCACAGAGTTCTAAATCAGGCCCTAAGTTCTTAATATTTGTTGATGTGTTTTGGTGGTATATCATGTTGTTAACCACTTCATTTAGAAAAATTGTTTGGAAATCTTCCACAGATAAATTCACATCAATTTAGACACATTAAAGTATGTTAAACACCTGCCTTTTTCTTTAAAGCTCACACTAGTCTGACAAACGGCCATGTATATTTGTCTATGTGTATTATTACCTAATTATGACTCTGTGAATCACAATTAGGTAATTGCTATTCTAATGTCTGAAACTCTGATTTTTTTAAGTGATTCCTCTTGGGTCTCAAATCGACCTATCTCATTAGTCTTAATGAAGTAGGTCGCGATTTTCACATTAGGAAACGCAAAAGTGACAGGGATGGTGCTCTGCTGGGGACCACCATGTCTGTAATTGTTTTTAAATAGATAACAATGCAGCCCATTTTCCTTAAAGGAAATGGGATGCATTTAGAAAAGAAAAGTGAAAAGTTTTCTTTTCTTTTTTTTTTTAAGAGTATGAAGTGGTCCGTGGGACTGCTGCCTGTTCTTAAATAAATATTTTGCATACTCTCACAAAGGGGAAGTGGTCTGTTGGGGACCCCTTTCCATTTGCGAATGGGTTACCACTTACTTGAAGTAGATAGTAAAATGCAAATGGTTTATGACTGCATTTCAGTCGAAAAACATTCACACATACTTCTGCAATTCGGTATTAGGAAGAGACTCCATCAACACGTCCCTTCCTAATACTGAATCGGTATGTATTCGCAATTCCACATTGCGATTTGGTAACATGTTACTGAATAGCAATTTGGAATTCATACACACCAAAATGCTTTTTACCGGTCCCAAGCGGCTGGATTCCTCAAACTGAGCTGTTTGCAACTGGTAAAATGCATGATATATGTGGACCTTAGCCTCTTTATATCTGGGGGAGTTTTGCTTTTTGTATTTACAACCACCTTTCTCCAGGGGCTGAGAGAGTTCCTTCAGGTCACTCCTGCATTCTTTGGGCTATTCGGGGTGGGGTTCACGTACCCAGTCTCTCTCTAGTCAGGACAGATGGGGGTCCAGTCCTCTAAAGTCAGTGGTGCTTGTGCTCTTTGTGAAGTAGGAAAACAGGAGGCCAACCACTTGACTATTACAGAGGAGTACAAGTCTGTGGGTACCACAAGGCGTCTTTGAGCCCTTGAATGAGTCCTCTTCTTCCAGAAATAGTCAGGAGTATTCTGTGCTCCAGTAGGCCTTTTTTATTCAGGTAGAGTTTTCCTAAGTCCAGGAATTATCTGGGGAGGTGGGAGTTGAGATGCCATATTTATCCTGTGCACTAGCCAGTCATTGGGAATAGTCTGCCACTCAATTCCAATCACTTTTTCACAGCACTCCCATCCATTTTTGTAGCCTTCATGTAAACCTACCTTTTTTAATACAGCAGAACCGTCATTCCAATAGAAAGGCCTGTTTTTGTTCATTAGTCACTACCTAGTTAGCTGACCACTCTTCTTAAATGAGAGCGCCCACACTGGTTTTCTCTCCCACTGTCACCGGACCCTGGCTGCCTGGCGGGTATTGTAAATGAATTAAAGAAGCCCTCCCTGGCAGTTATACGTGCACGTTCTAAGGCTGTTCTTGTTGTGCTAGATGTTCCTGTCCACTCCCAGATTACTAATATCTTCTAGGTAATTACTACTCAATACTTCCCTGTTCTTTCTGGTTTCGAAGGCAGACAATTTTCTTCTGAGCCAGGGTCATCACCTCTCCCAGCTAGGAAGGTGTGTTTGAGCTATGGAGGTATGAGGAGTAACAGAATGGGCTTTAAGACAGACCTTGCTCAGGCTGCTTACAGTCAATTTTCATAAATTTATTTTCGCCCTCAAGGTATCAAAAATCGGAATCCACTATTAAATATGACTTTATAAATTAAGTAGGAAATAATTGTAGAGACTTTACAAACATTTTCCCAGGTGGAGACAAATAATTGAATTTTTAATCACACCTGTCCAATGGAAAATGAGGATGAAGTTGCACAGTGAAATGGCTCCTAGGCCGTCATTCACAGTGAGGACACATTTTTAAATATACAGTTTGCCACTTTTTTAATGTCTTTATGTTGTAATTGGGTTCCTGGGTAAGGGGGTAAACCCTTCTCAGGCAGCAACCAAAAGTAAACCCAAATTAACTTGTGTTTAACCCTTTGATAGCTTGAAACAAAAATAGTCAGGCTTAACTTAGAATCAATGTGTAAAGTAATAATGCTGCACTACAACCAGTTATAAAGTGGAAACACACCCCAAAGAAAATCCCACTCCCCACCGATTTAGAGAAATAGAGGAATATTTAATAACTTATTTGATACCAAAATGACAATAATCCAATCAGTGGAACCAGAGATATGCAATTTCAAAGATTTAGATAAAAATAGTCCTTAGAAGGTTAAAGCACTAACGTTAATTGTCTCGTCACGCCGCAACATGATAAAGGCACACGTTCAAGCTGACTGCAATGGAGCAAGGGCCAGCTACAGGGTCCAATTTAGGCCAGCTGAGCAAAAGTTGGCTGCAGAACAAAGGGAAGACCAGCATTGTACAGCAGAGGCAATGTAAGGTCCTTGCATGGATTTGCATGACACAGCTGCGGTTCCAAAGAAGCTGCAATGGCGATGCAAGGGCCATGCATGTAGATGCGTTGTGCAACTGTGGGTTCAGAGGGACATGATGTGACGATGTAAGGTTGGTGTATGGGGATGCATCATGCAACAGCAGTTCTGAGGAGCTGAGGTAGTGAGGCAATGTGCTACATTGAGATATGTTGCACAGTGGCGAGCCTGACTTGCTGCGGGTTGCATTGCAAAGTCCTGCATCAGGGATACACTGCGCTTTGGTTCCCGTGTGGTGTCTTGTGAGGCAATGCCTTTCACTGCATCAGTTCTGCTGACACCATAGATGGGCTAGCAGAGCAACTTCAGGTCCACTTCCAATGGTCGAGGATAGGGAGTATACCACTTGAAGGATTGTTGGAGATGGTTCTGTCATTGATGCTTCTAATCAGGAGTAGCTTAGCCCACTGGCCCTTGGCATCACTCTGACAATCCTGGATTCAAGATGTATCCCAGTCCTTCACTCAGCTAGCAGGGTTACAGAGCAGCAGTCCTTTTGGCAGAACAGCACTGCAGTCCTTCTGAGTCTTCCACAGGTCCAGAGATATACTGTAGAGTTCGGTCTGAGAGTCCAATATTTATATATGGTGCCCACTTTGAAGTAGCAGAAGGTTCTAGAGGCTTCCATCTCCCTGAAGTGTCAGGCATCCTTTTCCTTCATGCCCTAGTACCAGATTGTCTGGGCTCAGAATAGACTAGTGCCAACCCCTTTGTGAGTGTGCTGAACAGAGCCTTTGTGATATGTGAATGTGGGAGGTGACAGCTCCTCCCCCTCATCAAGTCAGAAATGGCCCATCCTGCCAACACCTATTCTTCATTGGCTCATTGTCTGGAAGCAATATGCAAAGACCAACTGATAGCTACACTTTGTTATGTGACCCAGTTAACAGGCTGCAGGTACCAAATCGCTAGAACAAGAAATTGCCAACTTTCTAAAAGTGGTATTTTCAGAACTGAGACTCAAAATCTGACATTACCCATTAAAGGGCTTTAAATTGCATGTATTTAGACATCAAACTAGTCATTCCTGCCTGCTGCCAATTGAATGGGCTCACTTACTAAATGTGATGTTAACCCAACGTAATCCTATGGGAGAGGTAGGCCTCGCATTAGTAAAAAACAAATGTAGGAGTTTTTTACGAGTAGGATGTCAAGCTTTAAAGTACATGTACAACTTTTTAAATACACCTCACCCTGCCCTCATGGCTGTTTAGAGCCTACCCTAGGGATCAAATAACACCTGTAATATAAAGGAAGATCTGTGCCTGGCCTGGCAAGAGATTTATCTTTCCTAGGCCTAAATGGCAGTTTAAAACTGCACATACAGGCTGCAATGGCAGACCTGAGATATGTTTTAAGAGCTACACAAGTGGGTGGCACAATTAGTGTTGCAGGCCCAATAGTAGTATTAAATTTACAGGACCTGGGAACACGTAGTACCACTTTACCAGGGACTTACAAGTAAATTAAATGTGCCAATTTAGTATAAGCCAAATTACCAAACTTAAAGGAAAAAGCACAAGTACTTTAGCACTGATTAGCAGTGATGAGGTGTGCAGACTCCTAAAAGCCAACAAAACAGATTTAGAAAACAGGAGGGTGAAGACATACATTTTGGGTATGACATTGCAGAAAGGGCTTAAAAGGCAGACTTTAAGGATGAAATTCTAATATATAAAATATTTCTTCCTACATGGCAAAGGTACTTTTCATTACTATGAGATTCTGCAGATCTTTTAAGCTGCAGTCCCATATATTTATATCACATAGGGAGTAAGGGTAATACTAGGAGTGGTCATTATTTCTTCTCTGCCAGTGAGTTGGTAGAATTTTGTCCACTCCACATTATGCTTGTAACTCAGAATTTTGGGCAAATTCCACCACATGCCATGTGGCGGAGTTTTTTCTCCCATGTGGCTCGCCAACTGTCATTTGCACAAGCACAAGTGAGAATTGATGTCCCCAGGTGAGATTTTCGGTTGCTAGGAGGGTAGGGTGAGATTTTCCCAATGTAAGCAGCTGTGGATGGTCACGTTTAAAATGTACTTGAGCGGCAGAAAAATTAACTGGAGCAGCACTGACCTCTTGTTTATTGCATAGTACAGTTTGTACTTATTTTTCAGTTTGGAATGAGGTCCCAGCGTTGACCTGGCCAGTGCACTGCTCTGCCTCCTGTGGCTCCACCTTGCAAGTAGAGCCCTTTCCCTGGCTCCTTTGAACTCCTGACCCCTGTCAGGAGTTTGAGGCCCTCCTCCACCCGCAGGCTTCTGCCTGCGCCTCAACCCTGGTGTCTAGTGGGAGAGCTCTGCTTTCCTACTAGGCTACCTTATGCCTCTCTCCTCATTTTCTCCTCCTTTCTCTGCCCCTTTGTGCTCCTTTTGCCTCCCTACACTCTTCCTCGTTTTTCTCTCACTACGCTCTCTCTCTCACTTTCGCTCTCCCCCTCTCTCTCTCCCCTGCTGCTGCTGCCCCGCGTCCCACCCCCTTTTTTTGCCCCTCTCCCATTCCCCCACCGCAGCCACGCACATCTTCACTATGACGCCGCTACCCTCAGCACCGGCTGCTCTCCTGCCTGCCTTCAAGCCTCCCTGCAGACCACCCGCGGAAACGTTCCTGCCAAAACGGCACCTACACCAGCCTCCACAACAATGACCCACCCACCAAGGCCGGACGCAACCATCTCAGATGTATCCTCCTCAACACCCGCTCCCTCCACAAGCACACTGTAGAGCTATGGAATCTACTCAACTCCGCTTCCCCAGATGTCTCCTTCCTGACCAAGACCTGGATGAACCCCTCCTCAGCGCCTGACATCACCATGGCCATCCCAGACGACTACAAGATCACCCGCAGGGACTGCTCCAACAAACCAGGAGGAGGCATCACCATTGTCCACAAGAAAACCCTCAGGATCATGATCAGCGCCGAAGACACCCTCAGCACTGCCGAACACCTGCACTTCCAGATCCACACTGACCCAAACACTACCCTCCGAGGGACCCTCATCTACAGGCCCCCCAGCCCCCAACAGCAGTTCAGTGACTCCATCACTGACGTCATCAGCACGCACGTTCTTGCATCCACTGACTACATACTCCTTGGGGACTTAAACTTCCACCTCGAGAACACCAACGACAACAACACTGCCACCCTGCTTGACAAGCTCTCCAACCTTGGCCTCAAACAGCTCGTCACAACACCGACCCACTCCGCAGGACACAAACTCGACCCTATTTTCTCCACCAGCAGTCACGTCTCCTTAAGTCACAACACCGAACTCCACTGGACAGACCACCACTGCATCCACTTCTCTTTCAAGAAACCCACAACACACCGCCATCCACAATGGATCCCCCACCGCAGTTGGAACAAGGTCACAGAAGACCAACTCATCGTGACCCTCTCCCGGAACCATCGACACCACCGACACTGATGCAGCTGCCTGCAACTTCAGGCAATGGGTCGACACCTGTGCCAATACTCTCTCCCCCCCAATCAAGATTCCGTCCAATAGACTCACCAACAGAAAGGCCTTCTGGTTTACCGCTGACCTCCATGAATCCAAGCAAACCTGCTGAAGACTCGAAAGAAAGTTGCACCAAGATCAGACTCTGTAGAACCACACAGCCTTAAAAAACGCCATCCGCAGACACCACCAACTCATCCGAGCCACCAAGAGAACCGCCTTCAAAGACTGAATCAACAACAACGCACACAGCCACAAGGAGCTCTTCAATGTTGTGAAGAAACTCTCCAATCCCAGCTCCAACGCCAACAACATCCCGCCATCCCAAGACCTCTGTGACTCCCTAGCCTTCTACTTCCACCGCAAAATTGCAGCCATCGATGACAGCTTCAGCTCCTAGACCCCCCCGGCAACCACCAACACCACAGATTCACCTCTGACCAAACTCCTGCTTTCCTGGACCCCCGTCAACAACAACAACACCATTGAAATCATGAACACCATCAACTCCGGCTCTTCATCTGACCCCTGCCCTCACCACATCCTCAACAAAGCAAGCTCCGTCATCGCACCACAACTACGGAAGATCATCAACAGCTCCTTCAAGCCCACCACCTTCCCGGAGAGCTGGAAATACACCAAGATTAACGCCCTCCTCAAAAAACCCAAGGCGGACCCAAAGGACCTCAAGAACTTCTGTCCTGTCTCCCTGCTCCCCTTCCCGGCAAAAGCCATCGAGAAGGCTGTAAGCAGACAACTAACCTGCTTCCTCAAGGAGAACTGCACCCTGGACCCTTCCCAATTCGCATTCCGGAGCAGCCACAGTACCAAAACTGCCCTCATCACTGCCACCGACGACATCTGAACCATACTGGACAACGGCGAAACCGCAGCACTCATCCTCCTGGACCTCTTGGCTGCGTTCAACACCATATTCCACCACACCCTACACTCACACCTCAGAAATTCAGCAATTCAGGAATCAGCGACCGAGCCCTGGCCTGGGTCACCTCCTATCTCACCGGCAGAACCCAGAGAGTCCGCCTCACCCCATTCTGCTCTGAGCCACCGAAATCATCTGCAGTGTACCCTAGGGTTCGTCCCTCAGCCCAACCCTCTTCAACGTCTACATGGCTCCACTCACTAACATTGCCCCATCCCACAACCTCAACATCATCTCATACGCTGACAACACTCAGCTGATCCTCTCCCTCACCAAGGACTCCGCAAAGACATACCTCCAAGAATGAATGAAGGCCATCGCCGAATGGATGAAGAGCAGCTGCCTCAAATTCAGTTCCGACAAGACGGAAGTCCTCATCTTCAGCTTCACACCCTCTGCATGGTCTGACTCCTGTTGGCATACCACTCTCAGAGCCGCTCCACCTCTCTCCGACCACGCACGCAACCTAGGATTCATCTTGGACTCCTCATTATCCATGACCCATCAAGTCAATGCCATCTCCTCATCCTGCTCCAACACCCTCCTCATGTATACCCACCAAAACCAGAAGAACAATCGCCCAAGCCCTCGTAAGCAGCAAACTGGACTACAGCAATGCCCTCTATGCAGGAACCACGGGCAAACTCCAGAAGAGGCTGCAACGCATCCAGAACCCCTACGTACGCCTCATCCTGGACATCCCTGCCACATCACAGATCACCTGAAAAACCTGCACTGGCTCCCAGTCATCAAGAGAATCACATTTAAACTCCTCACCCACGCTCATAAAGCACTGCACAACACCAGACCAGAAAATATCAACAGATGGCTCTCCTTCTACACCCCGACCTGACATCTTTGCTCCCCTGACCTCGCCCTCTCAACCATCCCACACATCCGCAGAACAACAACCGGCAGCAGATCATTCTAGCACCTTGCTGTCAAAACATGGAACACTCTTCCCACCCAACTGCGCCAGACCAAAGACCTCCTTACCTTCAGGAAACTTCTCAAGACCTGGTTGTTCGAACAGTAGCCGCACCTCCCCCCTCCTCAGCACCTTGAGACACTCATGGGTGAGTACTGAGCTTTACAAATTCCTGATTTATTGACTGAAAATCAGGAAGAGCAGTGTAACATGCTGATTACTGCCTGTTCATGGAACCCCACGGAATCTCACAGAGTTTTCAGGTAAACATGCGGAATTCCGGGGAGTGAAACTCCACGAGTTCCATTCATCCATAGGTAATACACTCTGCAGCCCATATGTGATATTTAGCACATTTTCTATGCCTACTGCTGTGGCTTTATAAGAGGAAAATTAGATGGTGCAATAGGGAGAAACCTGATTTATCAACACCATTTTAGGCCCAGAATATAAGCACTGTTGAAATAAATAGCAGTGATGGATGACACAGAGTTGTAAAACCACTATAAATAGGGTCCCGAAAAAGGCAAATAAATTGGGGGTCACCATGAAGAAAAGACAAATTTGCAACACAACCTCACGTTTTCAAGTTGTAATGATTACATCAGGCGTTTTCTCAAAGGTGGCTATCTTTTTGCCTTTCCACCTTTATCTATAGTTTTATGGCCTTCTGATTTCAGACAGACGTTTCTGTCTTAACGTCTTGCCACAAAAAAAAAAATTGCGACAGTGAACCTTAATATCTTTTCAAGAGCCCTTTGTAGTCTCTGGGAAATCTGCAAGCTCTCTGGTCTGGTTAGCACCATCATTTTTGTTGGCAAACAGAAGGATCTGAGTCTTGAACTGTTTCTCTGATGTTACTGTATCTCTGATGTTACTGCAATGCCACCCATAATGATAGTACAATTTTCTTACAACAATGCGACAAATAGGGCCTGATTCCAAAGGGCCTGCACAGCAGTTGTGGAGGTGGTCTCACAGTTGTGGTGGGACCGCTGCGATGGGACACTGCAGTACAGAGGTCTCGCTACCACTGCCGGGTCTCCGCCGTGACTGTGAAGGCCCTTGGAAAAACAGGCTGAAAGTATCCAAGAATTTTCCCTTGTTTGCAGCACATTTTTTTTTCTTTTTTTGGTCCAGCCACTAAAGGCTATATAAATCAGTGACAGAAACAACTAGTCGGTGATAAACTATGCCACTTTGAAACCAAAAGGAAAGAAAATGCTAAGACGTACGATCAACTACCTTTTGTTTTGCTCCTGGAACCAAGGTTTGACAGTCTTCCTGTTTTCTTTCTATTCATACCATACCTGTCAGGCTTGTCCATTATATTTTGGTCCATTTATGATCACCCATCAGATTAATCCTGTAGTTTTTGCCTGAAGTTGCCTTGCATTTGGTGACCTAATCCTCAATCAATCAGTCAATCAATCATAGTTATAGAGCACGGTCGAGGAGCAAGCTGATGTCATCTGTGGCAGCGAGGAGGGCAGTCTCCATGCTGTGGTTGCTCCTGAAACCTGATTGCGGGATGTCCAGGATGTTGTTGTCCTCGATGTGTTTGCAGAGCTGTGCGTTGATGGCCTTTTTGAAGATTTTGCTGGGAAAGGCAGCATAGAGATGGGGGGTAGTTCTTGAGGTCCAGGGGGTCAGCTGTGTGTTTCTTCAGAAGCGGGAAGGTCTTGGTGTGCTTCCAGTCTTCAGGGAAGATAGCCATCTCCATTAAACAGTTGAGAGTGTGGCAGGGCCCGGGTGTGATGGAGACAATGGCTTTGTTAAAAATGTGGTGAGTAGAGAGGTCAATAGGGGCTCCGGACTGGATGCCGCTCAGGATGGAGCGGGTCTCATCCATGGTGACGCTGGTCCAGCAGAGCAGGATTTGTGAAGGTTCAGAGGGTCCGAGGTGGAGGGTTGTTGGTGGGCTCGGAGGGTCTTGGGTTCTGAAGCTATTGTAGATGTCTTTGATTTGTCAGTGGAAGAAGGTGGTTAGTCTGTCGCAGAGGTCCTGAGATGGAGAGATGTTTGCTGTTTCCAATTGGGGTTTAGAAAACTCCTTGACCATGGCAAAGAGCTCTTTGGTAATATGTGCGGTGGCACTGATTTGATCCTGCAGGGTGGCTTTCCTGGTGGAACTGATGAGGTGTTGTTGGGATTTGATGGCAGACTTGAACACCACAAGGCAGTCTGAAGGTGTGCCTGGAGTACTGATGTGCGGGGGAGAACCAGCTGGCGTTCTTGAGGTTGTGTTTTGCTGAGGTCTTTAGAAGTGGTGCTAGGGTGTTGGTGCATTCGGAGATCCATTTGTGGAAATTCCGTGCTGAGATGTTTGCGTCTGTGGTTAGGGGAGGAAGAGACTTCCTTGGTGATCTGGTTTCATTTCCTGCTTGGGGAGCAGAGTGTGCAGGGTGGATGGTCGGTGTGGTGATGGAGAGATGATTGTAGTGGTGGTTAGTCCAGTGTAGCGTGGAGGACAGTGATGTTGTTGCTGGTGTAAAAGATCTGGTCGAGTGTGTGTCCAGCAAAGTGTGTTGGCGAGGTGACCAGTTGCTTGAGGCCTATTGTGGCGAGGTTCTCAAGCAGGGAAGTGGTGTTGATGTTGCAGTTGTCGATATGGTAGTTGAGGTCGCCGAGGAGAACGTAGTTCATGGAGGCAAGTGTGTGGGGATATATGATGTCGACAATTGAGTTGCTGGGTGGGGACCCGGTAGCCTGTAGATGTGGATGCCGTGGAAGGTGGACTTGGGTTGACGTGGATCTGGAAATGGTGGTGCTCCATGAGGAGGGAGTGTTCTTCTGCGTTGGAGGGTGGCTTTATGTACGATGGCCAGGCTGCCGCCTGGTCGAGAGGGTCAGACTTTGCAGAGCAGTTTGGAGTCACTGGGGATGGCGAATGCGATGTTCAGTGCTCATGCTGGGTTTGTCCATGTTTTGGTGAGAAAGGCGATGTCCTGGTGGGTGGAGTCTAGCAGGTTCCAGAGTTCTATGGCGTGTTTTGGAAGGAGCGTATGTTGAGGAGGATGCAGCTGAAGGGCTCCAGGTGCGTGTTCGATGACCCAATGGTGAGAGGGTCAGGTGTTTGGTGTTCGGTGAGGGTGCAGTGGCAGTAGAGGCAGGAGAAGGGTCTATGGGTGTCTCTAGGTGATGGAAGATGACAGGCAGTGGTGCGTCCTGTGTTCAGCGTGTGGAGGGTCTCCACTCGCTCCATGTTGTAGTAACAGATGGTTGAAGGACTAAGGTTCGTGGCGCTGGGCGTGGTACAGGCACGGACAGGCGCATACAGGCTTGCCTTGGGCACACCCTGCGGGTGGGCCTCAAACTGAGAGTCAGACAGGCTTGCAGTTCGATCACAGCAGAGGCAGCAGCAATAGGTGGATCTAAGCAGAGGAGAGCGAGCAGATGCTGACAAGGAGGTCAGAGTGGTCGCCCTCTCAGTGCACAGCAGCTGCAATTCAGAAGGGGTGGGAGGTGGGAGGGTCCAGTCAGCTGGAAGGTGGGAGGGTGGGAAAGTGCTTCGCGGGGAGGGGGCAAGCTGCAGGGGCTGCATTGGTAGGGAAAAAGGGCGGGAAGAGGGAAATGAGCTAAAAGGAAAGAGACAGGAAAGAGAGTGAAGAAATAGAATAAAGACAAGTAAGGAAAATAAATATGACAAAGCACAGAAAAATAATCAAAAATAAAGATGACAAGCACAGATACTCTCACACAGATGGCCACTATGCCACCAGGGATGACTTGCAGGTGGGAGCCTGTGGGTGGAGGTGGGCCTCAACCTGAGCGTCAGGCAGGCTTTCAGTTTGATTGCAGCAGAGGCAGCAGCAGTAGCAACAGGTGAAGCTGCACAGAGGAGAGCAAAAAGATGCTGACCAGGAGGTCAGAGGAGCCTTCCAGTCTTACATGCTTTGTAACTGATGCCTTATTTTTTTTAACTAGATCATTATTTACCACCAAAATCACCACCTGTGGGGTCCCGTGCACAGTGTGTCACTGGATCGAAGCTATACATGACTGAAGAGCCCATAACAAGGGCAAACCCGGTCCTGGGTTGCCTGTGTTCTAATTGAGGTATGACCTGTCTTGGCAGTTCGGGGTGGACTGTTTCCTTTGGAAAAGGGTCAAGACTGATTTGTACATAGCTGGATCAAAAGTGAGGTGGCATAGTGTGCAAAATAATGAGGGACTGGGATGCGTAGAGTATTACCCCTGTGTGAGATTAATTCAAGCTTTCCAACAATCATTTTTGCATACTTTAGTATAATTTCAAGTCAGAATTTGACTATTGGAAACACATTGAAAGTATATAGTTAAGGAAAAACGGGTTGTATTATGCACTAGTTAAGGGCAATGGCCGCTTTTTTCTTTTGGGGTTTTGATGAAACGGTTAGCCATTCGCAATGCCATTCATCTGGCACTAGTAGTTTTTAAATATATAATGTAGGAAGGCTACTTCCAATGGCCCTGATGCGCTGGGACTTGAGGGGCCCACTACACCCATATTATGTCTGTCCAGGTTAGAAGAAGCCAAACGCCACCTGCAGCAGCAGAGATATCAGCAGCCTGTTTACTGTCACTCCAGTGATCTGCAGAGCTCATGACAGTCATCTTGAGGAGGCCGCCGCAGTGACACTGGAGCTGCACCATATTTAGATGAAGATTTACTTACTGCTTTAGTGCACTAGCAAAGGTACACGCTGGTGGGTAGAGATTGTCAGGTGAAGGATACACAGCTGGTGCTTCTAAAGAGAACACTGTTGTCATCTATTGAGCTTCAAACGTTTTTTTCTGTGCCTATGTTCAATGACGTTCGGCAGGCATATTCCTATTTAAGAGTTCCACTGCCACCCTCAAAATGTCATTATTAAAATGTTATTAAAACAAGTACAATATATTTGAGAACTGGCTTTAATTAAAATATGCAGAATTATCAAAAATATCTACATACTGGAATGTAATGAGAAAGCATGGAATACATGATTTTGTTGACAATTGTATTGTATAGGTATTAGAGTGAACATATCCGTCCATGTTAGATAATGTTAAGTTAGATTTTTTGTATATCACAACATTCTCTAATTACTCGAGGCTTTCAGATTATTATGGGCTAAGTGAGGCCTTCGACTTGTGGAATGTCTCTGGTTGGCACCCTTGGCATATGGCTCAAGTTGGTGGCCCTTCATTTTGGGGGCATTTCCACCCACTGCAAATGTGAGTAAAAAATTGAGTTTTCTTCTAGATGACAAGCTGTAATTGTCCACCCAAATAATAGGACTATTTCCTCTTGCTTATTGATTTCCTTATTTACCTTTGGAAAGTTGCAAACTGGTCTTCATTCATTCAAGAGCATGCGGAGGTCGTGCTTCAGGCTGCTTAAGTGCTAAACAGTGGAATGATCTCTCTCACTTTTTCAGACTTACCAACCACCATTTTGGTACTGAAAATCACTTAAAACTTGTATTTGCTACTAATTTTGTCAGTCTTTTACATTGACATTGTCCTATACTGGATTACAGGACCAAGACACACTTTTGAAATGAGTTTCTACTTTATAAAATTCAATAATGTAACATAAAAATATACGTGTTCAAGGAACACACAGGTTTATGAGGCACACATGACTGTTTGTCATCCTGTTTGTCAAGAACATATTAAAATATTTGGCTCAGAATTCATGGTCTGTAAATAGGCCCTGTATGCTAGATATAAGTGGCATGACCTTGTACTCTGTATGCTACATACTGGGGTTTAAGGTACACCAGCATACAGAAAACACAAAGCATAGGGCAGGAAGGCCTATGCTCTGTGCACTAGGTGGATGTAGCAAATTGTCCTTTGCTGCATGGTCACCCCACGTTTTTCACCTTTTTCTGGACCCTATTTTTGCTGAACTTAGTGCTCTGTGCATTTTATTGGTGCTAAACAAGAATAACGTTTCTGTTCCCCCTTTAAACAAGGTTCATTGGCTTATCCCAGATTAACATATTTAAATTATCTACAAGTTCCTGGTCTATGGCCTGGAATTGAAATGCCAACTGTGAGCCGCAGCTCCTATTGTACAATCCACAGTGAACAAGGCTACAGCTGAAACGCGTTGGGAGGAACATTCTGTGTGACAGTAAACTTTTTTACAACTGGCTGGAAGTGTCCTGACCTTTTCTTTGACTACAAGGAAATGCTTGGTATATTTTATGGAAGTTCCCAAATCCATGGTCGGACCGCCACGTTTATGAGCCTCAGTACTTTGGGATTTGTTGGGCGAAATATATATTTATATATATCTGTATATATCCAGATATATATATATATGTTATTTTTTGAGAGCCCTAATTGTTCAAACCTGCCAAGTTTCTTGATCATCATCTTTAAATACAGTTAATTCTAAGTGCTACAGCAAAAGATACATGCAGGGTTGGTCTAGCCTATAGGACAAGATACATGCAGGGTTGGTCTAGCCGATAGGACAATCAGGTAGTGCCCGATGAGCTGATCTGACAGGTCAGTGTGTTTGCCAGTTAGTTAGGTGTTTTGAACATCTTTTTATTGTTGATTATCCAAAAAATTAGATTATCCTGATAATAAAACAAACATCGACTGTAAAAAGCTCAATTCTATCCAGTCTTCCACACCATGCAATTCACATATGCAGCGTGTCTTTATATGCGCAAACCCACTTCAGTTTGGAAACACGGGCTCTCTTTTTAGCTTTCTAATTCGCTAAGGGGGGCACTTTTATTTTAGTGCCCATGTCTATTTCCTGTTCCACAGTTCTGATATTTATTTATATATGCATATATACATGCTTAATTAATAACAACAATTGCATAAAATCACAATAAAATTCATATTAAAATACACTCGAAATTAGTAGGAAACATTCAAACAGGTGTATTCAGGTATCGGTAAAACTATCCTAAATATTTTCTAAAATGCACATGCGTTGGATTCGTCAATGTTGGGGCTGCTTTAAAAGGAGCAGAAGCTGGTTCTAGGATTTCCTCAGTAGAGCTACACAGCCTAGCAACATAAGATTCCCACCTGGTGCTGTTCAGCTGATTTTTAGTACCTGTTCGACCCTGAACACGCGGTCGGCATATTACTGTTATTAATGAGCAGACCAGCGAACCCTCCAAATGATAGACCCTCTCCTAACCCCACAGTTAATCCTGGGAAATAAAAAAACATTATTATACATGTTAACTTTATATTCTACGAAACGAATAATGTTGGAAAACTCACGATGAGTAAAATGCCGTGCGCATCAGTTTTTGCAATGAATTAGAAGGGTATTTTCGGGGTTATCTATCAGCGTATGTATGTAGCTTACCTCCCCCCATGCTGCAGGTGGTGGTTCAACTGGAGGGTAATACTTTGGTACGTCCCAAGCCACCTCAGACATGTACCACTTAAAGTCTCTGCACTTGAGGTGTTTGCGCAGGTCCTTCTGGGCCGAGATATCACCCGTGGAGAGATGCCGGTATTCAGGCCTCCTTTGGTAAATGTACTCCGCATACTCATCCATCCATGTCTCTGCCACGCGCTTGAGGTTCTGCACACAGAATAAGAAAGCTGTTAGCACATCATGATCTGGCAGAGTTGAACAGTTTGTCGTTGGGACAGGGAGGCAAGCTTCATCTTTGGCACATTTGTACATTTTGTCTTCTTAACAAGTAACTGCCTCAAGCAGTCTCATCCTGACGATTGATGACTGCATTTAACTTATTACAGGGAAGACGCCTTGAAATGTAATCGCTGAAAGGATATCAATTAAATATACATTAATCAGAAGCTTTGCTGCTACCCAGGGAAAAAACAGATAGAAAAGGTAGGAGCTGTGCAATAAACGTCCTCAGTAGAGATGGCTCCGATTTTAAGGTAGGTCTTGGGGCCACAGAACAATACTTTAATCTGGTCCCTATTCATTTTACACCGACAGACGAGTGCAAAATCGCATTTACACTGACTGACGTGTAAAAATGTGTTGAAGAAACGCTTTTGCACTAGCTGGCCAATGTAACTGTCAGTGCAAGGTGGTCTGAAAACAGAAAAGGGTTTGTTTTTGGTCTCTTAATAACGGGCTTCTATGTCATTGGATCAGCTTCTATATTGAACAACACCATTAGCTTTTATGCCTCCCTCTTCCTTCAATTTTTTTTTAGGTTTTGTTAAGCTACATATTCTAAAGGAAGCATAGAAGTTAGATATTTTTGACCATAAAATGGAATTCAGAAATCATACCATAGGTGTGTTTATGGGATCGTTATTTTTGTTGTTATAGAACATAACCCATACAGTACATAATCCGCAACGCAAACCCATAGCCTGATAAACATAACTGTTTTTTTGTTGCAAATTTAGTGAGTACTTCGGGAAAAAAAACTATTCAATGCCTAGAACCGCTCAAGAACGAATATTTGTATGATTGATAGAAAACGATTTGTGAAGTTGAAGAGGAAGGTAGGAGGAGAGACAGATTAAGTATGTTTAGAACTTTGGGACATGGGGCTCTACGGGGCTTTCTGGCGCCCCAAAATTGTAATTGTCTCTGTGAAGAGCAGAGGTGGGCTTCTCTGAAATCAAAACCACTAGAGAATCTTCTCTTACAATACCGTGTGCAACATGATGGCGTTCTACTGGGATTCCGGAGTATAGAGGAGAATACGGTAAAATGCATGGCCACAGGGTGTCTGCCACTTCAGGCCTTTAAAAAAAAGTCATGCTCCTTCAGGTCTATTAAAAAACACGTCATGCTCCTATGTACCTGAGATTTTAAGACCGTGATGGGGACTTTAAGCTAGTTTTGACAATGAAAGAGGCCCAAAGGCCAATGTCAGTAAGGTATTATGGCCCGTATTTATACTTTTTGACGCTAAACTGCGCTAACGCAGTTTAGCGTCAAAAAGTTTTGCGCCGGCTAACGCCATTCTGAAGCACCATGCGGGCGCCGTATTTATTGAATGGTGTTAGCCGGCGCTAGCAGACCGGCGCTGCCTGGTGTGCGTGGAAAAAACCACGTACACCAGGCAGCGCCGGCGTAGGGAAAAATGGCGTTAGGGCGTCTTAAAAATGGTGCAAGTCAGGTTGACGCCAAAAAATCGCCTCCACCCGATTTGCGCCATTTTTTACGACGCCCAGACGCCATTTACATGACTCCTGTCTTAGTAAAGACAGGAGTCATGCCCCCTTGCCCAATGGCCATGCCCAGGGGACTTATGTCCCCTGGGCATGGTCATTGGGCATTGAGGCATGTAGGGGGGCACAAATCAGGCCCCCCTATGCCAAAAAAATAAATAAAAAATAAAAATATTTATACTTACCTGAACTTACCTGAATGTCCCTGGGATGGGTCCCTCCATCCTTGGGTGTCCTCCTGGGGTGGGCAAGGGTGGCAGGGGGGGTCCCTGGGGGCATGGGAGGGCAGCTGTGGGCTCATTTTGAGCCCACAGGTCCCTTAACGCCTGCCCTGACCCAGGCGCTAAAATCCGGCGCAAATGCGGGGTTTTTTGCCCCACCCACTCCCGGGCGTGATTTTTGCCCGGGAGTATAAATACGACGCATTTGCGTCGCAGTCATTTTTTTAGACGGGAACGCCTACCTTGCATCTCATTAACGCAAGGAAGGCGTTCACGCAAAAAAATGATGCTCTTTCCTCATACTAACTACAAAGTATAAATATGGCGTTAGTTTTGCGCCGAATTTGCGTCGAAAAAAACGACGCAAATTCGGCGCAAACAGAGTATAAATATGCCCCTATGTATGTTTTAGCGCATAGTTTTCCAACTCACCTAGTTGAACAGCAAAATAGCGTTTCTTTTTCAGAATTAGATGCGACTTCCATTGCTTTCGCTGGAATACTGAAGTTGGATTTCTGATATATTAAAATCATTACCGCTGAATAAAAGAGATGGTTATGCCAATTTAATCACAATGAAGCTTACCTCGTGTACTATTTTGTGATATGGTGCATAACACCTCCTAGTCCATACGGTGAAACATCGGTTAAATTACATTTGAATGTTTAATCTTATCTAGAACAACTATTTTTAAGAAATTAATTTCGATAGGAGCGGTGCAGTATATATATATCAAAAAATGAATGTAACTGCATTTAAAGAACTTCATCCCCACACATTTTCGGACTAATTTTTGTTCCTCCCATCAGCTAATGTACTCTGGGGCCAGCAATCGGTTTCTCTAAAGCATCACAGCTAATATGATAGAGAGCGAATAAAGAATTCTACAATATTTTTCACATAAAAGACTCCCCATTCATCCCGACAAAGGCTCCTTTAAAAAGCTATACAGGCGCCAACAGCACGTCTATTCTCTCCACTTGGCCGATGACATCCTATATCACAGGCACCGAGAAAATTAAATGCCATTCCCTTCAGTTTGGGATGACCGGTTGCCCCCTGTGGCCTAGATGTAGAGGCTAGAGACTGAGACTGGCAGTTCTATCACATAGTAATGAGTGTGTTCCTTTTTATATGAATGTTGTATCCTGCAAAGAGCGTTATCAGCTTATAAGAATAGAGCAAGTCTCATAGTACAAGACATTCTGAATGAGGCAAACATGGATTTCGTAAAGCACTTATACGAAGATACGTGATATCGGGTTGCTGTGTAGCCGGCTCAGTGATGAACCACTGAACTTTGGAAGGTCAAAGAAATAATATTGCAATTGCATAAAACTAAGAGGAATTGAAGCTGAGAGAACTGTACTTGATATCAGACGTCACTTTCAGCAGTCTATCTTTCAGAAATCCCATCTTCATAGATGGTCCTTCAGTGCAAGCGACTGAGGAGACATTCACAGAGATTTCATGTTCTCGAGGTCAAATTTTGAGCAGCCTCTCTTATAGCATAAGTAAGTTAGTGTTCAGGCTCTCACACGCAATGCAAAACTCCATGGGCTGGATGGGGGCTTTCAGCCAATCAGGCAAGCAGATTTTCCCCGGGCAGACATGCATAGTGCTAACCAGAAGAATTGGGCAGCATGATGACTCCGTAATCTGCTATGCAGCTCCAGGGTTTCACACAAGGCATCGACGAACCCATTTTAAGTTAGTACTACCAGGCTCAGATTCTCAAAGCAGGGTAGGTGAGCATATGACCACTACTAATCAGTCCCATTGGAATTATGAGATCTGTAGGTAAATTGCTGATCTTTTAACTTTCAACCAGACATTTTGGCTGATAAAGGCAGCTGAAATCTATGTGTGAAAGTCTGACACAAAAGTATATTTTAGCTGGGCATTAAGACTGGGGATTGCCGATTTCCATGGTGGCTTCTCATTCCCTTAGCGAACCATTAGGGTCCAAAGAGTAATGGGCCAGACTTTCTCCACACAGAGCTGCTATTAGCCCTGGTATTGGTAACTTTAGGCATGGGGAAACTCTGACCCATTTTCCGGGCCACTCATATTGAAGGCTTAAGTGGAGAATGTAATTGTCCTCTGTGGACTGCACTGATCTTCCAGACACCATTCTTGAAAATTAATCTCAATCAGTTATTGGTTACTTTCAAAACAGATGTTCTGGTAATGTTTGTGATGCCCTTTATTCTACTTCACTTGTACTAATGCTCATTAGATGTTATGCCTATGATGACTGCACATATTACCTTTATTCACAAAAATAAACACAGTGGGGCCACCATCAATCTCCAGTCTTTGTGATTCAACTTTCATGTGGCTGTCAGCAGGCAGCTCTCCTTGCTGCAACCTAACCATTATAAAAACAGCTGCCACTAGCCAGAGCCGAGCTTGAGGTCGAAGGTGCCTTATCTGCAAAAGACTAAGGCGGTCATTCTGACCGTGGTGGGCGGCGGTCGCCACCCGCCATGCGGTTACCGCAGAATGACCGCCCCGCGGTCAATAGACCGCGGCGGCCATTCCAACTTTCCCGCTGGGCCGGCGGTCGACCGCCAAAAGGCCGCCCGCCGGCCCAGCGGGAAAGCCCCTGCAACGAGGAAGCCGGCTCCGAATGGAGCCGGCGGAGTTGCAGGGGTGCGACGGGTGCAGTGGCACCCGTCGCGATTTTCACTGTCTGCTAAGCAGACAGTGAAAATCTGTATGGGGCCCTGTGCGGGGGCCCCTGCACTCCCCATGCCAGTGGCATGGGCAGTGCAGGGGCCCCAGGGGCCCCACGACACCCGTTCCCGCCATCCTGGTTCTGGCGGTGAAGACCGCCAGAAACAGGCTGGCGGGAAGGGGGTCGGAATCCCCGTGGCGGCGCTGCAAGCAGCGCCGCCATGGAGGATTCCCTGGGCCAGGGGAAAACCGGCGGGAAACCGCCGGTTCCCCTTTTCTGACCGCGGCCTTACCGCCGCGGTCAGAATAGCCCAGGAAGCACCGCCAGCCTGTTGGCGGTGCTTCCGCTGCCCTCCGCCATGGCGGTCATGGACCGCCAGGGTCGGAATGACCCCCTAAGGCTCTAGAGACCATTAATGGTTTCCTCTTTCAGGTACCACCCCAAAAGTGTCCTTGATGAATATCAATCTGCACTTCACTAGGGTTAGATGCCCATCGACCTCTTACAAAAGCAAGAACCACAGGGTGAACCTTGTAGAAAAGGAAAAAAACTGCAGGGTTGCCTAGTTGTATTGATTGTCAGAGGAATTTGGCCCTCATTCTAACCCCGGCGGTCTCAGACCGCCGGGGCCAGCGTCGGCGGGAGCACCGCCGACAGACCGGCGGTGCCCCGCAGGGCATTCTGACCGCGCTGCCCTTAGAATCCCCCATGGCGGCGCAGCTTGCTGCGCAGCCATGGGGGATTCTGACACCCCCTACCGCCATCCTGTTCCTGGCGGTTCGCCCGCCAGGAACAGGATGGCGGTAGGGGGTGCCGCGGGGCCCCTGGGGGCCCCTGCCGTGCCAATGCCAATGGCATGGGCACGGCAGGGGCCCCCGTAAGAGGGCCCCACAAAGTATTTCAGTGTCTGCCTAGCAGACACTGAAATACGCGACGGGTGCAACTGCACCCGTCGCACCTTCCCACTCCGCCGGCTCAATTCTGAGCCGGCATCTTAGTGGGAAGGTTGATTTGCCCTGGGCTGGCGGGCGGCCTTTTGGCGGCCGCCCGCCAGCCCTGGGCAAATCCCAAAATACCCTCAGCGGTCTTTCGACCGCGGAGCAGTATTTTGGTGGGGGAACTTCGGCGGGCGGCCTCCGCCGCCCGCCGAAGTTAGAATCACCCCCTTTGTCTTTAAACCATAGCCTTCCATAGAGGACTACATAGGGAAGCAACTCATCACCCGGAGAGTCCCATTCATCCAATACATTTAACTTCATTGAATGTTGACCAATATTCCCATGAAAAGTTGCAGCCAAATTCTTGATGGTGAAGGCCAATCTCTGGAGGAATATGACACATCAGAGCAATATGGGACTATTCCCTTAATGGTAATCAGCCATTTGCGGTTCTTGTTGTCAATGACTATGTAAAATGTTGTTTCAAACAAGGTCAACATCATTTAAAAACCAGCATAATAACAAAGCATTACTTTTCAATGGCTGCAATAGCCACTGTGTTTTATCTACCTTGTTAATAATTTGTGACAGAGTTGTGCCAAGTTCAAGGTCTGAGCTATCAGTCTGCCTAGTGGGAAAGGACTCATGGAAGTCTGGTACGTTCAACACTGGTGCCTCACATTGAACGTGCTGACTATCCACAGTACAGTTCATCTTCTTGGCCTGCTTCCTGAATGTCAGCATGGTTGTTATGTAAAAAGCTTTTATAATACTCAGTGTGCGCAAAAATTCCAACTTGTTGGTTATAACGGCTTTTGTATAACACAGAGTGCTGATGTATGGATGTAAGGCATTGATGCTGGATCACGGTGTAATAAGGCATGACGAGGTAGTTGTAATGCTACCTAGACTAGGTCTTAAAAGTATGATGTGTCATTAACCTTAAACACCAACATCAGTAACAACTGCACACACTGTCCGTTGGAAAGGCTGAAAGTTAGCACAGGAAAGGAATCGAGAAGTGTGCGTGCATGACCTGAATGGACCAACAACCAAAAACCTGTCAATAGCCTGAGCAACTAGAATCATACCTGACAGTGGCTGACATAATCATCATCTCCCAGTGAGAGCCTGAACTTTTATAAAAACCTTTATTCCATCCCACAAGATTCGCTTCTTGCAGGAGATCTATTACATTAGGGGCAATGCAGGGCTACCAAGGTTAAGAAAATGAAGTGAAATGCTTAAGACCTCACAATGCCTATACCATTATCCATACATGAGATCTACACAGGCTAACTTCATCTTAAAAAATAATAGAAACATGGAAAATCTGAATCAATAGTCTAATAATTCATAATGTTAATGATAAGGTAATATGTAAAGTCACTAGTGAGATAATTCTATCATCTGTGAAGTCATCTGTACTTCATGAGCATTACATTTGGAGTGTGTCCTGTTTTGCAAGGCATGTGTGCAAGCTATATTTTGAAGATGTTCAGTTTTTTTTTCCAGTGTTATTTCATAACAATATCTCAATAAGTATAATTTAACTGTGTTAAAAGATAAATATATATGTATATTATCTAATGACAGTCACCCTTTAGATAGTTATAGTTAGAACCATCTTTCCATAGAAAAAGTGTTTTTTGATGTGCCTCTATTTTTGGCACTGTTTGACAAATCTTCATGAAATTTTCCCAAAAAAGTGCTGCAGTGATTCTTATTGCAAATGGAAAGATTCGGGGTGATCTGTCAAGTGCGGAGCCCAGGAAAAGGAGGTTCAGAAAAACATGTTTCCCATGCTAATTACCATGGGAGATTTGAACAGACTACAGCCCGAACTACTGGGACAATTACACCAAATTTGGCAGAACAGGAGGTTTCGGTATGCAGGTTACATTTTTATATATTTGGTGTGAATCCATTGAGTAGTTTTTGAGAAATTAAAGGGGAAATAAATTGGTATATCTTTTTGCGCCACAGGAACGCTGTGACTGGCTGACCACAACCTGACCAGAAAGTTGCTGCTATCATTTTAGAGAACGGGAGATGGTTCCTGGGGCTGAAAAATCAAACAAACAGTGGCACAAGGGGTCAGGGAGGAAGTACCTTTGAACCCAGAGCTGTGATAAGGGGTCAGAGGGGGTGTAATTATGTCCTTAAATTTTTTTTTTTTTTCACTCTGCTCGATATTGACAAATACATTGCGCTGCCCCCCTATGTAACGTCATGGCGAATTTGTGAATATCGGCAATAACAACAAAAAATTCATAGTCATTCATACACTAATTCATTCACTCATAGCAGCATTCTCACATCCACTCACAGACCCACACAGACACTCATGCACCCACTCACAGACCCTATCAGACCCTCACGCACAAACTCACAGACCCAGTCAGACACTCACAGACCCACTCAGACCCTCAAGCACCCACTCAGAGCCCCACTAAGACATTCATGAACCCACTCAGAGACCCACTCAGACCATCACGAGCCCTCTCACAGAACCACTCAGACCCTCAAATACCCACTCTCACACCCAGACACTAACACACCCAAAGACACCCTCTCCCACCTATTCTCACAACCAGAGAAACAGACCATTTGGCTGTGCATGGTGGAGGGGTTAGGTGGTTATGGGGGTTGACTGCAGAGCCTGTGTGCGGCATGTGGTTGTGTGGTTATCAGGTGTTGGCCGAGCATGTTTGAAGGCTGTGCGCAGCTGTGGTTGGATTAACATACAGTAATAAAAATTACTTTATGCTAATAAAACCATAGAAATTCACTGAAAAAAAGAAAAGTTGCCAGGAGGTTATAGTTAGGTTCTGTATTTACTCGTAGAAATTCAGCAGTTATAGTTAGAGCTATTTCAAGTAACTGTAACTCATGCCTTTGCCATGTACTGATAATTACCCCAGATACTACATCACTCATGACATCTTCTATGACATCATTGATAGATAGTATCACTGTAACATTTGCAGTAAAATTACTGATGAGAAAACTGCGCTTGGCGAGGGCACGAGTTATGGTTACCTTAGGGGACGAGTGACATAAGCATTTGTGCCAGAATGCATTATAATCTGCCTATTTGTCTAAGAGGAAACCACAGTTTAGCACCAAATATCAACCCAAATGGAGTACTTTATAGCGGGTAATTAGTAACTGCTACCTTGTTGGGTAAATGTATAGGCCATTTCCAACACTATAGCTGAGTAAAGGATGCCGAAGTAACTTCTCCAGTGACCTTCTATGTCTGTGATTTTGTCAATGTGATAGTTTATCATGGAGGAGACGACAAAGACCTCAATCTTCCCTAAGCAAGGCAATTTCCTCTTAATCATCTGTAGTAACTGCCTCTGTTTGGTGGAGATGTGCTCATATGGCTCTGAATCTGAATCTGGGTCCACGGGGAGCCTAAGTACCCCTTCAGCCCCTGCTGGCTCCCCACCACTTGCAGGAACCGGCATTCCTCCCTCATGCTGGGAGCTGCAAAAAATGCAGATCCCTATCTGCGGGAGCAATCCTTCCATTGTCTTTCCTGCCCTCTTGACGGCAGGCAGGAAAACAGATGGAAAATCCACCCCCAGCGAGTGGGAGCAGTTGTCCTTCTCATGCCTTCTAGGAGTGGACATACAGTTTGCTCTCGCTTGGCGGCAGCTGTCAAAGCTCCTGCCAAGTGACAGCAAACTGCTATCTCTTGAGGGTGTGCACCTCAGTAGATTGGGAGCTGGCTATAGGAAGAGGGCCCCGCTCTGCTTTGCATGGGCCAGCCCCGGGGATGTGTTGACCTTGGTACCATATATGGCCCAGTAAGGGGGCTGAGCAGCCTCACCCTCACTCTTCTATTTCATTTTTCCAGGGAGGTGGTGTTCCAGGGAGATGGTGTTCCAGTATGGCACCCCTCTAAATACTGAAATGTGGGCATCCTTTGACAAAGCAAGAACTGACCCTGGGGGTGGCGGTCCCCAGGACCTTCAGTGGCTCCTTGAGGGGCCCCCTCTCCAATGTTGAATTAGCTCTGGGAAGGTGGTGGCCCCTCGGGCTTGGGGGTCTGAAACTGACCCCCTTTTTTTTTAAACTATTTGCCCTGGGGAGGTGGTTGTCCCCGAGGCTGCAAGGGGGCTGCAGCCCCTGCATAATATTTGCATACAGCCCCAGGGAGGTGGTAGTCCCCGGGGCAATGGGAAGCAAGTGGCCCACCCGCACCATATAACAGAAAAGCCCAGGGGAGTTGGTAGTCCCCGGGGCAGGAAGGCGGTGCACGCCCCAGCATCATTTAACATAAAAGCCTCAGGGAGGTAGTGGATCCCAGGGCAGTGGGGGGTGTGCAGCCCCCGCATATTAGTTACAATCCGCAGGGAGGTGATGGTCCCTGGGGCAGCGGGAGTGGGCTGGTCGCCCCCCACATCCTGATAGAAATGCCCCCAAGGACTTGGGCCTCATGGGGGCTTAAAAAAGACAAAGCGTGGGAGCCTGCACTTATTTTTATTTTTTTTAAATGACTGCACATCCACAGATCTACAGTGACTCCTACTCTAAATTTTAAAAAATAGATGTTTAGCCCGGGTGGGGGTGGGGACTCATTCTTCTCTGCTTGTTCTTAAATTAGTACCCAAGTGGGCCAGGTCCCGGGGCATGTGTTAGTAAAAATTAAAGGAAGGGTCACACAGGGCCCCCCCATAGGCACTTTATTCCCTGGGGACCTCTTCTATGGCACTTTAAAAAAAAAAGGAATGGGGCGCACTGATCCCGCCCCGGGCTTTGACATGCCCCAGGGACCACCACTGCCTCAGGGCTAAATAACAAAATATACAGGGGGGCTACCGGGGAGGTGGTGGTCACCCACTGGCCCTGGTGACCACCACCCCCCCGGGGCCAAATACCATTTTTAAAAGATGGACGGACCCCTCCTAGGCCATGTACAGCCCTGAGGATTACCACATCCCTGGGACCCGTGCAAAAGAATGGAGTGGGACCACATAGTCCTCGTCCTATACAGCCCCGAGGACTGCCACATCCTGAGGGCTGGCTCATGCAAAAAAAAGGAGGGGGACCTTGTAGCCCCGTCCCAGAGCCAACAATTGGCTCTTGGGACCATCACCCACCAGGGTCAGCTCCCTCTATCTCTAGAGGTGGCCACCCTCGGGAAACAGCTATTAGCTTTTGCATGGCTTGACAGACATATAGGCCCTCATTCTGACCTTGGCGGGCGGCGGAGGCCGCCCGCCAAAGTCCCGCCGTCAGGTTACCGTTCCGCGGTCGAAAGACCGCGGCGGTAATTCTGACTTTCCCGCTGGGCTGGCGGGCGGTCGCCTTCAGACCGCCAGCCAGCCCAGCGGGAAAGAGGCTTCCACGATGAAGCCGGCTCGGAATCGAGCCGGCGGAGTGGAAGCTGTGCGACGGGTGCAGTTGCACCCGTCGCGTATTTCACTGTCTGCGCAGCAGACAGTGAAATACATGTAGGGGCCCTCTTACGGGGGCCCCTGCAATGCCCATGCCAGTGGCATGGGCACTGCAGGGGCCCCCAGGGGCCCCGCGACCCCCCCTACCGCCATCCGGATCTCGGCGGTCCGACCACCGGGATCTGGATGGCGGTAGGGGGGGTCGGAATCCCCGCGGCGGTGCAGCAAGCTGCGCCGCCGCGGAGGATTCAATGGGGCGGCGGTACACTGGCGGGACCCCGCCAGTGGTGCCGGTCCGACCGCGGCTTTACCGCCGCGGTCGGAATCCCCATTGGAGCACCGCCGGCCTGTCGGCGGTGCTCCCGCGGTCCTCCGCCCTGGCGGTCAAAGACCGCCAGGGTCAGAATGACCACCATAATGGGTTAAAGAGAGAACTGGGGATTTTTTACTGTTTAAGAGTGAGACTAAAACTTCTGTGGTGAATGGAGAGGATATAAGGTGTATAACTACATTCAGTGTAGCATCTAATGATATCAGGAAGGTTATTTCCAAGAATTGACGGACCCTATTATACTGTTGTGTAGCCATTTTAGTTATAGCTCCATGCACGTTAGTATAATACATTATGCCACTGTGCACCTTGACCTAGATATATTTTATTCAGCTTTGCATTGTTATTTTTACAATAACCAGTTTTACGGTCTTGTTTTAATTTCTTCTATCAAACTGTTTTGCTTAGCACAGCACTGTGCTCTCAAACAACACATTCTTGATCACTCTGTGCTTCAGTCAAGGCTACAGTTTGGTACATTGCCGGTGAACATGGTAGATGTTTAGTCTCCAACATTCGTCGAAAATACACATCCTTACGTAGGGACATTTTCTTAGAACATCAGCTGTGTTATTATAAAAACACTTCCTAGTCCCATTACACGTCAAGAGGGAGATTCCAGCCAGGGAACCACAACTGCACGCTGAATGCTTCGCTGCAGATGCTAAAGCAGACTACAGGCCTTTGCTCAGGTATGAGGGTTAATGTCCTCCCGGGGCAACCTGAAAGGCAGGATTACAGCTTAACATGCCATGCTCCAAATATGATTTAGATAGAAAATAGTCCATTGATTCTAGTGGCAACACTCTTATCATCACCATTTTAATTTTGTTGTGTTGTGTCATTCTGGTTATTGCAGCTCACGCTTTGCTATCTAAAATGCAGCCATTTTATTAAACCAATCTTTAAAACTTATGCTGCTTTTATTGTCATTTATATATGAGACCGAATTGTGAATGAGAGAACCGGGTGCGACCTGAGTGACCACAACTTCCCTGAGAAGTATGATATGTCATGCGCTTGGCTGCCCAATCATCTTTACCTTTCGGGAGAGATGAGGCACTGCTAGTTAGCCGGAGCAAAACCCGGATTCGGAGCGACAGGTGTCACCCACCGTGGGTCAGACTCAGTCTCCCACACTGTGAATAGTCTTTCTGCTCAAAATCCAGTAGTCTCATTAGAATAATGAAAGCCTATGCGACAATACAAAATTAGATTGGAGATATAGCATAACATACAGAAAAAAAGACAAGTTCTTGAGGGATCTTTTACTACACAGCGAGTTTTCAGAAACACATACACAGAATACACAGGACCTTAGAGAGTTTTCACCTTGTAAAAATTGCAAGGCATGTACAAATAGTAACATCACAAAGGAATTTTGTCTACCACATGACTAAGGGGTCAAGACTATACATAGGTTTCTGAACTGTAATTCAGATTTTGTTATTTATGCCCTTGTATGTCCACATGGGAAAAAAAACATAGGAAGTATGATCCATCCAGTGAAAAAGCATATTGTGGAATACATGTGGGCTCCTGATAACAAGAATAAACACTACCATGTGGAGTGCCGTTTTGCAGACTACCACTACAGCAGTAAGGACATGCTGAAGTATTTGACAATAGATCAGATTAAATAGGAGCCCTGGGGGGAGGGAGGTGTGAATCGCAATTTCACAGAACTGAATCCAGGTAGATCATAGATTTAGAAACCAAAAGCCCCAAAAGTTTATACATGGAAAAGGAATTAAAAGTGCATTTGGGAATCTAATGGGCTCCCATGACTCGGTTTGTCTCTACTTCTCAGTGTTAGAATTTGTAATTTTTGTGCTATATAAGTTTTTCATCTTCACTTTTCATTTCCACAGGAAGAAGAGGAAGGGAACTAGAGGGAAACACCATGGATGATCTGGTTGGGTGTTTTTCAACCCCCTTTTCCTGCCCTTTTCTTCTCAAATGACTGATCTCTAAATAAGCTAAGACTTTGTTCTATATCTTTTCAACTGTATTCATTTTCATTAATACGATCAGGGTCACGTTATATCAGATATAGTCTCACATTGAGATAGACATTATGAGGGTAATTTTGACCCCGGCATTAAAAATCGCCTACCCCCACGGCGACGGCCGCCAAAAAACCGTCGCCGCGGCTACCAGCCATCTGCTGGATTATCTCCATAGCCGGATTTCCGCCAGGAGGATTGCAGAAATCCGTCTGTGGCCAAGCCGGTGGATGGCGGTAAGGTGGCACTGCTGTCAGAAGCAGCGCCACGCCAGTAGATTGCCACCAACCATATCATGACACATGATTTGGCCTGGCGGGGTTCTGCTGGCAGAGGCTGCTGCTGGCAGCAGTGCCCCATCCCGTTTCCTGCTGGAGGACCCCCTGACAACAGGTAAGTCGGGTGCTCTGACAGGGGAGGGGGTGGGGGTTGTTGTATGTGTATGTTGCGTGTTGTATGTGTGTGCATGTATGGATGTGTGAGTGCGTATATGTTGTGTTGTGTGAATGCGTGTCTGCTTCTATGTATGTAAGTGTGTGTGGATGTGTGTGTGTGAATGGATGTATGCATGCGTGGATGAATGTGGGAATGCGTGTGTGTATGAATGTGTGAAGGAAGGGGCATGTATGAAGGGGGTCTGGGGATGAAGGGGGGAGGGGGAGTCTCTAGCAGGGGTGGGGGTGGGGATGACCCCTATCAGTTACAAGGAAGGGATTCCCTGTCACTGATAGTGCCTACTGCCATGGTTTTCGTGGCAGTAAGGTTCCACGAAAACCATGGCAGTAGGTGGGGTCATAATCCCGCAGGCAGGCAAGTGACAGCCGCCGGGCTGGAGAGTGAATTCTCAAGTCCGGCAGTCATTACCGCCGTGGCAGTCGGTGTGGTACATTGGCGGTTTGGCTTTAGCCACACCGCCAATGTCTGAATATGGAGAAAAGTAACTCCAGCCTGTTGGCAGTACTTTCCTCCATATTAACTCTTTCTGCTGGAGTCATAATGAGGTCCCATGTATTTTGCATTTTCATTTACCCACTATAGGCTTTATTTTGGGGTTTTGACAGCAGACCACTTATATTAACAAAAATATGCAAGGATGGTATTGTTTACCCACCTGGGCCTTCATCACAAGAAGGCTTCATTTTGTAGTCTATATAGTGGCCCACTAACATCAACCAGAATATGCATGGAAAGTAAAATTTGCCTACTTGGGCTTTATGATTCAGTGACATTTGATTTTCAGTTATCATGGGAGCCTGCCTTGCAGCTGTAGTCCCCGTCTGCCAACTCAGTAAGTCATGATATTGAAATTTTATGAATTATTACATTTCGCTCTTACAGTGCTGGTCTTCATAAGAGTAACCAGAAGGCCTCATGAAATGGGTTTTCATGAAGTTCAGTTTTGTTTACTTTACAGACATGTTTATTTGGGTTTGAGTACACTTGCCCATGAGGATTTTGTTATTAAGCATAAGTTTTGATATTCTAAGATGGCATCTGTTCTTTTGAGATGTAGGAAGATCCTAATTTATTTCTTTTAAACACACGTTGATATCATGTAATTCATCACTGTCACCAAGGTTATTTTATTGCTTATCCTGAACAAGACCTTACAGTTGAATCATGTTGAGATGGGGTAATAAAAGGTACCATTTCATCATGTATATTATCTAGGAGGATCTGCGAATCTGCTAAAGATTAAAAAGAAAAGAATTGCTCTTGTTGTTTATTTAGCCCCTAGGTGGAAAAGATCTTGGGGGAATGTGCTAGTAAAAACAAAGTAGGAGTGCACGGAGCTCCCCTCATGTAGGCTTTTTGAGCCCAGGGCCACCACATCCCTGGGGCTTTTTTATTTTTTGGAAGGAAAGGGGCTGAACAGACCCCCCTTCTGTAGCTTTGATAGGCCTTAGGGACCACCACCTCCCCGGGGTTAAATAACAAAATACACAGGGGGCCTGTGTGGACCCCCCAGCCCTGGAGACTTCTGCCTCCCCAGGGCCAAATAAAGATTTTAAAGAGGAGTCAGCAGTTATAGTTAGGTTTATCTCAAGTAACAATAACTCATGCTCTAAAATAGCTATAACTCGTGCCCTTTCCATGCACTGCTAATTACCCAACATATTACATCACTCATGACATCTCTGGTAACATCATTGACAATATCAATCCAACATTGCAATAAAATTATTGAGGAGCGAACTGAGCATGGTGAGGGTGCGAGCTTTAGTTATCTTAGGGCACGAGTAATAGTTTCTTGAGATAACTATAACCTATGAATTTCTGTGGTTGTGTGTGAGTAAAATGTGAACCTAACTATAAATACCATGTAAACTTTGTTTTAGCAGTGAATTTCTATTTTTTTTTTAACATTACGTAATTGTATTTACTTTCTGTTAATCCAACTACCACTGCACAGCCAGGCCCTGCAGCCAATCCCCGCAGATACCCTCCCCCAATATCACAGTATCACCTTTCGGTTCTACAATAAATAGACTACATCTCATGCAGACTCATATCAAAGTTTATTGCTTTTGGTAAACACTTTACAAGAGTTAATACTAAAGCAGCACATTAGCTGTGCTTAAGGTAATTCTCAATAAGTTCAGAAATGCACATCAGTAGGTTACTCATAGTTTTGGTGTATAGTTGCAATGTTTTTGGAGAGCTGAGTTAAATGCAGGCAGGCTCCTTCAAATTTTGGATGGTTGCAGATTCCAAGCAGTAATTCAGAAATTCTTTGTGAATTTGAAGGTACCCACATTCAAAAGCATTTTCACATATGTACAGGTAAATGGTCTACATTTACACATGTGTACATACTTTGAAAAAGTGAATATGCAAATATTGTTTCCAAAAGAGAATAACATACTTTGGTACCACCAACAATCATGATGTTGTTTTCTCCTTATTCCTGGCCCAAGTAAGGATTTATTCCTGCTCTTGATAAGAGAATGCTGGACGTAGCCCTCTCTGCAGGGTCATCCCTAAACATTTGTCTTTACACCCCTCCTGTTTTCTGAACCCATTTAGTTGGCTTCTGGGACTATGTGCACTTCACCACTGCTAAACAGTGCTAAAGTTCTTGTGCTCACTACTTAAAGCATGGTAAAATTGGCCTACAATCGATTGGCACATTTTATGTACTTATGCATCTCTGGTAAAGTGGCACAACATGTATCCAGGGCCAGTAAATAAAATGCTGGTAGTGGACTCCCAGAATTTATTGTATCACTTACTCAAGAAGTCTTTAAAAATATGCTTCAGGTCTTCTGTTGCAACTTGTGTTCAGATTCATCCTTACAAAATAAACCCCTTGCAATGCATAAAACTCTCTTTTCAATACATATGGTTCACTCCTAGTGCAAACCCTAAACAGCACGTAGTATAGAATGCAGTGTATTTATTTAATTTGCCCTCAAAGTAAAAAACTCAAATTGTTTTTCACTACTGTGGGGGCCCACCACTCCCTTAGGATAACATGGAGTTACCTTATTACATTTATTCATTGATAACTTTTGTTGGGTAACAGGTCGAAAAGTCATATTTGATGTCTAAAGAATTGTATTTTAAAATCTTCTTTAATAGTGAGGTCAAATTTTATGTCACAATTCTGAAAATGCCACTTTTAGAAGGTTGACATTTTGTGGTGCCTGCAGCTGGGGTCCTGGGTCACACAATTAGGTGTGAGTGGCAGTTGGCATTTGTCTATACCCCCCAGACAGCCACACACTAGGGGGCTGGGTGTTGGCATGATCATCCTTCCTGGCAGGTGGGGGGTTGAAGCTGTGCACAACTCCACTTACACTTCAAAGCAGCTGCTTCCGCTAACACACCAAGAACATCACACTAGCCTTTTGTCGCTTCAGAGATCCTCGGAACAGGAGAGGGAGAAAAGAAATTCCAGAATCATCTGTGTGTGGGCGGGGACTCCAGCAGCTTCTCCCACTTCAAAGCATGCACCAGGTATGAATAGAGGATCCTCAGACTACCTCTTCAGTACACTCCTGGACGGATCTTCAGACTAACTCTTCAGTACACTCGAATCATGGACCCATTGAAGAGCTCAAAAGCCTTGCTGCTTGAGACCTGTCTTGCTCCTTAAAGGAGGGAGGACTATCTCCTTGAACCCAGGACTACCAAGGTAACTTCAAAGGTCAATTGGCTGACCTCCTGTTAGGAACTACAGGGACACAAAAATCTCCAGAGACCTCCCTACAACTGTCTAGCTGACCTGCTGTACCTGGTCCTGCCTCAACCTGCCTGGACAGCCTGGCTGAGTCCTGCTGGCCTCTGCTGGATTGAGTTTTCAAGTCCCAAAGGGTGCCTTCCCAGATCCTTAGCTGGTATCAGGTGGTATCAGTTGAGCTCCTCCTGTGCAATCCTGAAGTTTTGAAAAATGTGTGCCAGCGGACTTCAAGATGGTAACTTTTTCAGAGGGACTAACCCTGTTCCTGTATCCCACCCACTCTCAATCATGGTCAGCATCAACTTATGATTTTGCACCCTGTGTACTGCAATTAGATACCCACAGGTAGCTCATTCTAGTTATTTGTGCTATTTTTTCTTAAATCTTTAAAACTGCATATCTCCTAATCTACTGGTTGGAGTTTTATAATTTTAGCCTAACTTTATTAAAATGTATAATATTTATCTAAATTGGGTTTAGTTTTCTCTTATGCACTGTTTGTGTGCTGTGTAACCACTTAACATAGTGCCTCTAAGTTTGGCTTTGTGCCAAGCTACAAGAGGGTTAAGCACCAGTTAATTTAGTGACTTTTGTGGTTCAGCCTGACAAGAATTGTAGTTGTTGCTTGAGAAGGGTGAACATCTCCCACAACTAACAACCCAATTTCTCAAAAAGTACATTTCTAACTTTAAGCAAACTGGGAACGTTTCTGCCAAATGTCTGTGGATACTCACACATTTGTGAGTTTGGTGTCTCAAAACAGGCATCCCACTATGGAACAAACTCAACATGGCTCTTCTAAAAGATTTTCTGACACGTAACATTACACTATACCCATGTAGTATTCTAGTTTTATCTTAAACTTGAAAACTGCTTAAACTATATGGAATCCAGTCAATTGGGCTACAAATGATAATGGTGATCTCCTTGTCAGCCACCTATCACTTATTAACTTAGTGAATAGATGTGTCTTTTTCCTAAAAGTTAACAAATGTTACACTTCCATTAACTTGATCAAGAGTTTGTTCCAAAATTAGGATCCATTTACATCTAATGTTCGGACTTTAAATGAGGCTTTATGGAGGTAATCTTGAACTTGAAGTCCATGTTCAGAAGACCATAGGCAGCTCGTGGTGTTGCAATCCGTACTTAGGCACCATGCGCCTATTCATTATAGTGGTTCATATATTAAGGTAACTGTGGTGTCCAGGGCCCTATGACCACATGCTAATAAATGAATGACACAAACACAGCTTGGTGCAGTGATAAACTGGCCACAACCCTGTGCTCTTGAGCCCTTTTATTGACAGGGTCATCTGACCCGTGACGCCTGTGATGGATGGATGTGGGGTGGGGGTAAAGACGAGCTCTCTGGAGTGGATGGAGAGCAGATGTGTGTTGGGAGGCACATACATGTCCAGCAGGACACTGCATTCCTCCAAAATGTTAATAAAAACAAAAAACTAGTCCAATCTGTAAGAATGAAAAAATAGACACCACTGAATCTCTCACTTGAGGCAGCCCACAGGCTGCACTGGCCAAGTGAACAGGTGCAAATGGCAGATATCACTACTCCCTTCCATGGTTGAACCAGATGACTCTGTGCACGAACACGGTGTAGATGGAGTCTGGATTCTTCAACAGAATATTGGTTGGGTTAAAATCCACCTATATGAAGTAGGTCCGTCTCTCAAAGTGTCAGAGATGGTGTCAGCAATTCAAATCAGGGTGCATCAGGAGCATTGGTGGAGGTCAGCTACAGTGCTTTCTCTTGAGGTGTCCTGACTCCCTGAACGGCATTCACAATTGTTGGATGTCTTCTATGGAGGCCCCAGTACCTACCTATACCTTGCTGGTGCTCGTGAATGGATTTCCTTGAGTCCTTTTCGATGGTCTACCATGGGACTGCATGGAAAGGTGCAGGGGTGGGTGTGGGCCGCCTGGGTGCCACTGCAGGATCGACAACAGAAACCACAGCTGAGTCATTCATGTAAAAACAAGGGTGGATGACACAGGGTTGGGTGTGCTTGACAACAGGACCCCGGTGAAGATTGAGCTAGCAGATAGTCTCTGGACAATCGGTCCTTCACAATGGTAGAAGCACACCCTTGGTGCCTTGGTTCTCAGTTGTAAGGCTCCACCCTGGTGGTTCAATGTTCCTTTGGTGGTTAGGGTGATGCTCATGGTATGATGGTGTGATTGCCATTAGACAACCTGTTCGACAGGTGATTAGGGCTTACGGGGGTAGGGTGACTCGAGGAACTTCACAGCCACATAACTTCTTGTGTGATTAGTTTGGTCAATCTTCTTCAGCATGTGCAATTGATAGCAGGGCCATCTGCATCAAGCAGCCAGTGACGGTGGCTAAAGGGTCTCACTGTGATGTGTGGGGCAGATTTGTGGTTCCAGCATACAGGTGGCTTACTTTAGGGTCTTCCCCTGGGCTGTCACCACTGACATCGCTGCACCTTGGGGGCTGACTCGTGTTGGTATGTGGACTGTCAGGTAGTACAAGTCCTCTGTCTTGTCACCCTTTGTTCATCGCTTCTGCACATGAGTGGGCATCAGGTTCTTCAGTATGACAGGTCTGGTCACACACTCGCCTCTCCTTTTTCAGTTCTTGCTTGCTTTTTAAAAAAAATATTTTTATTGGCATTCAAAATGAGAGGTGGAGGGCATTGCCCCACAGATACAATGAGGTAAAGCAGCAGACATAGATATGAATCAATGCAAAGGCAAGGGGGAATACAGTAAGATAAACAATACAATAAAAAAATCACTAAAAGATGTTTAGAGAAGTGCGGTGAATGGCTCATCTAATACATGCACACTGACACAAACTGGGGGAAAAAGCCAGAATCAAAGGGTTCCTACTACGTTGATAAAATGATGAGCAAATCTAGCAGAGACTTTTAAATGTATAGTTAAGATACATAAATCAATTTATAAAGGCATAGAAATGCTAGTGCATTTGAAGTTTATGATTCATATTGTCAATCCACTTAACTACCAATCCTAGCTCTGCATTTCCGTGATTTTAACCCTGTACACGTACACAGACTCATCTCCATGTTCTGGGCTTCCAAGAACCAAGACCTCCACTCCATGAAGGTGGGTGCCTCTGGACTTAGCCAGCCTGAGGCAATACACAATAGTGTGACAGCCATAGCAATAAATAATAAATATGTCTTGTTTTCAAGAGGACAGCTAATCTATATATATTACCCTTACCTTCTACTAACGTCATCACAGGAGTAATATGAAACTGTCACCTATGATTGAGATAATAAAAGTTCCGATCTCATAAATGAAGGTGTTTAATGCAGGGCATGAAGTGAACGTATGGGCAATCTCAACCTGCTCAGCTCCACACCAGGTGCACTTTTCATCAGGTCTCCTGCCCCATTTGTATAAACTAGCTGGCGTGTAGTAGAAATCAAATAGTGTTTTAAAGTGTTGGCTCCTTAACCCAGCTGTTAGGAGAACCTTACCCCCAATGTCTAATGATTCCTGCAGCAAACGTCCTTCTACCTTCAGCCTGGATCCCTATTTTCTATTTTGAGCCTCTAGGTCATCAGGAAGTTTTTTAATCAGCAGATTGTATATAATTCCAATACCATCACTCTTTAAACTCAATTAAGGGGATTTGGCTGACCAAAAACTGACCTTTGTCCAACCTACATTCAAAATCTGGTCTCTGTAGAAGTTTTAAAAAGTCTCCCCTGGAGAGGCCATAAATCTCCTGTAGCTTGGAAAAAAAGAACAGCTGCTCTTTCTTGTATAGATCACCCATTACTGATATGCCTTTACGTGCCCACTTCCTACCGATTCCTTCGTGAAATATGAATGAAAATGCTGGAGAGCTCCACAGAGATCTATAACCATTAAATCTAGTAATATTGACTGTCCTTGCAATATCTTGCCATATCCTGTGCCTGTATCCTCCTCTTACAGTCTTAGATTTAGCCTTCTAATAGTAACTAGGTTCAAGGTTCTTCATAAAGCAGCATTCTGGCATCTATTCCTAGCATTACTTCATAGATTGTGGGAGCGTTTGCAATGTTTAATCCATCTATACTGCTGGTAATCAGAATCCCCATGTGTTGAAGCATGCAAGGCCACTAATAGAATGTGGGGTTGGGCATGCACCATCCCCTCGATCTTTGGGGAGAACCGTAAACGTTGTCACCCTTCTGGGCTTTTTAAATTCCCATAGAAAGCTAAAACATAAGTTCTGATAGCCAAAATCTAACAATCTCCAATGGAACAAATATAACACCTTCTGTAATATTGAAATTTTTAACACATTATACCTCCCCACCAATGAAAGGTGCAAGTGGTTGATCCTCGTAGCTTCCTGCTTAATGTTACTTAGCAGTGGTGCTAGATTTGCTTCAACTAAGTGGTCCACCCCACCTGTAATTTTAATCCTTAGATACACCACCTCTTCCATCACCCACTGATTCAGAAATTCCATTCCTTTAGAACAGACCACCTGAGTCTTCTCCTCATTAAGTTTGTACCCAGAAAACATTCCATAGTGCTTGGCAGCCTTTCCTATCTCCATAAGGGCAGTTGAGGTATCCACTGTAAACACCACTATATCATCCACGTATGTGAGTACTTTATATTCTGCCTGCCTTAATACTACAAGCTTTATCCTTGTATTGCCCTTTAACAATGCTATAAAAAGGTCAATACAAAGTGTGAACAATTAAGGTGAACAGGAACACCCCTGCCTGGTACCCCTAGTAATCACTATACAATCCAATTCCACCCCCATTATTCTCCTTTTTTGCAGTTGGAGCTTGATACAATGTTCTAACTGATTTAATAAATCCTGGGCCAAACCCTTTCCATGCTAGGACCACCCAAAGAAAGCTCCACGAGATCCTGTTGAAAGCCTTTTTGGCAATGAGTATAACTAGACACATCTGCGTCATTGTGGCTTCTGCAATATCAAACAAAGCAATTCCCCTCCTAAAATGATCCACCATGCCACACCCAGGGATAAAGCCATGTTGTTGTGGTGACACCAGGGTGGGGATAACTCTGCTTAACCTATTTGCCAACACCTTTGCATAGACTTAAGCATCAGCATTTATTAGAGGGATCGGTCTATAGGAACCAGGATAAGAGGAGACCTGCCTTCTTTCTTAAATAGAACAATATTAGTTGTTTCCCATGAGGGAGGAAACACTCTTGACTGTGCCTTTAAAAACACAAAAAGTAGATATTTAGAATGTATGCTGTAAAATACTTTGAAGAACTCCAAGGTGAGACTGTCTGACCCCATAGCATTTCCTTTGGCTAATGAGCTGATTGTCTCCAATAGTTCCTCAGAAGAAATAGGTAGTTCAAATTCTGAATGATCTACTGCACTTAGCTTGTCTTTAACTTCATCTGAGCACTGAGTATGGCCTCATATGGGTTCACTGGAGAATTAATATGCTCAGTATGAAGACTTTCTTAGTAATCTCTAAAGACCCTAATGATATCTGCCTGGCGGACAATTCTATATGCTTCCATAACCTCTATATTTCTTTCTGTCTGCCTTTGTCAAATGTACAGCACCAGCAATCAACCAGTGCTCTCTCCATGTTCATAACATTCCAGTCTGTGATTATGGAGATTATGTGCAATCTCCTTGCTAAAATATTGGGTTATGTTAGCCTTCAAAGCAGCAGTTTTCTGACTGACCTCTTAGCTGCCTAGTTTTCCAATAAATATCTTGGTCTGGCACTCCTCCAATATAGAATGATCTTCATATAGCTCCTGGATCTCAGCTCGCCTTTATTTTTGTTCAGACAAGCTGAAGCTTTTAGCACACCCCACAAAATATTATCAGATACTTTTCTCCTATTGAAGCCAATAAATGTGTTAATCCACTTGCACATATGATCTATGTATGTTTCTTCAAGCAGGAGTCGCTTATTGAATGCCCAACTCCCAAACATGACATCTCCAAAACTAGTGGGTTACGGTCTGATAATGCTCTAAGGTATCTTAAAATTGCTACTCGACTAATAGGAGAGGTAGACACAAAGAAATAATCTAGACAAACAAATTTGTTATGTGGATGAGGGAAAAACATATATCCTGGATCTGGTGCCTTTAACTGATCCCATATGTCAATAAGTCCCTGACCTTTAACAAGCTGACAGAGTGCCCTGTATACAAATAGCTCTCTGCTCGAATACATTTCAGAGTAAGGCAGAACTGCTTTAATGTCATTAATGTCTAAATGGATCTTAAAATCTCCACATAGAATTATAGGGGCAGGCCAAGAAGAGAGCTCAGTATTCAAATAATCAAAAACTGCATCCTCATCCACATTTGATCCATAGGGTGAACCTCCCTTCCCCCCATGATATCCAATAATAACCAACCTGCCCAGTTTATCAACTACACATCATGTCACTGAGCACCTAGCTTTATTAGCAAGGACTGCAATTCTCCAACAGACCAAGCATTGGCACATGCAACCAAGGAGAGATAGTCCAAGATCAGCCCAAGATCAGCAACATATCCCTTATTACCCCATGGGATATGTATATCCTGCACACACACTACATCAGATTAACTTCAATCCAAGTGCCACCCTGTTTCTCTTGCCTCTATTGTTAAGGGCACAGATATTAATCATACCGTTAGACCTGACAGCCTTAGGGAGGTCATCCCCCAATTTGTTTGCCTGCCTCAATTCACTTTTCTGACACTCTTTATGCTGGTTTAAGACTCTGTTCACTTTACCACTGCTAACCAGTGCTAAAGTGCACATGCTTTTTCCCTTAAACATGGTAACATTGGTTCACTACCAGTTGGCATATTTGATTTACTTAATAGTCCCTAGTGAAGTGCACTGCATGTGCCCAGGGCCTGCAAATTCAAAGCTACTATTGTGTCTGCAGCACTGATTGTACCACCCACATAAGTAGCCCTTTAACCATGTCTCAGGCCTGCCATTGCAAGGCCTGTGTGTGCAGTTTCACTGCCACTTTGACTTGTCATTTAAAAGTACTTGCCAAGCCTTAAACTCCCCTTTTTCTTCATATAAGTCACCGCTAAGGTAGGCCTTAGGTAACCCATAGGACAGGGTGCATTGTAGATAAAAGGCAGGAGTTGTACATACATGTTTATATGTCATGGTAGTGCAAAACTCCTACATTTGTTTCCACTACTGTAAGGCCTGCTCCTTTCATAGGCCTGCATTAGGGCTGCCCTCATATATTTGTTGAGTGGTAGATTCTAATCAGAAAGGGGTAACCAGGTCATATTTTGTATGGCCAGAATGGTAGCAGAAAATCCTGTTTATTGGTGAGGTTGGAGTTTATATTACTATTTTAGAAATGCCACTTTTAGAAATGGTGCATTTGTCTGTACTGAAAAAACATCTCTGCCTCTTGGTCTGTCTCCAATCAATGTCTGGGCTGGACTGGTTGACAACTCCCTTGTGCATTTTACCCAGACAACCACAAACACCTGCACTCATCGCATATTAAATGGGTCTTCGTGGGCTGGAAGGGTGGAAGGCCTAACACTTAAATTTCAAAGGCTAGTGACCTGCCCCCACACAATGGACTGCCACACCCCCTACTGGTACCCTGGCAGACAGGACTGGACTGAAAAGGGAAGCTTGTGCACTTTAAAACTACTCTTTGACATCTCCCCCACTTCAAAGGCATTTTGGATATATAAACTGGGTCCCTGATCCCACCAACTCAGACACCTCTGGACCTGCACCTGTAACGTGTCAAGAGGAACTGCCTGGCTTCCCAAAAGACTCATCCGGACTGCTATGCTGAAAAGGACTGCTGCCCTGTTGTTTCCCTGCTGACCTGCTGGCATCTGACTTTGCCGAGAAGGACTCTGCCTTCCCCAAAAGCGCTCTTCAAGGGCTTAGATTGAGCTTTCCTCCTGTTTTCTGAAGTCTCAGGGCCAAAAAGGCTTCATCTCTTTAGGAAACTCCTTGTGTGTTGAAAATCGACGAACTGCCTGACGGAATCAATGCAAAGCCTGCACTGAAACCGAGAAATTGCCGCACAGGCAACCGGAACGACGCAGACCGACTTCCTGAGTGAAAATTCGACACAGACCCTGCCTTGCGATGGAAAATTTGCCACATCATCTATCAAATCGATGCAGCACTCGTGCCTTCTTCCAGCGCATCAAGGATTTTTCCCCACATCATCCTTGGGTGTCCAAATACCCTGCATTGCAGTGAGGAACCAAGACTGCGAATAAAAGAATGAAGCAACCCCCTTGCAGGGGGAAAGAAACAACGCATTGTCTGTGCCACTCTGAAAAATCCAATGCACACCTTATTTTTCCATACTTCTCCTCCTCTGCGGCCTCTGCACATCATAATTTTTTACACATACCAGGTATTGTGTGTAACACAGATGCAATTGTTGATTTCTGAGGATTAGGACTCTTTTATAGCTTGCAAAAGTAATATTTCAACTTGTGCTTATAGAATCTGTGTAGTTTTGACCTTATCTTATTCAGATAAATATTATCTATTTTTCTATGCCTGTGTGGAGTATTTTGTGGAGTTTTCACTGTGTTACTATATGATTTATTGCACAAATACTTTACACATTGCCTTCTACGTTAAGCCCAACTGCTTAATTCCAAGCTACCAGAGGGTGGGCACAAGATAATTTGGATTGTGTGTGACTTACCCTTACTAGGATTGTGGTGCCTACTTGACAAGAGTGTCAACTAGAGACCCCATTTCCAACACGTACAAATGTGTAATCTCTGTTCGATCATTCCCGAACGGATTTGGTTTGCCACAGAAAAACTACCTGCCGTCGACCTGATAGCGTTTCGCCGATTCAGCCTCACAATATAAGATATGCCCTGAGAATAACCTATGATCATACTCTCAGAACAGTAATTGAAAATACCATCTTTTTCTGCCATGAAATACTCTGGTGCCTTCCTCCCTCAATCTGCCCATAAAGCCACGTCCCCAGTGTCCTCCTCTCCCTCCCTTCTGCCCTCTACCTAAACCGCTCCCCTCCACCAGCTACTATAGGCAATTGGACCCATCAGGACCTTGGATGGTAGTGAACCCTCCTCCTAGGCCTACCTCCTACCCCCAAAAAAGGAGGAAAAAAAGCCTCCAAACTCAACTCAATCCTCATGGTGACCCCTCCCCAATGATAAATAATTTAAAGGCCATGCCGTCTTAAATGACCCCAATACCCCTCCTAACTAGATAAACATCAGATAACCAAAAATAGTCATAACCTAGAAAAAGCCATAAACAACAGAAAAAGAATAGTCATGGTATTCTTCTATATGCTATGTAGACCAACCTAGCTTGAACCCTGACCCAAACTTTCCAGCATTTCCTTTACTTTAATTCCAGAAGTAGAGAAATACAGCCTATCACATATAACAACTTTTACTTTAGCTGGGATCATAAAATTCACCTGGACCCTGTTGTTCTGGAAAGGCTTTATCAGCTGTCTCAAACACCACCGTCATTCCAAAGTGGCATGACAAAAATCAGGCAGAACAAAGAATGAGTAGCCTTCAACCGTCCGTTGATTTTCCGGGCGGGTGCATTTAAAGACTGCCTGCCTAAGCAGAAAGTTTCTGAAAAAGACCAAAAATGCCCTTGGTTTTTTGACCATCTGCTCCTGACCCTTCTAAGGGTTCTGTCTGAATTGAAACCTATGGGGATGGTAGCTCTCAACATCCCAATTCTAGTTAGAAAAATCAGGGAAAGACGCTTTGAATAGCTCCACAATATATTTTCTGGCGTCTGTTTCTACTAAGCCTTCTGCAACATCCAGCACCCTACGATTATTGCACCTAGATCTTTTTTCAAGCTCTTCTAACTTCCAGTTGGCGTCAGTTATATGCGTCTCCTTTGCTTCACATACTTTCTTGTGTGCTCCAACTTCGCTCTCCAGCGCAGACACCCTGTTCTCCACTTCAGTCATCCTTTCAGAGAATTTATTGCATGTTTTGATCAGTTTTTGAATCGCCCCCTATAGTTTCTGACTGGCAGAATCGACTGGCAGAATCGACCTGGGTCTCCTTATGATGTGCTATGATGCATTAATATATTGCTTCCAGAGGGGCAGTATCTGGATGGCTCAGTCCACTTTCTTTGCCATCTGCAGCACTTCCACCAAACAAAGGTGAGGCTGTATAGTCCCACTTCAAGTCTTGCCCTGAGCTGAGCTAGTTGCTCTATTGATCAATTGCTGTGAGATCTTTTTTCCTAACCATCAAACGAGGATCATTTAAGGCCTCCTCATGCTGCGGGGTATCACTCAGCATCAGCTACGCTACTTAGGTTGCTAATGATGCTAGCTTTTGACATTCTTCTGTGAGGACCCTTGATGCCCCCTAGATCGTCCTCTACCTCATCAGACCACTCCAACTGATCAGACATAGAGATAAAATGCTCCCCTGCCTCAGGTTCTGTTTGAACTTCAGTTAAGAGATGGCTCTCCTTTTTATGCATACAGATAAAGATTTTTCCCCACAAATAGCAGATACACAATCAGTGGAGTTCTCTCCCCAACTAACTCATCCAACCTACTTTTCACCCCTCTGCCACTGCCACCTCCTCCATAGTTGCTGCCACTAGGGAACTGAGAAATTTGACCCCACCCAGTAGTGAATTAATACTTTGACTAGCCAGCTCAGATTTATGAGCTAAAGTCAATCCACTGGGGCCTGCCTCCAGTTCGCCCACATAATAAGCTAGTTTCACATTATGTTGTAAGCCAGGACTCACAGTTATATTGGGGATCTCAGCTGAGTCTCTCCCACAGCTGGCCCCAGGTAAACAGGATCCTGCAGGCGCCAGAGGGGAATACTGCATTGACAGGTCACTATCTCGCCTGAGTGCATCAGCCTCAATGCCTTTTGGCAGACTGCTGTTGAGCAGGCATTTTAAAAAGAATTGCCGCCATTACTGCAGGGCCTGCTCTTGCTCCTGCACCTGCTACAACCAGGTGTCCGCTGACAACTGTACCAGGCTGTCCACGTCGACGTCTCTCTTCACAGTGACTGTACTGCTTCTCTGAGTGATGGACTTATTTGTAAGGGTTCCCCCCATTGAACTACCTCTGTGAGGTTTTTGAGAGTGTGTTGGGAGCCATCTGGGCCATAGAGAGTGGCCATATTTCCCCACACTTACTCACACCTGTTGTCCTAAACACGCCAAGAATGGCCCACTGCCCCAGCACCTTTGAAACCTGGCGGACAACCGCCAAAACCACATGAGCCACAGTGATGCCAAGCTACAGACAGTCCTCTGGTTTGAGCCACTTCCACATATGTAATTTACAGCAGCAATAGTAAGGGTCACTTATAAGATAAGAATCCAGAGAGGTCAAGAGGGGAGTTGAGTCCGTTTGGCCATGCTACTCGGCTGCCACCTTGCCTTCAGTATGACAGATCTGGTCGCACAGTCTCCTCTCGTTTTACAGTTCTTGTTTGCAATGTGGCATCTTACCATGCATCACATGTGCTCTCTGCGCATGATGTGAGGTGGTGTCAGGCCACGTGCTTCTGATTCTCTGCTCATCATGGCCCTCTCACAAGTCCTGAGTGTTTGTAGGACTATGCATCTTCTTTCGTCATGGACCTCTTGCAGGTCCTGTCCTGTCTGTAGGACTTGACTCTTCTCTTCAGGCCGATGTGGCATCCACCTACACTTTGCATGTCTCCTCCATAGGGATCTTCTTGGGGCTTCGCTCTGTGGATGGTGGGTACCCTTCCTTCTGCCTCTCCTTCACTAGACAGCACAGTGCATGCACCACGAGGCTGCACTCTCACTGTACTTGGTCCTGCCTAGGGTCGTGTGTGCTTGGCAGGGTTGGTCACTCAATGTGGCATTCTCATTGACGGACTATTGGTGGTCATTCGGTACTGGGGCGGCAGGCTAGTAAGGCCTCTTTCATGCAGCCATACATTATCTATTCGTACCATAGGAGGTGCTGGACCTCAGCATCATTGTTCAGTATAGGCTCTCTCTGAGGGTTTTCGCTTTCGAGGGCTCCTGCTCTTGCTGTGAACTTCTCGGGTGTGGCTCTCTATGCATGTTATGCAAGTCTTCTTGCTTGTGCTAGAGGGGGAGCACCAGTGGTGCGGCTGGGTCAGCAAGCAATGGTATATTTCATGGCCAATGTAAGCCTCTTTTATTTCTTCTCTACTCACAGATAATAGCCCCTTTAAGAAGTGCTGTGGCCTGAAATGCAGCAGAGGCTTTCTTCTCTTGGCACAGTAATCAGGGTGCAAAATAGGGTCACCTTGGGAGGCAAGTGTTTCTTGAGGTGGTGGCAGCTTGCTACTGGGTCCAAGTGACTCTGTAATGGGTCAATGAGAAACTCAGTTTTTGTGCAGCGTGGGTGCAATCCCTTAACAGTTTATGGCCTGCTGTGAGGTGGTGCTACTGTAGTTAGGGGGCAAACCGTCTCCTTTCTGCATTCAGGCCACCCTGGGACCCTCCTACCCACCTCTCTCTGGGGAGCGCTGGTGTTCCAGTAAGTGTGTGGTTAGCAGATGGCAGACAGCCTTTACATTTATTAGTTCCCGGGCCCTCTTCATGATCTGTGGGGCCACCTCGTAGTTTCCTTCCTTTTTACCCTCTCTATCAGTCTGATGCATGCCCAACTCTCCCTAGGACCTGGCAGTCAATGTGTGCCTCCATTCATAGCCACAGTGGCCCTGTGGCAGCATAGTGTGGCAGCAGACAACTACCAGGGGGCGTATAGTACTCTCCTCAGAGTGCTGTGGCAGCTGTTCACCACTAGGAGGCATGTCATTTTCTCTCTGGCTGTCTCAGCTTTTGTTTGTTGTTGTGGGGCTTCTCACATGGTGTGTATGCTTTACTACATAGGGTGAGATTGCGGGGGCATTGCCGGTTCTCCTTCATGCCGGGCGGCAGATATGCTTGTCTTTTTAGGAAGTGTGGACTGTTTCATGTGCACATTACGGTTGCCAAAAATGGGTGCAGTGCAGCGAGTTACCACTTGGTGGTGCTGTGGTCACCCTCATCATCAGTGCTCAGCCCTTGCACACCGGCTGTCCTGGTGCCTCCTGAAGTGGCAGCTTCAGTGCTCACAGGATGGGTGGACCGCTGGAGACACACCACACCTCATAGGCACTAATGCAGCAACTTACACTAGCAGGTGGGCCCCGGATACCAGTGAGCATGGCAGGATGCCCCCCCCCCCCCGGTCAGCAGGTGGTCGCCAAGGTGTCACTCACCTCTGTGCAGTGCACAATATTCAGTAGGTGAGTTAAACGTATGTGATGTCAGATGATGGTCAGTGGTAGCCCCTCTATAATGAGGCTAAGTTAGGGGTCTTGCTAGCGGGGCTCATGTGGGTGACAGCGTTATCAAAGGGATCAGCGGTGCCACTGGCAGGTGGTTGCAGGGAGCTCCACAGGGTCTTTTCTTTCTGTACCACAGATGGGCCTCTCCAGATTTGCTGACAGATAGGTAGTTCTACATGCCTCACCTTGAGGGGCGGGGCTCCTCCTTCATCTGCATCCTGCTGATAGCACTGCTTTCGCTTCTCCACATTACCCACCTCACAAGTCTCTCAGCAGGCGGACAGCAGCAGGTGCGGTGAGGCACTGGATGGACTCTGTTTCCTCCCCCAGATGACGCTCACCCTTTTCCTGGGGTGACAGTGCATGGTGTCAGACCCCTCATTGCCAATGTGGTAGCCTGGGCACTAGGCCCACATGCTAATAAATTAATGATTCGGATACTGCTTGGTACAGTGGTAAACTGGCCACGAGCCCGTGCGCTTGGGCTCTTTTATTGACAGGTTTACCTGACCAGTGACGCCTGTGTTGGATGGGTGGGGAGTGAGTGTAAAGGCCAGCCTTCGGGGAGTGGCTGGAGAACAGATACATGTCCGGCAGGAGACTACAGTAACCATTTTAAGGCCTTTTTTCTAACCCCAAATGCACTCTATGCTTGAAGATATGTGAGGTCTAACGCGGCCTGTATACTAGATTGCCCCGTTCGCCACTGACCCATGTTCGTGAGACTGAACTTGTTTTATAAGAACCATTAAGTAATAGTTACAACCCTTTGATAAACTGGGGCTTCTTGGTATGTTGTGCGTGAACTGCCACTCCCAAGGTTTTGAACGTTTTTTTTAAGATGGAATTTTATGGTAATTGACTATCTCCATAGAGCCTCGCAGTTCAAGACCACAAATGTGCGTATGACCAAAATCCTTCTATTGCTTTCAGCCATTGCAGTACTCGGCAATGGCTGCCTTTGACTTCGAAGGTTACACGTGGTTTTCATACATTACAAAAATGATTAGCCATTATCATGTCCACGTCCGGACATAATAGTTTGACAGACTTGAAACAAATGATTCTCTCTGTTCATGTTCCTTAAAATTGAATTAGTGCAGCTGTAATCTACTAGAAATTGGAAGACCGAGAGATAGGAGCCGCGCTGAACAACTGCGCCTAATTACAGACTTTGCATGATCCACAAAACTAATTAAATAATAGTGCGTGGAGCGAGGGTTGTTAATTATCTATTGTAATGCACCGTAGCCGCAATGCGAGTCTTTCTGCTCAGGGACTGGGTAAGGAAATGAACTGTGCATTTTCAATTAGTGTCTCTGCATTGTATAGTGCTCACTTCTCTAATCTGACTCCTCTGTTAGGCTGAGAAAACATTCTTCCTCTACTGATTACTCGTCTATGTCACAACAAACATTGTTCAGTCTCTGAAAAACAAACAATGCTTAGAATACCACTAAACTTGGAAATCAAATACTTAAAATGCACAAGCCAGGCGTGGTTCTATACGGAGTCACCAGAGAATGACCCAGTCAGATTTACCAGAGGTGTGGAAGGACTCTTGAAACCTTTCAACATAACACATTCTAAAGCTGGAGAGGGTCAAAAGAAGTAAAAGAAACAATAGTCTAAAGAAAGGAAAATGATGAAACGGGCACTGTAAAATATGATGTTCAGTTGATGGTACTATTGTTGGCCTTATCCTTGTAAGTGTTTTAAATTGGATGAAAAATATGGGAGCGGGAGGAGTCTCTTGGCCAAAGAAACATCATTAGCCATCATATACAATAAGTGTGAACTATGTCATTTTGGGTGTGGCCCAAGCTTATGAACTATAGCCCTATGTTCCTCGACATACCCCGCCGATGTCACATCTCCCACCACCTGAAGGACCTCCACTGGCTCCCCGTGGACAAAAGGATCACCTTTAAACTCCTCACCCACGCACACACAAGGCACTACACGACACCGGACCCACCTACCTGAACACCAGACTCAACTTCTACGTTCCATCACGGCAACTACGCTCTGCCAACCTTGCCCTCGCCATCGTCCCCCGAATCCAGCGAAAGACCTCTGGCGGCAGATCCTTCTCCCACCTCGCCGCCAAGACCTGGAACTCACTCCCGACCTCACTACGCCAGACCCAGGACCTCCTCACCTTCAGGAGACTCCTCAAGACATGGCTCTTCGAACGATAGCAGCGACACCCCCCCTCCCACCCCCCCCAAGCACCTCGAAACCCTAATGGGTACATAGCGCGCTTTATAAATTTAATGATTGATTGATTGATTGATTGCTTAACACAGCATGCCTTCAGAATGATATTTTAGTGCCTCTATCTCTGATTTTTGTTAGTGCATCCAAAAACATCAAAAAACAATAAACACATATACAGAAAACAATTCAAAACAATTGTCTTTACCAGTGCTTGTTTGCAATTATTTTTATTCAGTATCTGATAAACGAGTAACAATGTCTATTTTTCACTCCCCATTACCTTCCGATGGAATCTTTCATTAGTCAGTGATGCCCATCTTCTCTGCAAATAATTTTACGCCACTCCATCTACATCTCACACCTCATCTCCTTCCTCTCTGTTGCTGTCTTTTTAGTGTCTAATGCATGTTCTGTCTTTCGTCACCTGCACTTCACCATCCCTTTCCACTCACACTCACAACACATTCTCATTTTTTGGGAGGCTGTGAATATTTTTACAGCTGGGTAACTCCTTCACCCACTTCCCCATATATTTATGTTCAGAACAATTTATTTTGGGATCTGTGTCTCATCTATAGATGGTGAAAAGATGGCCCCAGAAACAGTCCTACAGCTGAAATGGTGAAACCATGGTACATGATGTTTAAAGGCATGTTGTCGCTGAAATATTAGTCAACACTAAAGTCGCTATTCTAAGTGCCCCCACAGTCTAAAACTGGCAGCGAAATTGCTTGGTATAATTTTTTTAACCATGTGTTCCAAGCACGTTGTTCTCTGTCCTGTTTTGTTTTTTAGTATGCAATTTCCTCCAAACCGTACTTATCTGGGAGGGATTGTGCATGCAAAACAGTGCGTTGAGGGGAATTTTGTGAATAAAACACGACACAAAGAGGAATCCTATATGATGTTGCCCATTTTATGGGGACCAACTAGTGACTGGCACAAACATCAACCAAATTTAATGCACACAGGGAGTTTTGTGCCAGAATACGCATAACACAGTTGTAGCAGTTTCATTTATAACGTTTTTTTAAACAGGTAAATAACGTTTAGCAGGCCAAATGAAGTCATTCATGTTGCAGAATTGCACATCCAAATTCAAACTATCAGATTAGGAAATTTTTGTGACAGGCGAAATAGGATTACAATGAAGGAGGTCTGCCCGTGCATATTGCAGATAAAAACGAATATTGGTAAGTTTAAGGGCATCCAGAAGCATTTTGGACGCTGTTTCTTGCCATGGAAAATGCATTTGAAACATCTACTCCTATTAATGGAAGATGAAAGATGTAGATGATGAAGATGAAGACTGTATGGTAAAAGAAGGTTGAAATGTACTATTCAGCATCATTTAGTCGTGCCCAATTTTCTAACATATTGTAATCCTCTGACTATATTTTGAGAAGTACAGGTAGTCCTGGAAATTATGATAATCTATAAAGTGTTTTTTGTGAATCATTCCGAATATGTAGGTTAATTAGCACCTAAGGCGGTAGAAAGAAACAAACACAGAAAAAGTGTTGCAAAATCTGGTTCTCATTGAGTCTCTTTGGGATCATAGTAGCGGGCAAGAAAAGGTACTTACCAACATTGCAATGGTCCCTTCAGAAGTCATTAGCCAAAGACCTCCTTTGAACAATATACAATATACAGAAAGTAGGCTGTGGGTCAGCTCCCTTTAGCCATTTGCTAGACTGGCTCATTCCCCTTAAGGCACTGATTGAAAAAAACAACTTGTATTGTATCAGCCCACAAGAATATTATGCAGTTATGTATTTTGCAACAGTGATTATTATAAAAGGAATCTAACTCATTCCAGTCAATGAAACTACCTTAATACCTTTGCAATTTATGCAGTTGCATTGTCTGGGGCCAAATCAGCAACAGCCTGAGCCAGTGGGGTAAAAGCCTTTGCTACAGTTGTGAGAGTGGAGATGGCGTCCCGATGGCAGCTGGTTAGCAGTTCCCCCAATGATCATAGTTTAGAAAGCATCTTAGTCACAGACCTGAAAGACCAGGCGCACCAGCCAGATAGCATAGAAACACACACAGCATCAGCGCCATCACTCATAATACCAAAGGGCTCTTCGCCATGGTCAAAGAGTTTGCCAACCCCCAATCAGAAACAGCAAGCATCCCTCCCTCTCAGGACCTCTGTGACAGGCTAACCAACTTCTTCCACCAGAAAATCAAAGACATATATAACAGCTTCAGATCCCAAGACCCTCAGAGCCCTTCAGCAATCCTCCTGATCCGTCACATCGAACCACCACAGACACTACACCGCTGGACCATCCTCACCACAGATGAGACCCGCACCATCATGAGCAGCATCCACTCTGGAGCCCCTACGGACTCCTGTCCTCACCACATTTTCAACAAGACCAAAACATCCATTGCACTGAGGTCCGACACACTCTCAGCTATTCCATAGAGACAGCCACTTTCCCAGAAGACTGGAAGCACGCTGAGATCCACCCACTCTTGAAGAAACCCATAGCTGAACCCTTGGACCGCAAGAATTACTGCCCTATCTCTATACTGACTTTCCCAGCCAAGGTCATTGAAAAGGCCATTAATGCTCAGCTTTGTAAGCACATCCAGGACAACAACATCCTAGACACCTCCCAATCAGGCTTCAGGAGCAGTCACAGCATGGAGACCTCCCTCCTCGCCACCACAGACAACATCCACTTGCTCCTCGACCACGGTCATACAGCAGCCCTCATCCTACTGGAACTATCTGCTGCCTTCGACACGGTCTCACACCTTACCCTCTGCTCCAGACTCCATGCTGCCAGAATCCACGGAAAGGCCCTACAATGGATACCCTCATTCCTGTCTGGCCGAACACAGAGTCATACTCCCGTTTTACCTGTCAGAACCTATGGAGATCAGCTGCAGAGTTCAACAGTGCTCCTCCCTGAGCCCCACACTCTTCAACATCTACATGGCCCCTCTCGTATCCATCATCAGGGAGCATGGGCTGAACATCATCTCGTACACTGATGATACCCCAGATGATCATCTAACTGACCGAAAACCCAACCATTCGAAGAAGAACTTTCACAATGGGATGGAAGCTGTCGCCGCCTTGATGAAGGACAGCTACCTCAAGTTCAACTCTGACAAGACCAAGATCTTGATCCTGGGACCATCCACATCAGCCTGGGATGAATCCTGGTGGGCATCAATGAATGGCAACCCCCTCCACCCTAACAAACCATGCACGCAACCTCAACGTCATCCTGGACTCATCGCTCAGTATGACCTCCCAAGTCAATTCAGTCACATCCTCGTGCTTTCGCACACTCTGACTTCTCTGGAAGATCTACAAATGGATACCAAAGGACTGCAACAAAACCGTTACCCATGTCCTGGTTACCAGCAGACACGACAATGCCCTCTACATTGGTACCACCCAGAATAACCTAAAGAAATTACAGCACATCCAAAACACCTACGCCACACTCATTCTGGACATTCCGAACTACAAACATATCTCCAATCACCTAAGAGACCTCCACTGGCTCCAGATCGAGAAGAGAATTAACTTCAAGCTCCTCGATCACACTTACAAGGCCCTCCATGACCTAGGACCCGCCTACCTCAACCACCTCATCACCTTCTACTCCCCCACCGGACCTCTCCACTCAACAAGCACTAGCCACAATGCCCCACATATGGAAGACCTCGGCTGATTGGAGATCTTTCGCCTATCTCACAGCAAAGAGCTGGAACACCCTGCCCCTGCACCTCAGGCAGTCACCATTGCTACCCCAATTCAGGAAGGACCTTAAAACCTAGCTCCCTGACTGAAGCTCAGCGGACAAACCCCGTACCGACTTGAGACCCTCACGGGTGAGTAGTTGGGCTTTATAAACCCTGATTTGATTTGATTTGATTTGAGACTCAATATCTCCCACAACTCTCACTGACCAGTGCGTTCATCCATCTGTGGATTTGTGCATCTTGATAAGATGGTCATGTAGGTCAGTTCCCAAGGCCATGTCTTGCTATATCAATCGTATTCTGTATCTCTGGTGAAGGAAGAAGAGCTCCTTTGTACTGCATGCTTCTTCCCCATAGGTTACTTTAACAAACGTGGGTGCTGTGCAGTGGTGAAGAACAGTGCTATGGGCTCAGAAATCCCCAGTGCATCAAACTCCCATCTGAAACTTCAAGCTTCATAGTGTAAGCACAGCTCTGAAGCAATATCCTTGGTTAATTGTGCAGACACATTACGCTTCCATCTGAAATTGGAAAGCACCTAAAAAAAAGAACTCATCAAAATACAAATATGTATGACAACCAGGGCTTAATTTGAGCCTTTGGTTGCGGAACATGGTGTGGGGGCATATCAGCACACATTTTTGGAGACTGGCACCTATTTTTCCACATCAAAAATTTACTGAGAACAAGAGAGGGAAAACACACAAAAGGAAAATAAGGAAGAAGAGAAAGATGGCAAAACTGTCACTAAGGGAAAAAGCAGGACTCTCTCGGAGTAAGATAAAGGGGCAGGGATTGTTTGGTAGTCTATTAAAGAGGCATGAGGTAGAGCGAAGACTTTGCAGCCTTGGTATTTGGCACACTGCCATTTCATAGTGCTGCCCACAGGCTTTTGAGTAGAGCTTTGGGCACCAGAACTCCTGTTTTTACAAAGCAAGCACTGAGTAGTGAGAAACACATACCAGACATCCAACAGCTGGAGATATGGTGTGGGGTTTATCCTACATCTGCCTGTAGCGTAAGATAGTTAGCTGCCTTCGCCTCCTAAAATGTTTACCTTTCTTCAGCCTTATGTCACAAGGTCCAAAACCTGGCAGACCCACTGGCAGTCATTGAAGCTTGAGCCCTCTGAAGTCAATAAAACCATTAGTCAATATAATAAGACAAACATCCTATAACCTTTTTAAAGCTGTACAATGTGTTAGTATCAGCTAAAAGAAAAAAAATGGTTATCGCTAATGTTGAATACTATCGGTGTTGGACATGGCCCTTCCGAGGGTATTTTCCTGAAAATGTTAGCTTTTTCCTACTAGTTTTTGCTGACTCTCTTCACATGACCTTAGGACTCTGGGCACTTTCTCACTGAACTGCAGTAGGTAAGTGGGCACACCCCTCCTACAGATGCCAGGAAGGGGGTGCTCAGGTGTGTGGTTGTGGGGCTGTGCCCAGGAGTGCCCTGTAAAAAGGTACACCACATACCCGGAGCGGGTACAGTACTGGCTACTTGTGGGACACTGCACTGAGTGTGCCACCCACTAGAAGAGCCTGTCAACCATGTCTTAGGCCTGACAATGCAGAACTGTGGGGTGCTCATATGCACAGGTGCCTAGGGTATTCTCTCTCATGCCGTGGACAACACCAAGCAAGCCTTATGCTCCCCAAGGCAGGTACACTAAGGTGTGCCTCGCCCTTTTAGGGAAAAACCCTCACATAGGTTTTCCCTACATAGGGGGTTTGCCTTTCCCATAGGGTGGCCTAACTCTCTTATGGTGGCCTTAGGGTCCTGGGCACTATCCCCCTGGGTGTACAGGATGGGAGTGCGCATGCCTTCCTCCACTGGGTAGGAAGTGACATTAACCAGAATGTACCGTGTCTATTATTGCAGGCAGCTATGTGTGTACTTCCATAATGGCATTTAATAAGGTACTGAGCCTAGCATTGTGTCTCTGTTGTGCACACTTGCACAATGGGGATGTCATATATACTGAACCTGGCCTAGCTTGCCAATATTCGCACACTTGCACCCTGGTGTTTTTATGTATACTGAACCTGGCCTAGCTTTCTAATAAGTGCACATTTGCACCCTAGTGTTTTCATATATACTGAGCCTGGGATGACTTGCCAATTTGTGCACAATTGCCCAATGGTATTTTCACCTATATAATGACCCAGGCCCAGCTAGCCAATATGTGCACACTTGCACAATGGTGTTTTTATATAACCTGAGCCCGTCACAACTTGGCAATGTTTGCACACATGCACACATGTGTTTTCATATATACTGAGCCTGTCACAGCAGGCATGTATGGGCATACTTGCACCTTTTTGGTGATCCTAAACGTATGTCCAGCCTGCCGCTGAAGGCTTGTGGATGCACCAGGGTACATGTGCTCACAGAGAGCAGAATACGCATGTTTGTTCTCACTGCCCAAGAGAGCAGCTCTGCCCATATGTTAACATGGGGGAACATTTATACTTAATCCTGGCTGCAGTAGTGGATTGTAGAGGAGCAGCCTCATGATGTTTACTATCACTGGATTCACAATGACAAACCCCTTCTCATGGTAAAGGTGGCTTTGTCAATAATATTTTAGAAATGCCCCTTCTAGAATACAGGCATTTCTGTGTTCTAAAATCTCTTAGCACGTGTTTTTCAATTTACCTTCTTTACACAGGAAGCAGGGAGAAAGCACATCTGTGCATTCCCTCTTGACAGCTATAAAACATAGGCAACTGGAACAACGGACCTCTTCTATTTGAGGGCCTAGGGGACAGATTGGAGGGAGCAGTTCTGACACTTGGCCTCTCAAAGCCAGATCATGGCACGACTAAAGATAAAGATCTCCATTCCATGGCCCCATGGCAGACAGGACTGAATTTTAGGGGAGATATCTGTGGTTTAAAGGGAGGCCCTTTGAACCACCCCAACTTTAAAAGCACACTTGAGTACATCTAGTAGTGCCACACTTCAGCAACTGAGAGATACACTAGCAGGGATATGGGAAAGATGCAGATGGACCATGTTGTGAACAGTGCAAAAGGAAACTGTTCACAGGAGTATTTAATGTGCTTGGAAGGGATCTGTACATCCTTACTGCATAGTGGCTGGCCTGGGTAGATTACCTGCTGCTGCATGGCACTCTGAAGTGTGTTCTCCAAGGGCTTCTTGGCTTGCCCCATTTTCTGTCTGGAGGTGTCAGAGACATCAATGACCTCCTGTGAGGGACCTATACTGTCTACCGATGTCATCTGGAGAGCCGTGCCCTCCTCCATGCCTACATTGACTGCTGGATTTCACCTGGTAGCAGCGGTGTGAGCGGAGAACAAATATTGCACTGGGAGACCAGAATTGCCTGGTGTGGAGCCTTCAAAGTTCAGCACGCACTTACAGAGTGTGGCCCTTCATCGTGGGGCCACTGCACATCTGAAGTCTTGTTTTTGGAAGCTGGTTCACTGGTTGTGGGACCCCTTGTGGCCCGCTTTTGTTAAGCATGTCACATTTCTCTTGTGTGACACCCAACTGCATGCTCATTGTATGTGGTGGCCGACTCACAGGTTCTAACCCTCAGAGGTGGGGGTGCATCCAGAGCAGTGCTACTTTCTAACTCGTGTGGCACCGCTGAACTTGCATCTTTGCGTGTGACCAGATTGGTGTGACTCAAGTCATTTCCACCAGACGTGCTTCATTCCAGGGTGTTACGAGAGTGGAGTTCTTCATGTGTAACCAGATTGTCTCATATGACTCAAGCTATTGCACTCCAGGCATTGTGCCTCATTCCAGGGACGTACAACATTAGAGTTCTTCGCATGATGATCTGGAATTGTCTGGTGTGACTCAAGTCATTACGGACCAGACTTGTGCCTCATTCCCGGGAGGTACTGCATTGGAAACCTGTTTCGTGTATGATCAAATAGCCTGGGACAACTCAAGCCTTCAGGCTCTAAACATTGTGCCTCATTCCTGGATGGAATGGCAGTGAGCACTTTGTGTGTGGGATCGTCTGGTGTGACATAAGTCATTGTACACCAGATGTTGTGCCTCCTTCCCAAGAGGTGCGGACCTGGTAACTCTTCGTGTACAACCGGAATTGTCAGGGTGGATCAAATCATCATGCCCAATGTGTCTCTCCTTCCTGAGAGGTGTGGAATTGAGACCTATTGGAGTTTTAGAGCACCTGGCTGGGATGGACACCTCTGTGACTAGTGTGTGGCCCCAACGACCCTCCCTCCATGCTTTGCAGACCATTGAGTGAACCTCCTTGTTTATGCACAAACCTCCATGTGTTAACCTTTGCCAGATCAGCCTTTATCTCTTTCTTCCCCCACCTTGTTTCCGGGATCCTGAGAAGTGTGACTTTGGTGTGAGTGGCTTAGTAGCCTGGAAATATGTTGCTTTCATCTCCAGATCGTGGGGTTGCAGGAATTGGTTGGCAGGTGGAGGCCGGTTTGGGGCCTTGGGCACAGTGACATTAACCAGCCGGATATTAGTGTCTCACATAAGGGTGATAGGAGCGAGTCTGTGCAACTGTGTGTTGTGGGCATTTTTGTTGTTGCGTTGTTGCAGGGCAAGTTTTTTGGTGGTCGTAATGAGCTGGTGGTGATGTTTGATGGTGTTTTTAAAGGTTTTGTGATTTGCGGGGGTCTTGTCGGTGTGCCATTTCCTCTCTAGATATCTGCAGGCCTGCTTCGATTCTTTGAGTGTGGGGGTGAACCAGTTTGCTTACTTGGCTGTGCTTCTGTAGTGGGGTGTCGTGAGGGAGGAGAGGGTGTTGGCGTAGTCGGTGATCCATTCGTAGAGGTTGTGTGCAACAGTGTTCATGTCATTGGTGGCTGGGGGGTCATTGCATTGAGGCTGGCGGTGAGCTGGGCTTCAGTGACCTTGTTCCAATTTCTTCAGGGAAGTTGGGGAGCGTGGTGGTGACTGATGGGTTTGTTGAATGTGAAGTGAATGCAGCGGTGGTCGGTCCATTGGAGTTCAGTGGTGTGGCTGACGGAGACGTGGTTGCAGGCGGAGAAAATGGGGTCTAGTGTGTGACCGGCCGAGTGAGTGGGTGCTGTGACGAGTTGCTTGAGTCTGAGGTTGGCGAGGTTTTCAATCAGGGTGGTGGAGTTGCTGTTGTTCCGGTTTTCCAGGTGGAAGTTGAGATCCCCCAGTAGGATGTAGTCCTTGATTGTGAGAGCGTGGGAGGTGGCTAGGTCAGTGATGGTGTCGCAGAGTGGGGGCTGGGGCCCGGCAGCCTGTAGATGAGGGTGACCCACAGAGTGTTGTTAGGGTTGGTTCCAATCTGGAAGTGGAGGAGTTCCATGTTAGTTGTGGAGTCTTCGGTGCTGGTGGATAGGCGTAGGGACCTTTTGTGGACAATGGCAATGCCTCCCCCTGGGTGGTTCATGCAGTCTTTGTGGCTGATCTTGTAGCTATCTGGGATGGCAATGGCGATGTCGGGAGCCGAGGAGGGGTTAAGCCATGTTTCTGTGAGGTAGGTGACGTCCAGGGATGTGGTGTCGATGAGGTTCCAGAGTTCGATGGTGTGCCTGTGGATGGAGTGTTGATCAGGATACATCTGAGGCTGTGTTCTGCTTTGTGGGTCTTTGGGGGTGGGCTTGAGTGATGGGGGCTGGTGAATGTGTAGTGGCAACAGGCGAAAGGTCCCTTGGTGTAACTTGGAGATGCCTGTTTACAGTTGTTGTCGTGTCCTGGGTTAAGTGTGATGAGTGCTGCTGGCGTGTAGTGGTGGTGGGTGAGAGGTCCAGGAGTCCTGGCGCTGGTCACGGATGGGTGCAGACAGACTTGCTTATGTGCACCTTTGGGGTGCCAATGGTGCGCCCGCTAGGCGCAGCCGCCATTAAGTAGGGAGGGCGGAGGAGAGGACAGCTGGGAGGCGGAAGCGGGAATGGTGCGGGCGGGATCGCAGGGGCAGCAGCGGCGGGGAAAATGCAAGAGAGGAGATAGAGAAAATGAGATGAGTGATAAGAAAAATGAGGAAAAGAAGAGGGAAGCACAGAAAGCGAAAAAGGCACAGAGACAGCACATTAAATGAAAAAGGAGTAGAAAAGGGATAGAGGCAAAGAAAGAGGAAAGCGCCAAAGTAAAAGTCACAAAAACAGAACACTGAGGAAAAAGGAGAAGAAAAAAGAAAAGGGGCAGAGGGCAGCCCAGCAGAAGAGCAGAGCTCTCCCACTAGGTACCAGGGATGAGGCGCAGGCAGAAGCCTGCAGGTGGAGGCTACTGCCTCACCTCATCCAACCAGAACATGGCACCTCCAACAATTGGCAAAAAAAGCAGCAGTAGCTCAATGATTTATGTGTTCATGCCTTATCACATTTATGAGTCATGACTCTATTGTAGCCAAAGCAAGATGACATATGGATGCACATGAATCACTTATGTCATGGTGGAGCTGCCATTTTGGCTTTTGACTGTAGTGTGATGATATATGCATGTGGATGCAGAGCCATAGCTCTTCTGAAGCTGGATGCTGAACTCTACTCCCATGTATTGGCCCAACTGAATGACTTGATGCCTGATTTAGTATACCCAGACCAGTCGGACTTCATTAAAGGTTGTCAAATGCATGATAACTACACTAAAAGAAGATTGCAGCAATCCTGCTAATCGCCTATGCAGAGAAGGCCTTCGATCGAGTAGATTTGTCCTTCTTGTTCCTTGTCCTTCAGCACTACAGCTTCTGCAAATGGTTCATAAGAATGATTAGAGCCAATTATACATCTCCCACATCATGTGTACTGGTAAACGAGGCAAGTTCTAAACTTGTCCACATGGGACTTGTGACTCGGCAATGATGCTCCTTATCTCCACTATTATTCCAGTTCAGTGTAGAGCCTTCTTTCACAGCGTGAATAAGAACTGCATAAGAAATTCAGAGGGTACCTTTTGGCTTCATGAAGCACACAAACTCCCTCTTTGCTGATGACGTCCTACTGACACTCACAAACCCAACCACCTAACCAGCTGGCTTCCTGGAAAGCTTTTGAACAGGTAGCAGGATTAAAAATCTATCTATCAAAATCATACATACTCAATTCGACAATACAAGTTGCTGACATGGAGATGCCAACATCAACTACCCCCTTTCAATGGGCCAAGAGAGAAATTACCTACCTAGGTATTAGATTAATGCCACATGTCACAGATCTCTGCAGAGCTAACTCCCCCCACATTCCTCACACAATTAAAAAATGAATTGAGATGGGCCCTGCTCTACCTTTCTTGGCTGGGATGAACACAAGCCATAAAAATGACAGTACTTCCCAAATTACTTTATCTTTTTCAAAGCCTACCTGTTGACATGGATAATTCTTCTCTTCACTGTGCAGGTTGTTTAACTGCTTCATCTGGCAAAATGGTACGGCTGAATATCTTTCAAGGTGTCATGACTCACGAGGGATCAGGGAGGTCAAGCCCTGCCAGACTTCCATCTCTATTATCAGACCACTCAGCTGAGGATTATCTCCAAATGATTCCGTGAGTCAGACAAACACTGGCTTCACATGGATAGGGCAGTGGTGGGAAGGGTGATCTGAGACATTTTTTGGAAGCCCTGGCCACTTTGCCCCCAGAAGTCATACCTTAGCATGCCAACTATAACAATTCTTCAAATCTGAGATAAGGTTTTCCGGTGTGCACACTGGACCACCTTTGCCTCACCCTACACACCAATCCATTACAATCTAGAATTCCCTCCAGCATTACACCCAGACCTTTTGTTACATGGAGAGAGGAGGGTGTCTTATTCTGGCTGACGTCTTTTATAATTGGGAAAAGCAGAATCTGAAGAGAAACCCACAGGAGAGACCCTAAATAGCCCAGAGAGGGGGGGATTGGCTACCTTATAAGGTATGGACCTATCAGGAGGGGTCTCTGACGTCACCTGCTGGCACTGGCCACTCCGAGGCCTCCAGAGTGTCCTCACACCTTGGAAAACAAGATGGCTGAAGTCTGGGACACACTGGAGAAGCTCTGGGCACCACCCCTGGGGTGGTGATGGACAGGGGAGTGGTCACTCCCCTTTACTTTGTACTGGGCGTCTCTGAACCGGTGTAGACTGGCTCATGCAAGGAGGGCACCATCTGTGCCCTTCAATGCATTTTCAGAGGCTCTGGGAGGCTACCCCTCCCAAGCCTGTCATACCTATTTCCAAAGGGAGAGGGTGTAACACCCTCCTCCCAAAGGAAATGCTTTGTTCTGCCTTCCTGGGACTGAGCTGCTCAGACGTGAGGAGGGCAGAACCCTGTCTATGAGGTGGCAGCAGCTGTACCTGCAGTGCAAGCCAGAGAGAGCTGTTTTGGCAGTGCTGGGGTCCATGGTGGAGCCCCCAGGATGCATGGAATGGGCTCCCCAATACCAGATTGGGAATGGGGAACAGTTCCATGATCTTAGACACCTTACATGGCCATATTCGGGGGTTACCATTGTGAAGCTACATATAGGTATTGACCTATATGTAGTGCACATGTGTAATGGCGTCCCTACACTCACAAAGTCTGGGGAATTGGCCCTGGACTGCGTGGGGGTACCTTTGCTATTGCAAGGGTGCCCTCACACTTAGTAACTTTGCATCTAGCCTTCAGTAAATGAATGTTAGACACATGGGTAACTTATAAGTTACTTAAGTGCAGTGAAAATGCACTATTTCATGCAGGCTGCAGTGGCAGCCCTGCAAAAGGGTTTGTCTGAGCTCCTTATGGGTGGCAAAAGAAATGATGCAGCCCATAAGAATGTCCTGGAACCCCAATGCTCTGGGTACCTAGGTACCATATACTAGGAACTTATAAAGGGGGTCCAGTGTGCCAATTGAAATTGGTAAATGAAGTCACAGTGACACATTTAAAAGAAGATAGGGCATAAGCACTGAGGTTCTGGTTAGCAGAGCCTCAGTGACACAGTTAAGCACTACTGACAACACACACATTAGGCCACAAACTTTGAGCACTGGGGTCCTGACCAGCAGGATCCCATTGAGACAGGCAAAATCATAGTGACATGCAGGTTAAAATTGGGGTAACATGCCAAGAAAGATGGTATTTTCCTACAACCTCTGAAAAAAAAGCTGCCTCAAACTGAACACCGACAAAACAGAAGTCCTGATCTTCGGGAAGAACACCTCCAAGTGGGACCAGAGCTGGTGGCCTGCAGAACTCAGACCAATGCCCTCGCCATCAGACCACGCACAAAACCTTGGCATCATCCTTTACTGCCAACTATCTATGAATCGACAAGTAGACTCAGTCTCCTCCTCATGCTTTTACATCCTCTGTATGCTCTGTCAAATCTTCAAACAGATCCCTATGACTTCAGAAAGACACTCATGCATGCCCTGTTCACCAGTCGCTTCGACTATAGCAGCACTCCCTATGCCGGAGTGTCCTCCCAGCTACTTCAAAGACTCCAGACTCTACAGGACACCACAACCAGATTCATCCCCAACCTCCCCAAGCATTCAAGCAGCACCCCACACCTCAGGAACCTCCACTGCCTCCCCATCCAGAAGAGGTGCCAATTCAAAATCCTCATGCTCGCATACAAGGCTCTCCACAACCTAGGGCAGTCCTACATCAACCATTGACTGAGTTTCTATGTCTTGTCGCGTAGGCTCTCATTATTCTAATGAGACTACTGGATTTTGAACAGCAAGATCGTCCACAGTGTGGGAGACTGAGTCTGACCCATGGTGGATGACACTTGTCGCTCCAAATCCGGGCTTTGCTCCGGCTAACTAGCAGTGCCTCATCTCTCCCAAGAGGTAGAGATGATTGGGCAGCCGAGCGCATGACATATTGGTACTGCTCAGGGAAGTCGTGGTCACTCAGGTCACAACCGGTTCTCTCATACACAGTGCGTTCTCATATATAAATGACAATAAAAGCAGTATAAGTTTTAAAGATTGGTTTAATAAAACAACTGCATTTTGGATAGAAGAGCATGAGCTGCGATAACCAGAACTACACAACACAACAATATTAAAATAGTGATGATGAGAGTGAAGCATAAGAATAATGCTATAGTAGTGCCACTAGAGTAGATGGACTATTCCCTATCTAAATCATATTTTGAGCACAGCATGTTAAGCTCTAATCCTGCCTTTCAGGTTCCCCCAGGAGGACATCAACCCTCATACCTGATCAAAGGCCTGTGATCTGCGTCAGCATCTGCAGCGGAGCATTCAGCATAACGTTGTGGTTCCCTGGCTGGAATCTCCCTCTTGACGTGTAATAGGACTAGAAAGTGTTTTTATAACTAACACAGCAGATGTTCTAAGAAAATGTCCCTACGTGAGGATGTGTATTTTCTACAAATGTTGGAGACTAAACTTCTACCACGTTTACCGGCAATGTCCCAGACTGTAGCCTTGACTGAAGCACAGGGTGATCAAGAATGCGTTGTTTGAGAACACAGTACTGAACTAAGCAAAACAGTTTGATAGAAGAAATTAAAACAAGGCCGTAAAACAGCTTATTGTAAAAATGACAATGCAAAGCTGAATACAATATATCTAGATCAAGGTGCGCAGCGGCCTAGTGTATTAAACTAACGTGCATGGAGCTGTACTTAAAATGGCTACACAACAGTCCTAACAAGACAACCATGCTCCACCTTGCTAATATTCGCACACACCCCGCATCCATTGCAGCCTTCTTCTACTCAGCAGCCAAGTCCTGGAACAGCTTGCCCGTCCACCTCCAAACAGCTCCCTCCCTGGCAGACTTCAGAAGGAGTGGCTTTTTAACTGAGATAAGGCACCCTCAGCGCCCAGATAGCCTTAGAGGTGATGGTGCTGCTCTTCACAAATGCTATGATTGATTGATTGACCATCTAAAGCCCCCAATATTCAGTTTAAATAGTTCACTCCTGACAAAGCCACTATGTACGCTACCCTCCCAACCCTGGACCTAATTAGATGATTAGGTTTATCATGTATGTTGTTGTCCATACAACTTATTCTCTTGGAGCAATAGCAATAGCATGCAATATACCCCTGATCATACTGATACTGTGTATGTACAACTAGTAATGCATGACCTGGGAGTTAATCTTTGAAAAGGTTGCTGGTGTTTTTTTTATCTATTTGTTATAACAATAACTTCAATAAAAACAATTTTGAGGAAATAAAAACAAAAATGAAAATGGAATAAGAAGAGGACTCAAGGGGGCATGAGAGCAACTGAGGAATGAGTAGGAACTAGTAAATGTCGTAGGTGAGTGGCTGTGGTCTGGGAGTGATGGGGAAGCAATGGAAGAGCCCACAAGGGTATTTAAAAAAAGAGTAGAAATGCGAGGAGAAACTAACTGAAAAAGCGAGATAGTGGGAGACAAACATGAATACTGAGAGCTATGGTGAAACTTGGGTGTGAAGGTGGATTAAGCACACTGAAGAGAGAGAGAGAGCAAAAGAAAATTCATGTACTTTTATAGACTGCTGAAAGCAAAAGGAAAATTAAAATCCCTAAACGTAAGCAGTGGAAGGATGCAAATCATCCAATCAAAAGAATGGCAAAGAAGTCATATGCCATGACCTCCCCATGCATCAGATGGGTAATCCAATAACTGGCTTCTACATTGTAGGACTTCCCAAATCTTGAAGTCGCAACACTTTATATGGAGAAAGTGTTTGACTTCCTACAGTGGTCAAAGCAGTGGGAAATATTGGAAAATATTGGAATGGGCCCACAGATGCTGGGCTGTATCAGGTTGTTACATTTATCTCCCACTGTTAGAGTCAAGACTGGCAACATTTATTTTACAGGATGGAAAGATGAGTAAGATACTAAGTAGGGATGCCCCCTGTGACACATATTATTTGCTTTGGCCATGGAACCCTGGAGTATCACTTCCAAACATTTGGAATAGAGAATGGGTTAGAAATTGTTGCACATCAGAGATGCAAAGTTCCAGACGGCTGACAATGATACAGCTAAATGTGTTTGGGAAACTAGCTGGACTCAAGGGTACATAGGGCAAGTTAAGCCTGTCAGTTTTCACCAGCCATTCTGATTGTTCAGACAGGCTTCAAACCATCTACAATGGGACAGAGAACCTTTACATATCCGGATAGTCAAACATACCCATCAGATATCAAACTTTATCTCTTCAAGAAGGAATACTTGTGCGGCAAAATTCGATGCACAGCCTGCCAGAAACGACACACAGCCTGCACCTAGGTGAAAATTTCACTGCTCGCCGAACCGGAATGACGCAGTCCGACTTCGCAATGAGAAGATCGATGCAGCGCAAGCGTAGCGACCAGAACGGAAATTTGACCCACTGGATCGACGCATACCCGAGCCAGAACAACGCAGCCCGACTTCCAGAGAGGAATCGGTGCAGCGCCTGCCGTGCGGTAGAAAATTTTACGCAACACCCACCGGATCGACGCAGCTCCTGTGACTTCATCCTGCCAGCGCAGAAAATGTATGCATCATTATCTCAGGGGGGTCTGAAAACCCCACAACCCTGAGAGGATCCACGACCAAGTGCCAGAAATCAACGCACAGCCGTCCCTTTTTGGAAACTAAATGACTCATCGCCGTGTGCGGCCAGAGAAATCAATGCATCCCTGTGTTTCCATGCTTCTCCTCTGCGGTTCTTTGCGGACATTTTTCACGCAAACCAGGTACTTTGTGCTTGAAAGAGACAATTTATATCACTTTTCAGTGATACCTCTACATTTACTTATTGCTTCTTTGACCATTTTGACCTACGTTTATCCAGATAATAATTATATATTTTTCTAAACACTGTGTGGTGTATTTATGTGCTGCTGTATGGTGTTATTGTATGATTTATTGCACAAATACTTTACACATTGCCTTCTAAGTTAAGCCTAACTGCTGAGTACCAACCTACCAGAGGGCGGGCACAGGATAATTTGGATTGTGTGTGACTTACCCTGACTAGAGTGAGGGTCCTTGCTTGCACAGGAGTAACCTGACTGCCAACCAAAGACCCCATTTCTAGCAAGTACCACTCATCAGTCTGTGAAAAACGGCCTATGCCGAAAGTTATTTTAGTTAACCCCAAGAGTCTCTAGCTATATTACCCATACTGAGCTAACCCAGTGATACACAGAAGATAAGGTAAACTGGCCCTGCTTCTGCTCTGGATCACATTTGGATAAGGCTTCTCCAACGAGTAGCTCGTGAGCTACAGGTAGCTCTCCAATTACCTCTAAGTAGCTCTCCTGTGTGCTGTTCAGCCTAATAGATTAGAATGTTTTGCTGGGCTGAATTAATGTTGGTATATCAAAATTGAGAAGAAAGGAAAATGAGTGTGTTTCCAGAACTCATAAACTGATGTTTGATGAAAAATGGTTGAATTTCTAAAACATATTTAAAGCTGACATTTGAGTGATAAATCATGGGAAGATCTGTTACCAACATTATTACCATGGTGCCAGCTATGTCTGTTCTGTATTACTCATGTAAGGAATTCCAAAATGACAAAGCCCTACCAACTCTGCTTGATGTACTGATATGATTATTAGTGGAAATATTGCATATGGTGGCCAATAATGTAATCTTGTCTGATCACTTCATTGAACATTAGTAGCTCTTATTTCCAAAAAGTTTGGAGACCCCTGATTTGGATCAACCCCAATGCACATTTCTACAGAGATGTTATAATGGATTGCCTGAGTCTGGAGAGAGGTTGTGCTATTCTCTGGTTAAGCTACATTTGCAGAACATTCCAGTCATTAGGGTTATCTGACCTATTTACGCAACCTGAGAAAATCATGAAAGATGACAAACCTAGGGTAAAGCACATCTTTTGGGAGGTATGTGAAGAAAGAAGGTTGAAATCTGAGTTGGCAAAAAGTAAAAGGTTTACTTTTTTCAGATTCCTTGTCCACACATAGTCCACTGTGTAACCCTTGTTGTAAGTAACAGATTGGGAAAGGTCCCTTCCATTTTGATTTAGAGCTGGTACAGTCTGGCAGCTCCTGACTCATGGCCAACAACTAAGTTTTATGGGATCTCAACCCTTGGCCCGTACTTGTGATGGGACATTTACACAGTCAATGTTACATTATATGCTTTTCTGTGAGTATTATAGCCTCACATGTTGACTTTTTTTCAAACCCCTCTTACATTGACTGGGGTAGAATAGGTGTAGCTAGGCCTTGCTTCATTTGTAATTATTGAATACACCAGATATCTGCTTTAACATGCGTTCTTTTCTTAAGGGCTCAGTACATGCAAGGAGAACAATGTAGGGGTAATCATTATGCTTGTCTTAGAAATCCTGCAAAGGGAATCCAGTGAGGTTTTTACCGTTTGGGTTTTTTACCTTATTTTAATGGGTTTGTTCATACATTGTACCTTAAATTTCATTTGCACAATGCACTTTACAAGAGCGACATGACCTGCCTACACCAATTTTAGCTCTATACTACTGGATGAATCTGCAATATTGAGGTGTGCTATGGTAATTTGGAATAGTCTTTGTGCTGATAATTCTGTTATTTTTAATATGAGTGTTATTTATTATTATTATATATACATATATATATGCAATGTTTTGCATTGTTGTGTGTCTTTTATGGCCACATGTGGCCGAAATAAAGACTTAACTGAATTGAACTGAACATCCTATTCAATGATGAAGTCAGAGATTTAACACATATTAAGGAAAAGTTACTTTTAGAATTTGCCTTTTCAGTGCCTAAAGCCTCTGGAGGCTAATTTGCACCTCATGTCCTGAATACAGTGTGAATTCCACTCCAAGAACAAAGACAAAGGCCTGGGTGTGAGGAGGTGTTTCTCATCTTCTGGCAAGATGGTGATCTAGGTTGGGCTCACTATATTAGTTTACTTTAAATGGGACTACCTTTCACAGGCAGATGTCAGATGACACTTGCACTTGCTTATTTGTGCCCTCAGTCAGGCAGGTACCAATCCTAATGGGGAAGTATTTCCCCCAGAACTGGTTTGGAGTGACCACAAGGAAGGGGTTTCTTGTTTCCCTGCCCCCACCTCTGGAACACCTTTGAGAAGAGTTTTACTATTTTCACTATCTTGTATTTAGGTAGAGAGGGGCACTGTGGGATTGTTTTCAGTAGGGAAGTGATGAAATGCTGCATTTGTGGGTTGGCTGACCCATGGGATCTTTTACCTCATGGGTTAAGGAGATGCCAGGAGTAACCACACCCACAAGCCAGTGCCAGACCTGTGGATGTTCAGAAGAGGACTGAGCCTAATGTCTCAGACCCTAGGAGAGCCCTGAAGGACTAGACCTGCTCCCTCATTTACCCAAGATAAAGATTAAACTCCAAGGGTCATAAGACTGACCTCCTTTTCAAGCTACGTGGACTTAACAAGGTACAAGACGCATTTCCTACAACTGCCCAGCTGACCAGTTCCAACTGGATTTGCTCTAAACTCTGATTTTGGCCTCTTCTGTGATTAGTCTTCATCCCCAAGTGCTGTTCGCAAGGTCTTTGAAACCTTGGCTCTGTCTGTCTGGACTTTTCATACCACCTGTAAAAACCTGTGAGATAGAATCTTTTTGGCTCCAAAGACCTACAGAGTACAAGGAAAAAGCTGTCAAGCCGATCTGACCAAGATGCATTGCCACTGGTCTGAAGATTCTAATTTCTCTTCTGTGAACTTTATCAAGACAGAAAATTAGCAGCGGGATCTCACAGAGGTGGTATCCGGCCTCGCAGAGTCTTCTTCGGGTACAGGATGCAGCTTTGACCCACTGGAGGAATCTGAGATCCAAAAAAGTGACTTAGTGCAAACAAAGAAATCTTGACCAAGTGAAGGTGCCAAAAGTATCCAGCTAATTCAAATTTCTCACACTTTGGACTTTCCTACCATAAGCCAATTATTTAACCGCCACCTTGTGCAGCAGCTATCCGGACTCATGGAGCCCTCTTCGGAAACATCCAGCTGTTTTGCCCACTGAAGATTTTTTTACTTTAATTTTTTAACACTAAATCTCAAGTTAAAACCTTCAACCAAGTTGAACCTGGTTTTCGTACTCAACCTAGGCTCCATCATGGTTGTCCTCATATAGTCCCTAGGTCCTAATCTATCTTGGACATTTATTGCGGTTGGCGATTTTTGGTGCTATTTTTATTTGTAACTTCAAAAATTCATAACTTCAACTCCCCTTATTGGGTTTTTGTTGTTTTGATGGAATTCATTAAAGAAAATCTCTCTTTTTTTCCTCAATTGCTTTGGGATTTTTATTGTGCTCTGTTTTGATTTTATTATTGTTTTAATACTGCATAAATACTTTACACATTGCCTCTAAGATAGGCATGTGTGTCATAGCTACTAAGGGGCTGAGCTCAGGTTAATTTAGTAACTTTAATTGTTCACCTTGAGAAGGACTGTGTTTATTACCTATGGTGGGTAGTCATACCCCCTTATTAATAACCCTTTCGTGGAGGACATATATACCAAATCAAATAGGTGCAGAGGACCTATGCCTAAGAGATTCAATTGCCCTGCTTAATAAACCAGAGAACCCAGACAACCACCATTGACATATGCATGAGGAACAATTGTTTTATTAGCGATGGCAGATGAATTATACTATTTCATTGCTCTATGTACATTTGAGAATCTACGGGGTGAGTATGGGATACTCCCAAACCAATTCCTTACTCACAGTAGACTGACACACATGGTCAGGAACCTGTGGAACTCTGGCATTAACAAATGTAGAATTAAAGACACCCCTGTCATGGGATCTAAGCTGTTAGATGATATTGCAACTGCACTACCCAATGAAAGCCAGCAACAGGGTTACACACTCATTGGAAAGTAAATGTCGAGAGGGATTTTGAAATTGAGGAATGTGAAAAGAATAACATCAAATGTCCTAAGTCTTCAGAAACTGCAGATTCAAACTGATACATTTAAACTATCTGCACCATATCGATGTCGACCCTGCTAACTCTGCAGGATATTCACGGTCAGGTCTAGGAACTGCCCCAGGTGCCTTGATCCGGATAGCACCTTTTTAATACGGTGTGATTTGTCCAGAGCTCTTTTAATACTGAAGGGGAATTGTATTGCATGTCAACTGAGTACTGGAGGGACAACTAGTGGTAATGCCCTCAGGTGTGCATATTCAATATCTTTTACTTATAAGAGACAACAAACAGAAAAGAATGTTTGCTGGCCTAGTGCCACAACTAATGAAACATAATAAACATGGCCTGGAAATCGAATGCACCAAAGCCTTCAGCAGATATTTCAGTTGGGCACAGCATAAAAAATAAGTTGACCAAGCACACTTCCCTGAAGTTATGGGTGTGAGTCCTCGAAAACATTATTGAAGATTAGGATGACATGACCCCTTGTATAAATGCACAGCATCGGTGCTGCACTTGTAATATGGGTATCAAAGAAGTCCTCATGCATGGACTCCCGGATAACGCCCCATGCACAACAAACATATTTAAGTATACTCTTCACTTAGGGTGTTAGAACTGACAAACCACATTTGGCCCATCTGTGCCCCTTGTTAATACATTTTGTATAGTAGATACCTTCCAAGATTGGTGTGAAGGAAATTCACTCACCCACTTCACATCCTGTTGAAGTAAGCCTGCCCAGCATTTCATAAAATCAGAGCCTTTTCCTCATTTTGTGACATTTTATTCCAATTTAGTCTTTAGCTCAGCTTTGCATAAAAATCACATTTTTGGGAGGGAATGGCTTAAAATAAAAAATCACGAATAAATCACAGGACATTATCGTCATGCTTATGTCTCCCTGAATTGACCCAAATACATAAAAACTGTGGGCTCCCCAACAGTGTGAAACTTTGGAAAGGAGTGGTGTCAGGATTTTTCAATTTCCTTAGAGTTCCAGTAAAAGCATGAGGTATTTTTGTGTGCTGTGACTAGCTTAACAAAGACTTGACTGTTTCCACTCAAATTAATTCTTAACTGCCCTTGGTGAGTAATTGGTTTAGGAATTCACTTTGGTAAAAAAAAATCTTTTTATATTTGTCCTTCTGCTTAGGTTTTATTGAGAACGGGCTGAATGCCTTTCTTTTATCCATTTCTCAGTGCGATATTTTGAGGAGGTTTGGGCTTCACCACCCCACTGCTTTCTGAATCGTTGTTGCTTTTTATGTATTGATATAGTCTTGACTGGTTATCCTAGAGATAGGCTAAAAGAGAGAACGAGCAGAGGATGCTATCTAATACATGAGTGTTTATTCACAAAGGAACGGACTGATCTTTACTTTTACAGTTGGTGTGATCTATCTTAATTCAGGCTGGACATCCATTGTAAGAGAATTCCAGACTACCCCCGCCGCGGCCATTTGGAGATCCCAGCTGGGCCGGCGGGCGGAAACCTGGTTTCCGCCCACCGGCCCATTGGGGATTACGGCCGCAACATAGGAGCTGGCTCCAAATGGAGCCGGCGGTGTTGCGGCCGTGCGATGGGTGCAGTTGCACCCGTCGCGCTTTTCACTGTCTGCTAGGCAGACAGTGAAAAGCAGCATGGGGCCCTGTCAAGGGGCCCCACGACTCCCCGTTCCGCCAGCCTTTTCCTGGCGGTGCAAACCGCCAGAAAAAGGCTGGCGGTCGGGGACTCGTAATCCCCTGGGCAGCGCTGCAAACAGCGCTGCCCAGGCGGATTAAGACCGCTGGGGTAAAAGTGGCGGAATACCGCCGGCCCTGGCGGTGCAACCGCAGCGCTTCCGCAGCGGTCGTAATACGCCTGGAAGCACCGCCAGCCTGTTGGCGGTGCTTCCATCGTTTTAGCCCTGGCGGTCCCATACCGCCAGGGTCAAAATGACCCCCTATTGTTGTTTAGTACCGCAAAAAAACAAATTACATACCAATGAGAAACTCTTTAAACGAACCTTGGCAAATCCAATAGGCAGGTCTCATAAATAAAAGTGCCAGTCTATTTTTCAGTGAGTTTGTATGTGGATGGGCGAGTGAATACGCAAGTGAAAATGCGTGAGCATGTGCACGCATGAAACGTAACAATGCCTACACTCAACATCTGCATCACTTTCATTGATAAGGCCAGAGCTAAGGTGAATGCATGTTTTTGTTTTTTTCATTTTAAGAATGCTTTTGCTTGCATTAACTAGATTTTCTGATATGCTTCAGTATTCTGAAAGTTGATCTGGGATATTGGACTACTCGATGTACTTTATTGAGTTGTAAATTGATGATTTTATGAATTCGGAGGAACTACTCCCTCCCTTTCCAATCTTTCCCTCCCTCAATACTGCCAATGCCCGGTACGGCTGCTGGAGGATTATCTGACTTTGCTCTGAGAGGAAGTTACAGCTGTCTTGGCCAAGGTTGCTATAGGAAGGGTTCTGATATCAGAAGTAGGCAGTGGTTGTTATTCCTGCTACTTTCTGATACCCCAAAAAACAAGGATCTTCACTCTATTCTAGATCTGCAAACCATAAACCTCTTTCTAAAACAAGAAAAATTCAAGATGCTCACTTTGGCTCAAGTCTTGTCTGTCCTAGACCAAGGAGACTGGCTGGTAGCGTTAGACTTGCTGGATGCATATTTTCACATCCCCATTGTTAGAAATGGGGTTTCTGGTTGGCTAGGGTATACACCTAGGCCAGGTAGAACCCACCCACTCCAGTCAGGGCAAGGGAGTTACACATCCAAGATAACCCCTGCTCACCCCCTTGGTAGCTTGCCATGAGCAGTCAGGCCTATCCCAGAGGCAATGTGGAAAGCGTTTGCACAACACACACAACACACGTGACGCACTGTCCCCACCACAAAGGAAACACAACACCAAGTTATAGGTAAATGCAGGCAGTTGGTAGTTCTTCTATATGACCAAGCAGGTCACAGGTCAGCACAGCAGCAGCAGTCCATGGCGGTTCCTGGGGAGTCCTTCCAACAGTCTGTGTCCACTTCCAGGTAAGTTCCCAAAATGTATCCAAATTGTGGGGAAATCTCTCCTGTACTTATACTCATTTTTACAGTGTGTTACAAAGGAAGGGGAGAGGAGGTTCCAACCAGTTACAACTGGTTCTGGGAGTGCCCCCTCTCTCCTCTAGCACAGTTGGGGGTAAGCAACCCTATTGTGTGAGGCCAGGGCACATCGTTTACAAATGCAGGTGTGCTCCGCCTCTCCCTTCTCTCAGCTCAGGAAGACTATTCAGCATGCAGATGCACCTCTGTGACACTTCCACCCTCCCTGTGGACAGGCTGTCTGAAACTATGCATAAAGCCCAACTGTCACTCTGCCAAGAGGTGGATTGGAGTCAAGCTGCAAAACACCAGAGTCATAAGCACAGAGAAATGCTCACTTTCTAGAAGTGGCATTTCTATAATAGTAAAAAATACACCTACTACAGTAAGCAGCATTTCTTACCACCATTACAACCATACCAAACATGCCTATGCTACCCCTCATAAATCAGACAATACCCACTACATATAAAGCAGGGCATTTCTAATGCAACCCTATGAGAAGGCAGCACTCACAGCAGTGAGACACCAAGTTAAGCTGTTTGTCACTACCAGGATAGGCCACGCAACCTGGCACATGTCCTACCTTCTACATACATGGCACCGTGACCATAGGGCTAGCTAGGGCCTACCATAGGGGTGACTTACATGTAGTAAAAGGGGAAACTGTGCACACAGGCCCTGCACTAGCAGGCCTGAGACAGGTTTGAAAGGCTACTTCAGTGGGTGGCGCAAGCAGCGCTTCAGGCCCACTAGTAGCATTTAATTTACAGGCCCTGGGTATAGCGATACCACTGTACAAGGGACTTATAATAGGTAAATTGAATGTGTGAGTTAGGTATAGGCCAATCATACCAAACTTTAGATGGGAAAGCACCTGCACTTTAGCACTGGTCAGCAGTGATAAAATGCTCAGAGTCCTAGAGCCAACAGCGAGAGGTCAGAAAAAATAGGAGGATGGAGGCAAAAAGTCAGGGGGTGAACCTGCCACAAGGGCCAGGTCTAACACACAACATGCCTGCCCACAGGTGTTACCTGCAGTTTAAGGTAGGTCACCAGCACTTTTATTTCACCGTGCCCCTAGGGTGTTCACCAAGGTGATGGCGGTGGTCACAGCTCTTCTGCGTAGGTCAGGGGTTCTGTTTTCACCTACGTCAACAACTGGCTGTTGAAAGTGGGCTAGCACCAGGGTGTTGTTGCCCACCTCCAGACTACAGCAAACCTCCTGCGGGGCTAAATATCAATGGGTGCTGCATCCCTGGATTCTGGCAGTGAGATGCCCCCCCTGACTGCTTCAACATCAGCAACAAGTACAAATGCCATAAGTCTGCCGTGGACAGGGGAGTTAGTGGGGTTTTGTTGCTGCCCCCTTTCATGCTAGAATTTTTGACAAAATAAGAACAATGGCATTGAGTGGCTTTTATAAAACTGCCCATCGAAAGGTGAATTTATAAGTAATAGTTCCAGTGAATTTATCGCTCGCCACTGACATCAGGCGTGAGCTCCATGCCACAAGGCTCAGCCTCTTCTGTCTACATGACACTGAAAAATTAAATACCATTTATTGGGTAATAATAGCACCTCTTATTTACAGCTCCTAGAAACGGCAAAGGAGCAGTGGAAAAAATAAGTTATTGCAGTATTTGGGAACAAAATGTAGTTCGAAATATAAGTGCAGGCCTCCAAGTTTTTTCTTAGGAGCCCAACACTACAAGACCCTGCATTGCCGAATGCTAAGCCTATTCTTCACACCACCTCATGCTTCTTCGTTCCATCACCTACACTCTCTGTCTCTTTATAGCAACCTTGCATGGTCTTTTCATCTCCACTGTCTCCCCTTGTCACTATTGTCTTGCCTCTTTCTTCTCGTTTCTCCCTTTTCTGCTTTGTTTCTCTCTTGATGTGGATAAAGTCATACAATGAAAATAAGTTCTGTTACCCAACCATGACTGCTGGTGCGCACCACTTGCAGTCACCGGCACAGGTTAAGCACTTAGGGCCAGATATGACAATACTGGTGTTTGCGTTTATTTGCTATTTGGTCATCACAAGCACTAATGCACTAAAGAGTGTTTTACACCTTATATTGTTCCTAGTGGGTCGTAAGCAGACATACCTCATGAATAATAATGAGGTGGGTCTCAGTTTGTGACCCATTGGGAATTGTAAAAATAACAGGGATGGTGGCCAGCTGGGGTCAGCAGGCCACCAAGTCTGTAATTGTTTTAGAATAAAGCAATCTTTTCTTTTTAAATGCAGCCTGTTTCCTTAAGGAAAAAAGGGAAGTATTACAAAAAAAAAAAATTAAAAGCTTTCTTTTCATTTTTGAAGAGTAGACAGTGGTCCATGGTGCTATTGCATGCTCTTACAACAGATTTTTTTTAACCATTCTGAGAGGGGAAGCGGTCCCTTAGGAACCCCTTCACATTTGGAATGGGTTACCACCAACTTCAAATTGGTTGTAAAATGTGAATGTTTTGTGAATGCATTTTGGTTGCTGAACATTTTTACATACAACTGCAAATCTGTATTAGGCAGGGACACCCTAAATACGTCCCTTCAAATCTACTATGAAAAAACGATATCACGTTCAGAACTCGCTGCCAGACTACTCCTACATGTAAAGTCAATAGCCCACAAGTCCCCTGCCTTGAGGGCCCTACATTGGTTACCAGTTGTCAGAAGATCTACCTTCAAGCTGCTTTGTATCATGCACAAACCAATACATGGAACAGAACTATTTTCATCAGGAATAAAATCAACAAATACATTCAACAAAGAAACCCCCGCTAAAGATTAGCACTCCCTCCTCAAAACACCACCATACAAGAAGAAGACAATAGGTGGTACATTTTTCTGTTTTCAAGCGGCCAAACTATGGAATTAGCTCTTTCCTACATAACCACCATACTCAACAGCAATGGACTGCATATCCCTGTTTACTTAAACATGTTATAATTTGACTGTGTATATATAGATATGTGCATTTCGTTGTACAAATATGTATAATCTATATTTTATGTTAAAATATATACATACTTTTTAGACCTCTTTAACAAATGTATATTTTACTTTTCTACTATATATATAATATATATATATATATATATATATATATATATATATATATATATTTATATATATATTATGGATATGTGTAGGTTTCTATGTATGGATATATGTGTGTATATTATTCTACACTTGACATGTTCATAGGTCATTGCATAGTTTCTATATAAGTTGCTTCATTAAGATGCTTATAAGTCTATTTTTCTTTTATCTAATACAATAGGTAAATACTATCTTAACTATTGATCTACAAGCATTTTAATATTGAAATATTGAGGAAAGATAAAATACTGTTATAAAAGTACACAATTACATTAACTTCAAATATTGGAACTCCTGAAAGCCTTTGTTTTAACGATATAACTAGATATCTCAATATATCATATTCCTTACACATTTATTCCCTTGATTATGTAATCATGTAGCTATATATTTACTACTCTAGTCCTACTGTACAAATGAAGAAACAAACATTTTACTCTCTTGAAAGCTGTATTCTGTCTGACCATCACCCTACACCACTATCTATCCTCTATCTCCACTCTCTGACTCATCCCAAAATCATTCTACTACTATGACCTGCAAATACCCCTTCCCCGACTCTGCTCCTCCTGGCTCACCCCAAACCTCAGTTTATGACTATGTACTCCCAAACAATGTTACTAAATTCTCCTTAATTTATCTCTCCTTTGAATCATCCCAACCCCAGTTAACTTCTATGATCTCCCTAATGCCTTTCTACAAACTCTTACATACTCCACCTCTCTTTACTCATCCCACACCTCGTTTTACTACTATGATCTACCAATAAACACATTTGGATGCTTCCCTCTTCTATTCCTCCATTATTGTATTCAAATCAACTAACAGATTCATATGTCCTCTGCTCAAATTAACTCATACCTGCCTATAATAATACTAATACCATCTCATATTTCCCTATATTAATCCACTACTAATCCTTTTAGGTTCTGGAATAGCGTGCTACTCACCAAAAAGAGCTTTCACACCTCTTCAGGGGTAGTAAGGGCTATATAAATACTACTATAATTACAATCTGTGAGATATAGTGACAGCAATATAAAACATCCATTCAAACAAATGCACATCGATTGACTGGCTTTGACCCTTACCTTCCAATACAGACCTCGTTATTTATATTAAGCTTTTCCCTTGAACCCTGTGAGCTGATGTGATTTCTATTATTATTCATGTTAACCCTTACTAATTACACACATCGGTAAACTACACATTGGCATCAACTCCAGTACACTAGGCTATCACTTCCTCACACTCCATTGAAATAAGCCCACCAGTCAAATGTAGCAATATTGTAATCATCACTGAACCTGAAGCTAGTTGGTGAAGATTTCTTGACTAGGACAGCAAGACTGTGATTCTTTCATGAAGGATATTTTTTATGGATCCCTTGAGTCTTTGAACCATAGTGAGAATTTCAGAACCAGAAAAAATAATAAGCACTCTGAAGAGCATCATTTCAGGGGAAGGCAAGTGACTCTCCATCTTCAGAGGTGATCGGGAGGTCTCATTATGCTTTTACTATGAGGCAGATATAATCCTACAATCTACTATTGGAAAGATTCTATAATCTTGAATAATCCTGAGATTTTCAGAATAGATTGCCTTGTTAAAATGAGTCATATTTAAAGGGATTTGGAAAGCTAGGATTTGTACTCAAATGTATCCGTTATGAGAACAAAAGCACAAATGTTCTTTGCTCTTCAAACCGGAAAGAGGAAAAGGGAATCAAGGAACTTCACCCTAATTAGATGTACCAGTAGGAATGTAAAGGATTATTGTTTCTTTGAAGAAAAGGAAAACAATACTGTGCTTCTTCTCCTGGCCTGTGTTTGGTCTTTTTACTCTGAAGCAATGTAATATAGAGCAAAGTTTCCTGCTATATAGCAAGCAGCAGTTAGTTTATTATGAACGCAGTTCTATCGATGTAGTAAAAAGACTTCTAACTATATATATATCAATAGATCAGCAGAGGGTAGTCGGTTTGCTACAGTCCTGGTAAACAGACAGCCATCAGAGCAAAGGAAGTCTAACCAAAGCAAATGGAAAACTTAATTGAACAAAATGCTATGTAGTCATGTGCTCTCTTACAAGGCATGGAACAAAGCAACTAAAAAGTATGGACATTTAGAGGCTGTCTTTCCCTACAGGATGCTGCCACCACATAAAGAAATGAAAACAATTAAATAAACCTTTGGCAAAGGCAATACTTCACAAATGAAAATGCTTCTTTGCTCATTAGCTAGTTTGCAATTTAGCAATGTGGATGGGTGCATGAATGAATTTGAGAATGAGTCAAAAAAACAAAAATAGTGTTTTGTTACAGAATAATCTCAGTAGACCAACCTATATAATGGTACTTGGCCCACCCTGGTCATCAAGGGTAGCTACATTTTAGGAGTGCAAGCTCAGAAAGGCAGAAAAGGGTCAGCAAAATGACAACAACTGTTAAACAGTCAAATAACCAATGGGCAGCCAAAATCTTCAAACTTTCCTAAGGGACCCTGAAAGTAATTGATTAGGGTCATCATTGTGATGTATTAGGCACACATTCTATGTTGCGTGTAAATTCATACACACTCATTATCACATTTTTAGGTAGGACAATCTCATTTTAGACCTTCTGATGCCTACAGTGGTAGATTAGGTTAAACAGGTCCTGATGAAATGCCATTGATCTCTTTAGGGACAGAGTAGGCACAAAGCATGTCGACCACTGGATTTTAGCAATCTAGGAACCATGTTTTTTCCTGAGATGTGCACCCTGTGCTTTTAACCTTTAACAGGAACAAGAGAAAGAATCGCACACATAGGGGAACTCTAATCAATTTTAACATAAATAAGTGTCCAATCTACATCTCTCAGAAACACACAATTCACAAGAATGGAGTCACTAGACAGAAAAGGTAAAATACCAAAAGATTTCTGACAAAGTGCACCCTTGCAGAGCCCGTTAGGCATTGTAGGACCAGCCCATCGTGAAGCACAGCTAGATGATGAAGCATGCCATCATTGGTGGGTGAGGGCTTTTGTACCTAGAAGGGAAACTACTTTTAACAGCCAAGCCCAGTCTTTTACTTTAATATAGGCTGGTCTCCCAAGATCTTTCTGGAATAACACAATCTTTTTTGTTTTTTATTTGTTTCACATAGAGCGGGAATGTGCTTGACCAATGTCCCCTTCTGCCCCTCTTGGGTTTGGTAGAGATGAGAATGAGATGAGCATGAGTCAATAGGTAGGAATATGAGTGAGTGCATGGCTTATTAATATATAAGCTTGTGGATGGTTGAATAAGTGAAAGAATAAGTCATAAAACAAATGGGTACATGCATCAATCATTGGGGGGTTGCCAATGCAAACATTAGATGGGAGAGAGGACAATTCTGCCAAGAATGCCCCAATATGATGGCATTTAAACCTTACAAGTCCAAGTGCATCTCATAAAAGAACTCCAGGCTACAGAGGCTGTAGAATACTATAGGACATCTGGTTGCACTGTGTGCTCCTGTTACAGCTGAACATTGTGAGAGCTGTGAATGAACCTAAGAGATGTGTCACAGACTGAAACGTAGCTGCTCTCTGCAGCCATGCAGTCCCTCCTAAAGCTCCTCTGGGTGGCCCCATCACCACAGCTAGTATAAATGAACTGAAGGTGACCTCTGCACTGCCTTTCAGCACAGGACTAATGTTCTAACCCTTAGCCAAGACTACTGTGACTATGAAGTAGGAGCTAATGGCCTCAGATTTAGACAGCAGCCCTATCAAAGCAGGAGGCAAGTGATTCTTTAATAATCATCTGGGCCACATGGTTAATATCAGTGCCCAAGAGTAGCAGGCAGAACTCTGTCAGTACCTGTTAAGCCATGCCAGCATCTTTCTTCACAGCGATGGGGTTGCTGGTCCTAGGATCCAAAACACATTCCCTTGAGGTCCTAGTACTGGATCACATTCCTGTCTCCAGCTAAATACAGAGTCTCTTTTATCAAATTCAGCAATGGAATGTGCTAACCAGTGGATATCTGTGGATTGCACTCACTACTCCTCCCCAGGTCTGCATTGCTACGCAAATGAATACACAACTCACTAAGGCAGAGGAGATTGATTATCCCTCTTAATCAGATAGTCCCACAGCCATAGTAACTTAGTAGAGCCTGGGTGCCACTACCTCTTTGGTGCAATAAAGGTTAATTCAGGTTCACCTCAATGTGTAACACCCCTCCCCGCCCTTGAAGAGCAGGTCACCTGCACACAGAGCTGTGAGGAGTATAGTGTCTTGTCAATTTTTCAATATATCTGTAAAAAACTGTCATTTTTTCTATTTAACAATGGCGGGATGCAGTGTCTTGTGAGCTAGTGATGACAGGAGCCTTTTGGTTCCTGATGGACTCTGCAGAACTGTGACGTAGATTTCATGTTTAGAATGTTGTGTTCACGTTTACAAGCAGAGCAATAAAGATGTTTAAAACAAAGCTCTGTGTGTGGCATGTTCAGTTACAAGTATGGTGAGAGGTTTTAAGCATCTCTGGCCAGAAACATGCTAGTAAGGCCTCAAAAAGGTATGTGACAATGAGCTGTGAGTCATGCAGTATGACTGTGCTAAATGCAGTAACAACCATGTACTTAAAATACAATGAGTAGTGTTAACCAAGTGCAAGAGGATGCTACCAGTAGAAGCAGATAAATACAGAGAAACATTAGAGGTGGTAATCCGATATATAAAGAATACATTCACGCTTACCACCACCTGAGAAAAGAGAGCCATCCAACCTTAGCACCAGGTGCTGCAACTCAAGCAGAAGCACAGGGGTTGTGCTTCAGAGGTTGGTGAATCACTTCAGACCAACTGAAATGTCAGAGTGGTGGTCGAAATACTGAACTTTTCAATAAATGCTGGAAAGAGCACAAAATATGGCGCCACTGCCTTCTTGAAACCACTGCCTCCCAGAAATACCGCCAAAAAGCTAAATATTGGTGGTAGATGGACTGCCTGGGTAGAAATGTTTGATGATTTTATCGATGCACTTAAAGAAACAGACAACAAAAAGATTGTCAAATACCTCAGAAATCTTTCTAGTGAAGGAGTAAAAGAGGTAAAATAGAAACTACAGAGAACTGAAGAAGTCACATACCGTCAAATCAAAGAAGCGTTATATCTCAAGTTCAATCCAATTCTGAATTTTGAATATTAAAGATACATTTTATGTCTGCCATGACAAAAAGCTGGTGAAAGAATAGACAAATTTATTGAGAGGCTTAATACGCTCATCAAACACTGTAAGTTTAAGAAATTCAATGATGATGAAGATATGTCTCTGAACTTTTGATGGATGTCTATCAGATTAATTCAAATGATGAATGCCGCAAGAAACCTGTGCTATGGAGTGAGTTCTCATGTCTGCCAAAGATGAGGAACACGCTGATTGACAAGCTGTTGACATGGAGGTCGGAGGTGCCCTGAAAGAGTCGGTCATGAACATGAAAAGTAAGTTGCAACACAAAGTTGAAGGACACAAAGTGATGTCTCTAAATAAAAAGAAACTATTCTTTAGATGTGGGTTTTTATTTCCACATGAAGGTAAATGTCCTGGTATTGGACAAGTACTGTATTGGACTGTGAAGGAGAACCATTTTGTAATGGGTTGCCATGCGAAGGAAAAGCTAGATGCGTCACAACAAGAAAACAAAATGGATGCGCAAACATTACAGAAGCAACGTTGTATGCACACCTACCAGCCAAACAGCAACATCAGCTGAGACAAATCAACACTAAATAAAGTTGATTGTCATCTAAATCTTCGTCCAAGTGTTCTTCAGTTTCATTGTCAAGTGACTGTGAGGAAGACAGATGTGCCATGTCAATGTTTACCTCACAACAAACATGCAGATGTTGGACTGGCCATATGCAAAGAAGAATTTTGGTCAAAGAAAAGTCAAGTAAAATTCCAAGAGAAATTCAACCATTGTACCCTACAGGTAAAGAGTAGCTCCATAACTTTAATATTGAGAGTGGTGCATTGATAAAAATTATGCCTGAGGAGAAATACAATGAATGGGCTCAATTGCCCCAACTCACACCACTGAAGGTTAAAGTGTATACATAAGTTGCATCAACACAATTAAACAATCAAGGTTCATCGTAACAACCACAAGACATTAAAAGGCAAAAGTACAAGAACCCATTCACATACTTCAAGGTACTACGTCAAGTGCCTGTCAACTCATTTTCAATACTGCTCTTGATATGGGACTGATATATGTGAACTAAAACATGAATGCTCATCATGAAATAGTAAGTCAGTTCCCGTCATCGTTTCAAGGACTGGAAAAACTCAAGACCACGAAAGTGAAACTGCATATCAATGAAGACGTTTGTCATGTTGTTCCAAGACCTAGACAAATTGCTTTTCATCTACAAGAAGCTGTTGAGAATGAGCTTGAGCCATTACTAAAGCATGATATCATTGAGGATTTACTAGTTCAATTCTGTGGGTTTAGTCCATAGTGTTAATGCCCAAAAAGGACAGTGAAGGAGGTGTGTGCTTCTGTGTTGACATGCGTCAAGCTAACTTGGCAATTGAAAGAGAACAACATCCTGGCCCGCACATTGCCGACATAATCACACAGCTAAATGGTGCCAAATACTTCACTCGCCTTGATCTCAACAAACGATAACATCAAATGGAACTCAGCTCCACCTTTCCTACTCATATGTGTTTGTTCAGATATAAATGCTTACGTTTTAGTTTGTCATCAGCTACAGATCTTTTTCAAGATGTAATTTGACGTATCATACAACCTGCTTTAAATGCTTTTAATTACACTGATGACATATTGAGTTTCAAAGCTACCCAAATGGAACATGACAAGGTTCTTACCCATGTGTGCTGATAAAGTTTTAGCTCTAAATGCTGAGAAATGTGAGTTCACAAAACAAAACTCAAGTTATTTGGCCATATCTTTTCTGGTAGGGGTATGACATCAGATCCAGCTAAAACACAAGCTTTATCAGCCACCAATGCCCCACAAGATGTTAACACGTTACATTCATTCCTTGGCATGAACAGTTACTGTTCCAGATAGATATATGACTGCCACAGTAAGTGCTCCCTTATAAGGTTTGCCTGCCATCTTTAGCATTCCAAAAAGATTCGATTTAGAATTGAACATTGGGATTTGCGACTACAGGGATATGACTACACTATCGTGCACTGACCAGGGAGAGATCAAAACTCTGCTGACTACTTTTCACGAGTGCCAGTATAGTGTCACGGTACCCCTTTCAAAGTTGCTGAAGCTTACATTAACTTCATTGTAAAACCCAGTAGTCATGCCACTATTTCCTTGGAACAAAGTATTACTGCAATGAGTAAAGATAGTGACATTTTGATGCTAAAAGACATCATTACAAATCAGTCATGGAAGCAGCATACTCGACCTCTCACAGGTGACAGTGAATATCAGAAGTTCAAAAATGTGAAAGACGACCAGGTAGTTACTTAAGAAGGTATTGTCTTATAAGTTTCGAGAATTGTCATACTAGAGAGTCTGTGATAGCAAGTAAGTGAAGTGGCCCATCAAATACATTATGGAATTGTTGCCTCTAAACAAGCTCTACAAGACTGAGTAGAGAGTTGAAAGAGAGTTGAAGGCATTTCATTTGTGCAATTGCTTATCTCCCCAAATCACTCAACATACCTTGAACATGTCAGATTTACCAAAACATGTGTGGGAAAGAGAATCACTGTTCATTTCTTAAGTCCTCTTAACAATGGACATCACCTGACAGTAATTATTGATGAATACTTCCATTTTCCACTAGTAGAAGATCTCTCATCCATTACTCAAGAAAAAGTAATCAGGAGGTTAAATGCTATTTTTGCATTATGGGGTGTTCTTTCAGTTCTGAAATCAGACAATGGCCCACCTATCAACAGTCAAGAATTCAGAGACTTTCTTAATCATCTCAATGTGAAGCATCAGAAAAGCACATCCCTTTATGCACAGGCAAATGGCATTATCAAACGCTCTATGAGCACACTCAAGAAGATGTCCAATGTGCTAAGTTGGAGAAACTTGATCTGAAGTCAGCTCTCCATGTTACTCATCAAGCTTATTGGTTGACTCCTCACTCCACAATAGGTGAAAGTTCTCCCTCCCTGATCTTTGGGAGAGCCGTGATGACCAAGTAACCACAATGGACCAACAGAAGATATACAACAGATGGAGAACTTCGTCAAACAGACTTCTGTCAAACAAAACATGAAAGTACATGCCGACAAGTGTAGATGTGCCAAGGACATTGTTTTCAATGAAGAAGATCGAGTATTGGTGCGACAAATGAGAAAACTCGATTCTGATGCTCACTTTAATGCTCAACCTTTCAAAGTTGTAACTTGCAAGGGACACATGGTGGCTGCTCACCTTCTTGGAAAGTACATTCCGCAAGATTCTTCGCACTTCAGACATCTCCTTGCCAGTTCCTGATGTTAGAGATGAGACTGGTTTGAGTGAGACAGTAGAGAGCCCCTTGACTGCATTTGTCTGTACATCATCGATGCCAGTCATGGATGTTTCTTTTCTCTCTTCACAGCTTCAGAGGAAATGGTCTGAGCGTTTGGTCAGAGCTCCAAGGTAAGTTACAGAGGAGTTGTATTACATATATATCTGTACACAAATGTTATTTTTTCTATTTAACAAGAGTGGAAGTAGTGTCTTGTGAGTTAGTGATGACGGGACTCTTTTGGTTCCTGATGGACTCAGTAGAACTGTGATGTAAGTGTTTGGGTGTGGTGAATAGATTTGATGTTTAGAATGTTGAGTTTGTGGTTACACACAAAGCAATAAATATATGTAAGACATAGCTCTATGTATGGCGGTGTCATTTATGAGGAACCCGGTTGGGATGGACTCTACAGCGAGTGAGCATGGAACCGACACACAACTGTTAAGAACAGATGTGACCCTAAAGCCAGACTGTCATTTTCATTTAAATGTCACTGCACAATGTAAACCAATGGATTACTTCTCTGGGCTAACCAAAAGTGTGAAGGACACATCAAATAACGTATGACGGAAGGACGGGGGTAACCTAAAACTCTTCTCTGTTCATATTCCTGGAAAAAAGTATTTGGCAGACCTAAAAAAGCACATTGGCCAAAGCGTATTAGACTAACAAAAAACAAAATATAATAAGTTTCTTGTTAAAGTGCACCTTCATCCCAAAGAGTCTTGTTACGCTATAGGATAGATATTTATTGTGACAAGCTCAATAATACTCTTATCATCCTTGAGCAAATAAAAGGCCCAGTGGACCTGCTGAAAGTGTAATCTACGAGCATGGAGTGCATAGAGATGCGCTGGTCCACTGAGAAAGCCTGCACTTCCATACCCTGCACAGGCTTGCCTTTCTCAAACATCATATTGTATGAAACAAGAACTTTGAGAGCAAAATTTAGGAAAGGTACAACATGCCAACAGACTCCCAAATCATCTAAAACTGTGGGTTGTTCATGGTTTCAGGAAATCATTTCTTCAGAAGCTCTTTCCAGGAACAGCTGACTACTGGAAGCGAAAATACATGGCACAACACAATAAGTGCCACATTCATTAATCTGCAAAGATAAATTCCTATATAAAAGCAACACCTAAAAAAGCCACATAATACATGCATAATTATGATCCCAAAAATATCCATTACAAAATGAATCTGACTACTGAAGCGCATGTCATGACAAAATCATTTTATTACTCAATCACTTATGTCCTGGCTAATCAATACCAGCTTCCCTAGAATTTGACTGACTTTCTAAAAGGAAGAACAGATAACTTAATTAGCTGATTGATTGAAATTTCACCCTTCAGTCCCAAATCAACTAATCATTTATATTTAAGCAGAGTAGCCACTTGCTGCCTGCTGACTGGGCTCTGACAAGGTTACCCTTTCAATAGAAAAGTACATAGTGTGCCTCTGGCATCCGTAATTAAGAGATACTCTTTTAGCCTTTTCTAAAGTACCACCTGATTCACAGACATTTCATTATTCTGAAGTTGCTACAGCTGTCAACATTTCTGCCTTATTTTTTTTTATAATTGATGGCTAAGCACATACTCAGAGCAGTTAGTAAACAGAAAACAAAACTCTGTGCTTGGGCCTAATTCATCACACACATGGAGAGGTCCTCTTCCCATGGTTTCACAGCACACCCAGACTGTGCGTCCAGATGCGATCTGGATCTGCAGCAGATTCTTCACATTAAAGGAGCAGAAGTGCTAGCCCTTACTCTGTCATTGAAAGTGCCAGAGCAACCCTGATGCCTTTTGCCTGGCCTCATACAATGAGCAGTGTGCTCCCCTACAAAAGCCTCATGATGTTAATTAAACTTAACCATATGCTTCAAACATTTCCTAAGTAGGCTCAGACTGCCTGTGAAACCTAGGCATTTATGCCTCTTTGATCTCTTCTCTCTTTGTGCAACAGGTGATAGTGATCACAAATTGAGGTGGCATGATGGGCAAAAGAATAAAGAGTTGGAATGCTACCCTGAGTGACTGTCAGTGGTGAGACATATTGCAAGCATTCCTCCTGTTAGACACAACATCCATGGTGTGGTTTCACCTTATTTTTTTTTCCTTCTGGCAGCATGTTTTTCTGACTTACTTTTAGCTGGCTTTAGGGGCATATTTATACTCCGTTTGCGCCAAATTTGCGTCGTTTTTTTCGACGCGAATTCGGCGCAAAACTAACGCCATATTTTTACTTTGGCGTTAGACGCGTCTAGCGCCAAAGTATGAGTAAAGAGCATCATTTTTTGGCGTGAACGCCTTCCTTGCGTTAATGAGATGCAAGGTAGGCGTTCCCGTCCAAAAAAATGACTGCGCCGCAAATGCGTCGTATTTATACTCCCGGGCAAAAATCACGCCCGGGAGTGGGCGGGGCAAAAAAACCCGCATTTGCGCCTCTTTTTAACACCTGGGTCAGGGCAGGCGTTAAGGGACCTGTGGGCTCAAAATGAGCCCACAGCTGCCCTCCCATGCCCCCAGGGACCCCCCCTGCGACCCTTGCCCACCCCAGGAGGACACCCAAGGACGGAGGGACCCACCCCAGGGACATTCAGGTAAGTCCAGGTAAGTATATATATATTTTTTTTAATATTTTTTTTTGGCATAGGGGGGCCTGATTTGTGCCCCCCTACATGCCTCAATGCCCAATGACCATGCCCAGGGGACATAAGTCCCCTGCGCATGGCCATTGGGCAAGGGGGCATGACTCCTGTCTTTACTAAGACAGGAGTCATGTAAATGGCGTCTGGGCGTCGTTAAAAATGGCGCAAATCGGGTGGAGGCGATTTTTTGCATCAACCTGACTTGCACCATTTTTAAGACGCCCTAACGCCATTTTTCCCTACGCCGGCGCTGCCTGGTGTACGTGTTTTTTTTCCACGCACACCAGGCAGCGCCGGTCTGCTTGCGCCGGCTAACGCCATTCAATAAATACGGCGCCCGCATGGCGCTTCAGAATGGCGTTAGCCGGCGCCAAAATTTTTGACGCTAAACTGCGTTAGCGCAGTTTAGCGTCAAAAAGTATAAATACGGGCCTTAGTATTTTGTGCACTGTACCACTACTAACCAGTGCTGATGTGCATGTGCTCTGTTTTGTAAACATGGTAACACTGTCCTATCCAAAACTGGCATATTTCATTTACATGTAAGTCCACAGCAGAGAGCACTATATGTGCCCAGGGCATATACATTAAATGCTACCAATGGGTCTGTAGCAGTGATTGTGCCACCCACTTCAGTAGCACTATAAACATGTCTCAGGCCTGCCACTGCGGAGCATGTGTGTGCCATTCCGACCTGGCAAGTGTACCCACTTGCCAGGCCCAAGCCTTCCTTTTTATTATATATATGTCACTCCTAAGTTAGGCCCTGGTTAGCCCCAAGGACAGGGCGCAGTGTATTTAAAGAGCTGGACATGTACTTTTATGTTTAACATGTCCTGGTAGTGAAAAACGTTTACATTTGTGTTTCACTATTGCAAAGCCTATCTCTCCCAAAGGTTAACATTGAGATTGCCTTAAAACAGTCTTTAAGTTTAATTTCCATTTGGGACAAGTCAGAAATTTGGTGTTTGGTGTCTCTAGACTCACAAATTAAAATCACAACTTATGGTGAAGTTGGAGTTTAGATTGGAAATCTGACAATGCCACTTTTAGAAAGTTGTCATTTTCATACCATTCTGTGCCTCTGAATACATCTGGGGTGGGTAACAGCTGGGCTTTGTGCATTCTCTCTAGACAGTCACACACAAAGGGAGCTGGGGTTTGACATTTGCATCCTGATAGCCCATCACCAGGCTGGCGGGTCTTTCTGGGCTAGATGGGAGGGAGGAGCTGGCACTTACATCTAAATAGGGCTGTGCCTCTCCCTGCACAAAGGGGCTGCATAACCCCCGGTAGAGTGTCTGGAGCCAGGGAAGGAAGCGGAGGGACCTTGTACACTTCTAAGGCCTCTCTTTGAAGTCTCTCCCACTTCAAAGGCTTAGCTGGGAATAGATAACCTCAAACCCCACCAAATCATAACTTTGCCACAACCAAGGACATTCTGTCTAGAAGAGGAGCTGTTGTGCTATAGAAGGGACTGCCACCTTGCTAATGGCTCTGCTGGGTTGGCCTGCTGATTGCTATGCTGTAGGTAGGAGGGACTGCCACTTTGCTACCTGATTTGATCTGTTCGCCTGCTGCCTGCTGCCTCTTGCCTGGGAGTTAGAAGGACTGGACCTAGTCTCTACATCCTTGAACCCAAGTTTCTCCAAGGGCTTGATGGCTTTCCCCATGTTCTTGAAGTCTCAGGGCCATCAAAGACTTCCTTCAACTTTGCTTCAGTTGCTGGACTGGATCAGTCACCTACCTCATTATTTACCTCTGCAGCAGCCCATACACCTGGCCATTGCAGCACAGGTCTTTTACCTACAGTGATCTCAGACTTTGCTATTTGATGATAATTATTGACAAGTATGAATTACGTTAGTGGCCACAATTCCTGAAGTGGAGTTCCTGTCCCTTAATTAAGGTCATGGCTACTTCTTGGACCCGCCACTCTTGTGACCTATTGGCTCAGATATTAGGCCTTCCGGCTCTAGGCTGCATTTTTACAACTTGACTGTAATGTTCTTTACTCTCATGTGAGGCTAACAAATTGTTTGAGGCCTATGAATGAGCGCTACAGGTGCACAGAGTCCCTGAGTAGGATTGGGGAGGGAGTCTGTGGAGGCACATTTGCCAGTGAGGGCAATGACACTTTAGTGGTCCGAGAAGGGAGAGACAGGATGAGGTATCCCCCCTTGAAGGAGGCCCTAATAAGGAAGTTTTGGTCTGACCCCAAAGAAGTACTGACAGATGTTCAGGTACAATCAGAAGCTTTCCCAACTAGCTTGAGTGGATAGTGTAAATGTATTTTGCAAGGCAGTAGATGGTTGGGTGAAGGGTAGTGAGGTAAAAGATTACCAGGGGCTATACAATTTGTTTGGAACAGAGCACCTGCTCAGTCTTTGTTTTACAGATCTTCACCAGTACCTTGTTGACAGTAAGCTCATTGACCCCAGAGAGCTTGCTGAGGAGGCAGACCATTGGTTCAACACCAGGACCTATAAGCAGGTATCTGGAGGGCAAGGGTGGGTAGGGTCATCACCAGAAGAAGGAGGGACAAACGAGTAAGGACTGCTGAATTTGGTGACAAATTAGTTCTGTGGCTCAGGGCTCCCATCTCCCTACTGAGAAGACAAAGAAATATGCTCCTTAAAGTAAGACTACAGGGAAGGGCTATGAGTGCCAGCAGGAAGGGTCCTACAAGAGAGGTGCCAAGTGTCCCAATTGGGCATAGTCCCCCAGAGGTGGGCAGTCACAGGGGTTGGCTAGTATAGTGCTTAGGAAGGAGGTTACCACAGATTGTTTTGGGGGAGTGTAGAATTGTCCATAGTTTAACTCAGTGATGGAAAGGTGGTGCAGAAAACTCACATGTCTGACAACACTAAGAACTACAGTCAGTGGGTATCCATCAATGGGCAGAGGGTGGAGGCTCTGAGAGATGCAGGAGCCAGCATGACTATTGTCAGATGTAATCTGGTGTCTTTAGAGCAGGTAGTCCCTAACATGTTCCATTAAGTTGTTGCTGCTGACAACCCTGACAGCCACTACCCAGTGCCACTGGTTCCCTTTGAGGGGAGGAGTCTTAGGTCTGCTGAAGGTATCTGTGAGTCCATCCATGCCTGAGAATTATCTGCTGAGCAATGACCTGGAGCATACCATCTGGAAGGAGGTAGTGCTTGAGTCACACTGGAGATGATAGGGTTATCTGAGTGGGTGTGCCTGATCACACGATCCATTGCAGCTCGAGAGGGTGGTCAAAAGGACCTGGAGCCAAGAAAAATGTCCCAGGATCCTGACAAGAAGAGAAAGGGAAAGGGGTATGGAAAACCCGCTCCTGCGATTCCTAAGGTCCAAGATGAGGCGCTGACCCTGCAAGGGAAGGTGTAGCCAAACTAGGGAACCTGTCTGAACTGCCCAACTGGCATCAGGAAGGTGGTCCCACAAAGGAGGAGTTGTGCAAGGCACAGAAAGAGTGCCCTACAATGTGGTCCTTCAGCAGAAGGCTTTGGCCCAGGCACCTGGTGGCACCCCTGGCAAGCATGTGTTGTTGGTCCCCGAATGGGGTATTTCTACTGGGTCTGGCTCATGATACTCCACCTGCAGGTCATTTGGGGCAAGAAAGGACATTTGACAGGCTTGTCACCCACTTTTATTGGCCTCAAATGAGGAAGGCCTTAGCTATATAATGTAGGTCCTGTCCTACCTGTCAGATGAGCAGCAAGTCAGGGGGGAAGTGCAAGACCCCTCTGTAACCTTTACCTGTCATTAGCACCCCTTTTCAGGAGCATCTCCATTGTGGGCCTCTGGATCCCAAGGCAGCCATGGGCAGCAGAATTTTTCTGGTCTTGGTGGACCATGACACCTGGTACCTTGAAGCTATCCCTCTGAGGACGATGACTGTACCCGCCATGGTCAGGGCGCTAATGGGGATCTTTACCCATTTGGGTTTCCCCAGGGAGTTGGTATCTGACAGAGGTACCAACTTCATGTACAACTACATGAAGGCCATGTTGAAGGAGCGTCGGCTGGCCTACAAGTTCTCCACACCTTACCACCCCCAATCGAATGGGTTGGTTGTGAGATTCAACCGACCCCTCGAGAGCAGCATGATTATGGGTCAGTTGAACCTATTACGGGTAAGTGGGACATCCTCCTACCAAAGCTGCTGGGGTTGGCTACAGCCCCTTTGAACTTCTGCTTGGAAACCCTGTGAGAAGGCCTCTCACTCTGGTGAAAGAGGGCTAGAAGCAAACTCCCAGGAGAACTCCCCCCAGGATGTGGTCAGTTACATGCTGGCCCTCCACACCCAGTCAGCGCACATTAGGAAGCTCGCCCAAGAGATTCTAGAAGCCAGCCAGGAGGACATGAAGCACTGGTATGTACAGAATGCCACAGTGGTGGATTTTCAGGAGGGGGAAAAGTGTGGGTCGTGGAGCCTGTAGAGCCTCATGCTCTGGAAGACCACTGGTTGGGGCCTATAAGATAAAGGAGCGGTAGAGCAATGTCACCTACTTGGTAGACCTCAAAACTCCTAGGAACCCTTTCAGGGTCCTGCATGTGAACCACCTCAAACCCCACTTTGAGAGGTCTGAGTTTACTATGCTCTTGGTAACAGATGATGGGGTGGATGAGGAGAGTGAACCTTTCCCTGACCTCCTATCTTCCAAAGAGCACAATGGGTTATTGCAGGGTGTCAACCTCTGCCTTACACTGACCCTAGAAAAACAGAGAGACTTCTGCCAGTTGTTGGGGAAGTTTGCCTCTCTATTCTCATTTACACCAGAGCTCACTACATGGTGTACCCATGATATTGACACTGGGAGAGTCCATCTGTGAAAAATAACATTTAGAGGGTGTCTGATAAGGTGAGGGCTAACAATGAAAGAGGTCTCCAAAGTGTTGGCACTTGGGTTAATGGGCTCTTCAACATTTCCTGGTCAGCTCAGTGGTACTGGTGCCCAAAACTGCCCCACCAGTTGTCACACCGAAACATGTCACACCGGAACTCTGGTACAGTGTCAAATACCATGGACTCAATTCATTCACTAGGACAGACACACTCATAGATCAGCTAAAGGAGAGAATCCAGGAACATTTGAGAGCCATCAGGACACACAATACGAACTATCCATTTGCGTTACATTATAATGAACAACATGAACAAAGAGAAGTCTTGGACATAAACATACACGGGATAGACTCTCTAAACAATTTGCCCCGTGGAGGCAACCGCACGCTGGCCTTGAGACGCCTAGAGAGCAGATGGATTATAAAATTACGGGCTGTAGAACAGGGACTTAATATACACAAGGACCTGCATGTATTTCTATAAACCTCTGCGGGCTCTACTCTTAGCGCTTTAATGTTCGCCATTCTATATATGCTTTCCTCTACATTGCCTCTGCGCGCAACAACGATCTGCATTTTCTCTCGAACCATAGATCCCCTATGTAATCCATTTTGAGTAATGTAGGATGTCCATACCTGGCGCATAACAAACAATACATTAACACTTTTGAATACTGGATCAAGCATAGCCTTGTCAACAGCTGCAGTCTGTATTAATGGCTCTGATGAATTTTGTGACTTGATGCCGTCCTCTGTATATTTAGTCTGTACTGACTCTAGCCACTACATGACGTATGCATGACCACAATTTCTCGTTTTATATGCATAGAATAACATCCCTTGTTTTCTTTGCATTTATGTCTGTGTATTAGTATTGTAAACATGTCGATAATTTTCACTCTGCTCATAGGCACTTTTCCTACATTGTGATGGGAAAGAAATCACTGTTTCCATGCTCTATCTCTTATATTACAAACTGTTATGTTAACAATTCCGTGCATGAGGTCTCATATTCATCTTCTTTTTGCCAAACATGACACTGTGTCTGCACGACATCGAGACCTATGGTCTATTCTAAGTGTCAGACTGGTCACTCACCCACATGGGGCTCAGCGCTCTGACATCAGTATGATAATGGCATCACCATTTAAGCATGATGGCATCTGGGATTTCTCTTCCTCTCTCCACTTTCATCCATCTTTTTAACCTTTGTAGCACCCACGAGTCACGTATCTATTATACTCTGTTTCCACCTTTTGTACCGTCTAACACGTGTACAATTTCGTATTAGTCTTCTACTCTGTGGCACTCTCCCTTATAATACTCAAGGTATGGTTTTCTTTAATGATTTACGGACAGTTTCAAGCCGACTTATAATACCACCAACATGGCGCCCGCCAACGCCCGTCTATAATAGGGCTCCCGAAGCGCTCTATCGGGTCAGGCCGTAGTCCCCTTTCCATTTTTAGAGTGCGCACATATAGACGCCGACACTCAGGAAGACGCTGAATACACGGGCCACAAGACAGCGTTATGACGCGCTGCCCGTACACTCCATGCATCGGTGTACATTTCACAAATCGTAAAGTGACGCTTAGAAGTAAGGTATGTGCTTTTCAATTCTAATAGCCGTAAATCTGCACCTGCATATTTTTATATCCTCTTATATTCTTCTTAAGCTATAATAACGGTAACCCCGACGGGGCAGACTCATTTCGCTTAGTTTGCAATTTTCAATGACAGTAATTCTAGAGTAGAAGAAGTCTGGACTCCCGCTATTGTAAATACAGCCGGGCGTCTATTGTCAACGTTCATAATGAGCCTAAATAGAGAGACGGACACTTGAGTGTTTCTTCTTCTTTGGTTTGGCCAAAACGGACCCTATTGCCCTCACCGTGCTCTGTATTTATGGGGGTTATGATGTCACTATTTCTTTTCCCATTCTTCCTTTGCTACACTAACGAATAAAAGGAGAATACACTATTTCTCATTTTTTGACCACTAGTACATTCTTCTGTCACGAAGGCGTTCAACTATCCAGCTATTCTAATAAGAATGAGAGTAAGGGTTGTAGCCCACTTTACTGATACTCTCATCTTATTTCTGGATTTTCCGTTCAGGTTGCCATTTGTAATCTTTCTTTGGTGTACCCATTTGTTTTTATTCTTTGCAGTTTGGGCCCATCGGGACCCCATTTTTACATGAAACTACGGATACACCACATGAATAATATCCACGAACACGGCAAGCTGCTTAGTGTTAAAGACAGGAGTACTTGCAAGAATTCATGGCAAGACCGATTATAAATAGTGGGTAGGTCACCATAATTTTTCTTTCCCCTACCGCATTATCTAGTTTTGCTCACCTCAGTCCATGATATTCCAGTATCATAAACACGTTTCATCTGGTTTCTTCCCCCAGAGCCAATGCTATACTCTAGGGGCCACAACAGCCCTAGTGGGACTAGTCTTCATCCAAGCATAAATTTATGAGGTAACAACCACCTTCATCAGTGTTACCCTTTTCCTTATCTTTGCCTGCGAACACGGTTTTTTCCACCTGCCGTCCTCTATGCATGCACCAATTTCTGTCTTGGACATCAGTTTCAAGTAAAAGGTTCACTTGCATGCTTCCCTACTTTTCAAGGGGGATTTCTTCTACCCACACTAAAAAAGAATACTTAATAGTATATACATTATTTTTTTCACCTTTTTCATTTTCGTGCACTGTATTCTTTACAAAACAGCATGTTTTAATTTCTGTATTGATCCAACAATGGGGTATCTCCTTTCTGTCTGATTATCTATGCACTATAAAGGGTTTATCCCTCGTGCTAAAATGTGTATCCATGTGATAGATCCTCATACATTGTACCATCATATGTATAAGAATTGCCATTTGTTTATGTTTCAGCCTTGAAAAAGTCCGCTAGGGCGAAACACGTGTTGGCTGTTTTCTGATCTTGGATTAAACACTTTTGCAACTCTACTTGTCTTGGACTATATACTTATTATAGAGACTTTTGAGTGCCCTGGTCCCTATTTCTTTTTCACAGTGTCAACTACCATGGACTCAATTCATTCACTAGGACAGACACACTCATAGATCAGCTTGGAGCTACTAAGTCCCTCAGCACGTTTGACTTAATGTCTGGGTATTGGCAGATTGCCTTTACCGATGAGGCATAAGAGAGGTCTACAGTCTCTACACCTGAAGAGCATTTCTATTCTGGGTCATGCCCTTGGGGCTGAAGAATGCCCCTACCACCTTCCAGAGATTGGTAAATCAGGTCCTAGCTGGACTGGAGCACTTCAGAGCCGCCAACCTAAATTACATTTCGGTCTTCAGTTCTAGCTGGGAGGAAAACCTGCGCCACCTGAAAGAAGTGTCTCAGGCTCTGTAGAGGGCAGGCCTCACTGTCAAAGCTGGTAAGTGCCAGAAAGGGTAGGGTTCTGTGGTCTAGTTGGGTCATCAGGTGGTAGGTGGCAAGGGGCAGCCCCTCCCAGCCAAACTTGAGGCCAATGTAGCTCAGACAGAGATGAGAGCCTTTTTAGGCCTCACTGGTTATTACAGGAGATTCATCAAGGGATATGACACCATTGTTGCCCCCTTGAAAAAGCTAACTTCCACACCAGGTGGTCTGGACAGAGGCAAGCCAGAACGTTTTTGATGCCCTGAAAGAAGCCATGTGCATGACACCCATGCTCAAGGCCCCTGATTTCTCCTAAGAGTTTGTTGTGTGGATGGATGCCTCAGAGCATGCTATAGAGTCCATGCTCTCACAGCTAAATGAGGAAGGCCTAGATCAGCCTGTAGCCTTCATCAGTAGGAGGCTTCCTCCCAGGATACAGAGGTGGAACACAATTGAAAAGGAAGCCTTTGCTGTGGTCTGGGCACTGAGGAAACTGAGGCCATACCTGTTTGGCACTCATTTACGGGTTCAGACAGACCACAGGCCCCCTCAGATGGTATATGCAGATGAGGGGCGAAAATACCAAACTGTTGAGGTGGTTGATCTGCCTACAGGCAATGGACTTTACAGTGGACTTTACAGTGGAACACCATCCTGGAGCAGACCACGCCAGTGCTAATAGTCTCTCCAGGTTTTTCCCTTTTAGTGAAGTGAACTCCCAAGGGGTTGGGTAGCTGCCCCTACTTTCAGCTGGGGACACTTGTAAGACCTAACATCCACAGCTTGGTTTCCTCGAAGATTTTGCCTTCTGACCTTCTGTTTTTCTGACTTCATTTTTGGTGGCTTTAGGATCCTGTGCACCTTACCACTGCTAACCAGTGCTAAAGTGCAGGTGTTCTGTACTGTAAGCATGGTGATACTGGCATCGCCACACTTTGCGCATCTATTTTACTTGTAAAGTACCTAAAAAAGTGCACTACATATGCCCAGGGCCTGTAAATTAAATGCAACTGGTGGACCTGCAGCACTAACTGTGCCACCCACTACAGTAGCCCTTTAAACATGTATCAGGCCTGCCACTGCAGAGACTTTATGTGCAGTTTATACTGCCATTCGGACCTGGCAAGTGTACATACTTGCCAGCCCAAACCTTCCTTTTTATTACATATGTCACACCTAAGGTAGTCACTGGTTAGCCTCAAGTGCATGGTATAGTGCATTTAAACAGCTGGACATGTACTTTTAAATTTAACATGTACTGGAAGTAAAAAAACATGAAATTATTTTTTTACTGCTGCAAGACCTATCTTTCACATAGGTTAGCATTAGGGTTACCTTGAATCAACTTTTAAGTGTACCTTCCAATTGGGAAAAGATAGAAATTTGGAGTTTGGTGTCTCTGGACTCACCATTTAATATCACAACCCATGGTGAAGTTGGATTTTAGGTTTTAATTCTGAAAATGGCACTTTTAGAAAGTTGGCATTTTCTTATTTTAACCGTTCTGCATGTCTATGAATACATGTCTGGGGTGGGTGGCAACTGGGCTTTATGCATTCACACACAAAGGGAGCTGGGTGTGGCATTTACATCCTGATAGCGCATCACCAGGCTGATTGGTTTTCCTGGGCTAGATCGGAGGAAGATGCTGACACTTACATCTCAATGGGGCTGCATCTTTCCCCACACAAAGGGCTCCATAACTCCTTGCTGAGTGTCTGAAGCCAAGAAAGGAAGGGAAGGACCTTGTGCACTTCAAAGACCTCTCTTTTAAGTCTCCTCTACTTCAAAGGCTCAACTGGGTATAAGAACTAGACCTCAAACCCAACCAAACCAGTACACTTCTTGATCTGAAGGAAATTCTGCCAGGAAGAAGGACTGGTATGCTACCAGGAAGGACTGTTACTCTGCTCATCTGTATTGCTGTGTTGGTTTGCTACCTATAGTCCCTTGCCTGGGAGTGAGAAGAGCTGAACTTTGCTCTCTCGATCCTCTATAGAACCAACTAACTCCAATGGCTTGCCCCCTCTTCTTGCAGTCTGAGGGACATCAAAGACTTCCTGCTCCTGCTGCTGGAATCTGCCATCTTTAAGTCCTACCCTTGCCTGAGGTGCCAGTCAGGTCTAGGGCCTTAGATGCGGGTTTTCTAGCTGTTTCTCTGAAAGAATATATGCATCTGTGCTCTTGCACCGCTCAGAGTGTTCTCTGACTCATTGTAGCCTCAAAAGTGACACAGGACCCGACTGCGAGGTTCAATAACCATGCAGCGCCGATCTGAGGACATCATTAAGCAGCTTGATGATGCTGCATCACATCTATCTCAATGGAGTTTGCCTCTGATGCGGGACCCGACCGCAAGGCTTGACACCAACACATCTACTCAACTGGGTGGATCAGAACCAAAGCATTTCCCTCGCATCTCTCCCAAACATCGATGCTTGCTCTATCTAAGGTACTTTTTCAGCGGCCTCTGTATGAGTCATGTAGCTGGCCTGCTCTCCAAGGTGGTCATCTTGAACTTCGGATTTAACCTGGGCTAGCACGACTCAAGTAACCTTTCAGCACTATTGACTTTAAAGCACCACATTGCAGTTAATTCTTTAAAAAATTCATGTCTTGAGTTCTTTTTTTTGTCCTCATACCGCCATTACAACTGCATACTCTAACTTCGGGATAAAACTCATGGCGTCCCTCAAGCAAATGCCACCCCACTGGGGTCAAGCTCAAAGACCAAATCTTATTGGTACATTAGCATTATTTTGAATTCTACTTATTTGAGTTTTGTTGTTTTGGTCTTGTTTCACTCAGATAAATAGTCTCTATTTTTCCTGAACTGGTGTTTGGTCTTTTTGTGGTGACTTTCACTGTGTTACTGCAATTACATATTGCAGAAATACTTTACACATTGCCTCTTAAGTTAAGCCTGAGTGCTCTATGCCAAGCTACCAGATGGTGAGCACAGCTTAATTTAGGATGTATATCTGACTTACCCTGACTAGGATTGGGATCCCTACTTGCACAGGGCGCATGCCTCTGCCAACTAGAGACCACATTTCTAACATCTCTCAACTAGAATAATTAGTTTTAGGACCCTCTTTAAGATGATTTAAATGCAGATTCCAAATGTATTTGATTTTGTTTTATTAATCTGTATGATAATATATTTCATTCCTGGGTGACAGATGTAATTGAGGGTAGGAGAATGATTTAGAATCCTTTATGGATGGCTATAATAAGGAGAAACTAATAGTCTGAGTGGGGGATTTTAACCTAAGTGTGTTTGGCAATAGCAAACCTTAACTTGTGGAGCTCAGCATGGGAGGGATTATTTGAACTTCCAACATACACCATTCAGGGAGACTCTGAATGGGATCACCCTACTTCCTCCTTATACCGGGGCCACTAAGGGGAGAACGATTGACTTTTTTATTCTATCCTTGGAATTTGTGGAAATAATATAGTAGTATGAGATCAGTGCTTCTTGTATTAGCAACCACAATCCCCTTGTTTTGGTCCTTGATATGCACCTGTTGGGTACTGTTGTGAGTCCGGATATTTGACCAATATCGAACTCACTCAATAGGGGCAATACGAATACAATGGGCGTGTTAAAATAAAGGGGTCCTCCATGAGCCACCACGTCAAGGAGAATTTTTAAACTATTTTAACATTGACATCAGTGGAGGAACCCCTCAGGTCTATCATAGGTGCTTTTAGTGCCCTTTGTGCTTCAGTGGATAAAGGTATGAGGCTAAATAGAACATGAAAATAAACTCCTCCCTTAGGTTTGATCAATCATGCATGCACTCAGGCCCAAAAGAAGCTGAAATTGGCACTCTATAATTCTCCCCACTCCAGTGAAGCGATTTGGGCCCATATTTATACTTTTTTATTGCTGCATTTGCATAGTTTTTTGAGGCAGAAGCGGCGCAATAGAAAGTATAAATATGGGCCTTAGAGTGCAAGGAGGTTTTATAAAAATACCCATGAGGCTGCTAGATTGAGGGTCAGAGCAGCCTTTTGGGGAGGTGTAAATTAACCTTTCATGACTGGGTATGAAAACTGACACTGAACATAGTAATATCAGTGAAAGTTTGGTTAGACCATTTTAGTAATATTTTAATTGCTGTAACAAAACTGTTGTCACTGATAATAGAGAAGAAGAAGTGCATAATTCGGTATATAAGTTCCCCTTAGTGAATCCATTGAAATAAAGGCTGTTATTGCTTCTATTATTCAGAGCGCTGCAAAAAAGGCACCCATCCTGGATGGAGTCTTTTTTGGATCTCTTTAAAGGCAATACTCTGTTCTGGGCTCCCATTTTAACTAAGGTTTTCAAGGCGTCTATAAAAGGGGAACTTATTCCAACATGGAGAGAAGCTATACTTGTCCCCATTTTTAAAAAATTGAAACAGAAACTCACCGGCTTCTTATTGCCCTATTTCCCTCTTGGACAACTCCCTTAAGATATTGGGAAGGTTCCTTGCATCCAAACTGGAGGTATGGATACAGAAAAATCAGTCCTTGTCAAGAGTCCAGTATGGGATCCGCCCAGGGGTCAGCACTGTAGAAGAGTGCCTAAACATTCAGCTGATAATTGGTAAATATGCAAAGGCCAGAAGAGGTTCCATTCATCTTACATTTATGGACCTCTCCTGTGCTTTTGAAGTGGCCAATAGAGGGAAACTATGGGTTAGCATGAGATTTCTTCAGGGCCTGATAAGGTTAATACAAAGGATGCATTGGCACACTACAGTAAGGGTCAGATATGGTAAAGAGGGTGGACTCTCCCTGAATAATAATGTCCTGCAAGAGGTCAGACACGTGTGTCATAGCACCAATCTTGTTTCTCATTTATATGAATGACCTAGATCATCTTCTCACCCAAGTAGCGAAAGATCTGCCTAAAATAAAGTCAAGACCTCATCTGGTTTTATTGTATGCAGATAATGTATTTCTTGTCAAGAGCCCCTAAGGGATTGCATCTTCTTTTATATTAATTTTATAGCTTTATGGTGGGTTTGAATCTTAAATCAAATTTAAACAAATCTTTTGCTATGAGCATTGGCCCCAAACATGCAAAAACAAGGTATTTTTCCCTGGGTAGGTTGGGAATTTTAAGAGTTAAGATTTGTACCTATGTGTGATTCCCCCTGGATCAAGATTTAACTTGGAAAAATCTACAAAATGCTGGGGCTGTCTAATGTCAAAGAGACGTGGAGTCAGTCTTTACCTTTGGTAGGAGGCTCGGACACAAGCTGATTAGAGAAATGATTAACATTTATAAGAGTAAATGTATCTCTGTGGGGTCATATGGAGCAGGTGTGTGGGGTTATAAGGGTGCCGGGCCATTGCAGGAGGTTGAAAACAAATTTTTGCAAAGACTTCAGAGGTTGGACTGACTCCTTTGGGAGATGGGGTTAAGTTAGAACCTCTACTATTATGGCTCACAACCTGGGGGAATATTGAAGCACAGCTTTCAAGAGATGTCTTTCACTGATTGTCTTGCTCTGGATAATGTTTATGCAATTCCCTAGTTTAACTGTATTAAGTTGGGATTCACAGACCTAGGTTTTCAGACATTGTTTGGGGATTCTCCCGATATAAATGTAAAGGCTGCATCCCAGGTGAAGGAGGCTTTTCAGGAAAGACAGATCAGATACCATCAGTTGAACTTGGACATATTGTGTGCCAGTGCTAATAGCAGCTTAACCAAATTGTTATGTGGTTGTGAGTCCTCTCTCACCTGGTTTTCTAATGTGAGCTCGAGCTTTTTTTCACGAGATTTCAATTTAATCTGCTGCATTGTCTAGCTGTATTTCCATAGAAAGCAGCTTGGGGCTCATTGTTGCTGAGATGTATCTGTGTGACAATGTCACCAAACAAAGCACAATATACTTTATTCTATCATTTATATTCTTATGCAAGAAAGCACTACCTGCATCCAATTCTACACTCTACTAAGATTAGATCTCATAAGGAGGCCTATGCTGTTTTGCAAAAGCTAGACAGCAATGAAATCTGTGTTGCTTTGGTGAAGTTTGTCCATCTTGCCTTGAGGATTAGAAATAGGTATGGATCAGTGTAATTAACCGTGATCTTGGTTCCACGGATATTTTACACACAGAGGCTGATATTTATGGGCTTTATGGCTCAGGGCAGAACAGAAAGTCACCTTGATGCACTGCTCTGAGTCACAGAGAAAGGGCAGGAATGTGCAGTATTTAAAATAATAGCGCACATTCCTATCTTTTCTCCTGCACTAGCACCCTATAGTCAACCTAGCCCCAACACAGGCACAAATTTGAATGCAGGATTGAGTTTGAGCAGGAAGGAGAACATTCATGCACAAAAACAATCCTAAGAGGCTTTTTCCTCTTTCTATGTGTGCTGCAGGCTTTCCTTGCAATATTTGGGACACACAGAAAGAGGAAGAAATGAGGAGAAATAAACAGATTCCTCCTTGTTATGCCACTCCTGAGGAGGCATATCTTTTTCATGCATCCCCAGGTTTACAAGTTCTTGTAAATCTAGGAATTTATCAGAATCTGTGGATGTTGTGTGGGAACACCGATGCAACACCTAAGGAAATGCCTCCCTGGCGAAGAGTAATGTAACCCAGCAATTTGTGCTGTGTTACATTACTCGAGACTTACTGTATAAAGCCATGCAGAGCCATGAATGGTGGCCTTGCGTGGCTTCATAAATCTCACTTAAGGTTTGCGTCATTCTTGCATCACGTTGCGTGGTACAAAAACGATGCAAAATACGTCATAAATATAGCCCAGAGTTCCTGAGGGTTGCAGATCATGATTGTATTTTTTCCTAGGTTTTCATCGACTTGTTATCTTACGGTTTATAATGTCTATTAAGTCCCATTTTGGGAAGTTTTAAATACCTCTCATATTGCTTAATAAGCTTTGATGGCGTTTTTTATGATGATTGTTTAAAGTTAACTTTATAATGAACAGGATCTTTTTGTACTATTATGGCTAAATGAAGGCCGAGTAATCTTTTTTTCACTCACTGACTGAGCAGCATATGTCAGTGTCAGTCATATTAGTAGAACCTTATTAGTAACTGGTCAATTCTCAGCAATATTTCAAACTTCGCAATAATTGGCAGTGCTGGCATTTCATCTCTGAACATGGACAGAGATGGTTGGGCTGCCTGTTTGTGGGTTCTGATTTGGAGGGCCAAGCTCACCAGATTCATTGGTCAGATTTACCCAAGTTTAAGATTCATTTGTTAGTTAGAAAATGCCTCGATTGTTTGAAATATCACAAACATAACAATCGTGACTGTGAATCATTCGTACCAAGAATGACTCTAAAGACAATGTTTGCCCCTACATGATTTTGTCCGATGATGTCCTTGACGATTATTTACAACGTCGAAATAGTGTATCAATTAAAAAGGCATTTCCTGCAGAGAGAAAAGTCATGTGTTCATTTTAAACATATAATTCTGCTTGTTTGAGAGGGCGATACGTCTGTACAAACAGGAGGGGTTATGACAATGTCAGGGTTATTCTTCAGTTCCTTATCGAGTTTAATAGACTTGTCTGGTATCTCCAGAGAACTGTAGCTACCAGGCTCATTCTTGACTGATAGTATTGTTTATATTGTGGGATGATTTAAACTGTCTGTTGGTAAATTACTTTGTTCTGTGTCAGATAAGGCTTTGTAGAAAACATGTAAGTATATAGAAATAAAATATGATGTTCAGAGGAAGGTGATATGAGAACAAGGTGTAGCAATGAGGGATTGTGACGGTCTCAGATTTATGATGTGGGTGTTCATGGTAAATTCCAAGAGGCTGTAGACCAATCTGATTGAGGAATATTAGTAGTGTACATCTGTTTTATTTACAATTTCAGTATAACTACAAACTCCACAAAAAGTGAATTACGGTGTTAACACACCAGAAGAAATGCTGCTTTTTAGTCATGGCCCTGTTGTAATAACCAGATTTCCAAAGTTCACCGTTTATACTGTCATCATTAGCCAAATGCATAAAACATCCACAAGCGTATCCCAGATCACTTTGTTTCTGATTTTTATTTCTCATTTGTTAACTAATTAAAAGGGTAAGTAAATTGCATAAAAAACTATGAAAAGGAATAACTCTGCAGAGGACCATTCGCTTTCTACAGAACTATTTTCAGGGATGCTAAATATTAAAGAGAAGCAGCAGTTATGTGTGCAACCGCACCTTATACAAAGAAGTCCAAAACACATCAAAATATTATCCATCTTCAGTTCAGGAAAAATGGAGTAAAATTTAAAAAAGCAAAGTGATATCAAAGCAACAAAAATCCAATAAGGGGAACTGGAGATATGAATTTTAGAAGATATAAGGAAAAATAGTGTCAAAAAGCACTAAGAAGCAATGATAGTCTGTGCTCATTGTAGACGTAGGCGCAATTTCAGACCTACCATAATAGAGCATGTGTCAGATACACCAATCAGGTTTGTCTTAGTCAGAGAATTGACTTTGTGACTTCAGACCTGATTTAGATTTTGGCGGACAGGAGATCCGTCACCATTGTGATGGGGTAACATGTCAGCCAAAGTCTAAATCAGGCTCTTAGCCCTTAAGTGGAAGTCAAAATCCTTCAGTGGGGCAAGGTTTCAGGCTGTAATTCAGAAAGTGTAAAGAGAAGGTGGATAATTGTTGAATGAGGCAGAAGCTGTTGGTTTTGTCTGGAAAACCTCAGAGTGGAAACATTTTAAATTTCATTCCCAGGAAGCCCTTACGTCAGCTGGATACTGTTGCCACCTTTGCCCAGTCAAGATATCTACATTCTGACTTAAATTCTTTTTCAGAGCTCAGAATCCTCCATTGGGAGAAGGCTGTAGGCTGTATCAGACGAGTTTCATTAGAAGAATACCTTCTCAACGAGGGCCCACTGAAACTGATTTGCTGCACGGTAGAAGCTTGAAGTGAGAGGAACCTGTTTCCTCAGCCAAGTGAAGTCATTCCTTAGCTGGACTGACTTTGGTGGTTGGTCTCAATCCTCCTGAGGTGTGGAAGTCCAAATGTTTCCTAAGTCTCAACTTCCCAGAGTGGGTATAAGAAATTAGATTAAATGAAAATTGAATTTATAAAGCGCTCTACTACCCTGGGGTGTCTAGGTCCTGCAGCTCCAGAAACAGAAAAACCATAAAAACACGAGAGAGCATTATCTAACTACTGACAAGGCAGGTGTTAAGAACTTTCCAAAAGGACAAAGGTACCTTTTCGCTCTTAAGCTCCAGGGGCATTGAGTTCCAGAGCTCGGCCGTGTGGATAAAAAAGCTCCTGCTGCCACAACTTGATCTTTTGAACTTAGGTACCACTAGATTTCGAGCTGAGGATGATCTAAAAATTCTACTAGAAATGTACGATCTGAAGCCGTGTTTGAAATACTTAGGTCCCACACCGTGCATCACTTGAAAAGCGATGCAGAGGGTTTTAACATTTATCCGTTTTTTAATGGGGAGCCAATGAAGCTGGGAGAGCTTGTGGGAGACAGAAGGAAATTTAGGAATTCCCACAAGTAACCAAGATACAGCATTCTGTAGGATTTGCAGATTCTGTAAACATCTTTTCCGGATGTTGGTAAATAACACATTGTACTGATCAATTTTAGAGATGATGAGGGTAGAGACTACATCCTTTGTAGATCATGCAGACTAAATGGAAGAACTTTCCTGTGTGTTTTGACAGGAAAAAGGATGAAGATGATATTGCATTAACAAGGCCATCAAAAGAAAGATTACTGTCAAGAAGGGCACATGAGTTCTTGGTTTTGGAAAGAGTTGAGTCCTCAAACTCCTGTGACCAGCAATAGGAGACAAAAGAGACATATTCCTGCTGATCGAAATCACTTCGGCGTTACCAGAGTTTACCTTTAAATAGTTAAGGGCCATCCAGTTCCTGATCAGAAGCATGCAGTTATGGAATCTGGAGGTGGTATAATTGGGACTTCTAGCCACTGATACTGCTATCTAGATGTCATCTGCATATGATATGCAAGAGAAACTGAATGATTTGATCAGCTGGGCTGGGGGGTCACATATAGATGAAGAAGTCCAGTTAAGCACAGTTCAGGGTCCTATGATGACAGAAACAGTACTTGTGGGTCAAGACTCACTCCAGCAGAGGCCACCAGCAAGTTCAGTCCAGGTACTGTTGCTACTGGTCAGCTGGGCTGTTCAGGGTAGAGGTCTCTTGCAGCTTGGTGTGTCTCTGTAACGGCATGGAGGTCAGCCAACTCACCCCTGTAATCAACTTCTCTGTCCTCAGTTCAGACCGAACGTTTTAGATCTCCACACAGGTCCTATACAGAAGAAACAGTCCATCTTCTGTTGTTCCAGAGGTCGAGAGAGTATTCTGTGGAGGGTGCCTTGGGATGTCACATTTATTGTTGGCACTAGCTAGTGAATGGAGTTGCCGCCTCGGACTTTACTAATCAATAGGGTAGGATTTTCCAGAGGCAATCCTAACTACTATTGCTTTGGTTGCTGTTTGCCCTACTGTAAACAATCACACAATGCAGCTCATTCCTAAAATTCAAGAAGGGGAAACCTTCCCTTCCTTGTACAGAGCCTGTATGCCCAGCCAGAGAAGTGATCAAGGAAATGAGCAGTCTTTGCCTCTGTGTTCACTCAAAAGTGGTTCTGTGAGTAGCTTCCCTCCCACTGGGTTTGGTTCTAGCCTGAGTAATTGAAAAAAAGTTGGTCTTCTCCAGGTCTCACCTTAACTCGTCTTGTGAAAGGGCAGGCTTCTTTACAAGTGAAAGAAATTGAAAAGGTTTTTTTGCCAGTAGAAGAAAAACACCTCCCCACGCCCTGGCCATAGTCCTTTAATGCAAGGCTTGCAAATGGGGTGAATTCTTAATATTTAAAAGGAAGGTTTTCCCTGTCAAAAAGGGTTATTTTGACAGGTCGGACTGCAAGTTTAATCTTTGCAGTCTGGCTACAGTGGTAGACCTGAAGCCATGCTTTCTCTGCCACACTAGCGAATGGCACTTTAAGTTCTGCCGTCTTCAGGTGATATTTAACTTTCCATGCTACATGTGTATTTATGCACTAGATACCTTGGACTTAGGAAAATTAAATATGTCAAATATGAGTCAGTCTGTTTTACGGCACTTAAGGGGCAGAGCACATGCACCAGGGCCTAATTAGCAGTGTCCTAGTGTACAGAGATGGTCCAAAACAAAAGGGGCGGTCATGCCAAAAAGGGCACAGACTGATTTCTGTCTTGAAGATAGAAACTAAAGAGAGGATAATATAAGGACCAAGGTCAAGATGAAGTTTGTGAACAGGAGGCTACCAACGAGTTATGGTCCAAACAGGAAAATTATAATTAATCAGAAACCTGACACAATATAAATAGTAATTTTTAGAACTAATTAATTTAAATTTGATTAATCAGTATATGATAAATGTTTTTCAAAATATCAGGTTTTGGACTTTAAAGTATTTTGCCCTTGTGCCAATTACTTTGCTGAAATCTGCAGAAAGTGCCGGAAACCCAATGGAGTAATCAGGTTTGGCTTTTTGGTAAGCAACTCTCTTTACAAATTGCAATTATTTCTCTCTTTTTTCTTTAATGTCACCTATACCTAAGATATAAAACACATCAGGCACAGCTGGACTTTTCTGAGAGATTGTGTAGCTTTACACTGTAGAGCTAGTAAAACTGATCAAATGATAGACCTAGCTTGTGCTAAATCTCATTCCTATGTATGCATTTTCTTTCAGGTACCACCAGTGAATCATTTGCTTTATCACAATTCATTGGCTCACTGGCTTGTTTTATATACCTAACTTTTCTTCAGATTCATTCTTTATAGAGCACATTAAGCAAAAACACTTATATCTAGGTCCTGAAGAAAGCTGCAACACCTCTATTAAGGGTTACTATGCTGAAACATGTCGACCGTGTACAGACACTAACAGCGGGTTCATATCTTGCTCCTGCAGTGTGTTGTTGTTTTTATTCCTGCCCCAGGGACACATTAATAAAGAGAGTCTTGAACCCTGTAGCTATTTTCACCTTCACTTTAATTTCTTTGCTCTGCTGCGCCCGCCATCCTGGGCTCATCATTGTGGAAATTAGTAAACCTTCCTGCATGACTAAAACATCCTTGAGCTCTTCCCTCTCAGAGAGTGGGTTGTAGCCCATTCCATGAATAAGCATCATGATATCAGGGAATACCCAATGATGATGGATGACACTTATGATGGGTGAGGGCAATCTTCCTATTAAATGGTTATTCCACCTCACTTAGGTCTCCATTTGTAACAGTAATCCCTCTAGAACCAAGGGTTTCTTTTCCACAGGGCTGGACTGGTCATTGCAGGCATAGGGGGGGTTTTCGTTTTCCAAGAAGGCTGGAAGGGTGGGGACCGATTTTTGCAGTGGTAGGGAGCGGTTTTGTATTTGGCACCAGTTTTGCAGAGGTGCTGCAATCTGGGCTCCCAGTAACAAAAGCAGCAGCCAGCTCGCACTTCCCCCCTCCAACCCCAATTTTGGGGCGGGTCTGACAAAATTGCCAGGGCTGCTTTGGGTTCTCAGTGCGGCCCTGCTTTGGTGTGGTTGATTTAATGATTGACCATAAACACAAGAATCAGAAGATCACAGATGGGGGCTAAATAATTATTCCTTAGTGAGCATCTGGTGTATGAATATTTCCTCAGAATTCTTCCATTTAATCCTTTCCTTACAAGCTCACAATTAAAAGCCTCAGACCTAAAATCGTGCCACGTTTTTGACATATTTTGGTATTCGATTTTCCAAGTACATACATGAATTAGAAGCTGAAAGGTATTGTGATAGGCACCAACATGCAACAAAGGTTAACGGGCAGGCCGAAGTTATTCTGCAAGTGGAGACTGTCTTGTATAACTAAGAATGCTCACATTCACGTGTGAATACCATGTATGTTAAACCAACCTTATTAATCTGTGAAATATAATGTAAATAATTGAATGCATCTCTGTCCTGCCCCAAATATCCAAGCATCATTCATGCCTCAATATGTCTGCAAGCATTGCTGCTTGGAGTACCAGATTGCACCATCCTTTCTATTGCCCTCCCTTCTGTTTTTACAGTTCAATGTTGGAGTACAGCAGAGAGGAGTATGGAGAGACAGCCAGCAAAAAGCAGTCCATTTTGTAGCATGAGAACAATCGTGGAGGTAGCTGAAGGGGTGGAGAATTGAGGTAAAAATAATATTTACTTCTTGGTAGCCCCTCTACCTTATAAACAAAAATGATTTGGGGAGAAGGTGTGGCATTGGCAATGAAGTACAAGAAAGTTGAAGTCGACGGGAGGAAGACAAATTACAGAGAGCTCTTACAGGGAAAGAAAGTATTAAATACTGCCAGCCGAAACTAAGTGGGGGTCTGGGATAGCAGGGTTCAAAGAATCACTGAAGTTTATTTGATAAATTCCGCAGAGAACTGGTATTGCAAGTGCAGTATCAACAGCATCTTAACAAAGTAACTGTGGCATGTCATTGTTTCTTTCCGTATCTTAACAATTTGCTGCCTGGCTTTACATTACCTTTTCTATCTAAAGATCCTTTATTTCCGACTGCTGTGTGTAAGTAACCAGTTGGCAAATTGTATATAGTTTTGATATGTTTAGAACAAACATTTTGGCATCTTTAGAGTACTGCTATCATAGATAATGCTGTGATATGTTGCTGCGTTCGGCAAATATCCAGTTTCACATTGAGAGAGCAAAGTGAACATACATTCTTCTAGTTCAGTTGATTTATTTTTCACACGAATGTACTGCATTTGCTTTAAAAGAACAATTTATTAAGATCCAAGTACTTACTCTTGCCAGACTGGTCCCAGTAGGAACTTTATAAGGAACATACTTCCTGTAGATATGCCCAACTCTTGAACACGGTACATCAAACATGGCACCACCACACATCCACACCTGAGAGAGAGAAAACACGCATTAAAAAGAGAAATTGAGTCACATATGAGTTATTGAAAAATGTGGTGCATGCACATATTATTTATCAATTTTTGATGGTACACCAAATTCTTAGTGGAACAGCACACGTATGTTCTTAAGTTAAGTTAATTACAGAAGTCCGAATTATGACACACTACACAAAAAACTAAAAGTCCAAAGATCACAAGTTAAGGTTGCTGTGCAAGCTTTCATCCTCTCTCACCGAATCTGCTGCTCAGGATCTACTTTATTAAGTCCACAAGAAAAATATTAAAGCCTTTATTTGCTCAAAACTAATCTTGAAGTGTAGACCACCTGACCCACAAGAGTTTGTAAAAGAAGTACAGAGGAAAGATCTGCCTATATTTATTTGTTCCCCACAAAGAAAAATATCAAACGCATACCTCATTTAACAGATTTAATCATATTTATCCTCATGATGCAGTTGATTTTATAACATCTTCCTGTGTCATTTTGATTTTTGAAAAGCTTGGAATGCCTCACATTACCAGATTTCCCTGCAGTGGCTCTAGTTAACCAGAAGTGTGAGGATGCAGAGAAATGACAAAAGTAATATCTCAGAGACAATCACGAAAAAAGGGTTTTATGGCGTGACAAGCTTTACAGGTTTGCCTTATTTCTGCCAGTAATGTATGCATTTTGTACTGAAGCTTTCAAAGCACCTAGACATAGTTATACATTTTGCACTGGCAGAGCTGAACATACAAACAGCGAAAGTTATTCTTGACCAAAAGATGGGAAGTTTCCTTATTTTTATTTATTAATTTATTTTTAAATTTCAATACAGTGCAGCATGATCAAAGAGGTATGAGGGCACTTTACAGATCCTCAAATCGAAATAGATATCCCTGTTACTGAACATTAGGAAGAGTTCATCAGCTTAATCAAACCGGAAACGTTGCCGAAAATGAGCGCTACAAGTGAAAAGGAAGTAGTAGAGACTCATTGGAGTGAGGGAGTAGCTAGAAGATGGAATATCTAAGGACTGAAAGTTAACCTTTTAATAAATTGAGGAAGAGAGGTGAGGAGGCAGTGCTAAGTACTTAACAGTAGGGTGCTACTATGACTGTAAACATGGTAAACAGTGTACAAGATGACACAAGTGGAGGATGGGTAAGTCTCAACCGTAGGTGATCATTTGATAAGCAGTTCAAGATTTAGTGGCAATAGAAACGCAGCAAGAGTTTGAATAGATAGAACAGAGGGAAAGACATGGAAAATGAGCACAGAATTGTATAGCTTACAGATGGGAGTGGAATGAATGGGAGAACTTTGTGAGAAGATAGATGAATATTTTACAACAAAACACATTAAACATCCACGTGCGGTTAAAAAAATGTTGCTAGTTCTTTCCAGAATGTAATCAAGTCCTTGCACATGTGGCACCATCTGGTAGAACATTCCAAAATTCTGTCAGTCCAAGAAAAATAATGGATTTCAGCAGCCCAATGGTGTAGGAATTTGTTGACTTTAAAAGGAAAAATGGCTTTGCTCCTTAGTTCTTTCCGACCACAAGATACCTTTTCCTCATTTATAGAAGTAGTCTGGCTGATTCTTATGAAGTGCTTGTCTGACTGATTATTCTGAAGCCCTAAAACAATAATGCATGTGCTTGTAGACTGGAACCTGGCTTCCAAAGGGAAGTAACGCAGGTCTCTGAGGACTGGAGCAAAGTGGCTGATTTTGTATGTACCAGCATCCAGACTCACCACAGAGAAGAACCACTTTTATAGGCTCAAAGTTTGTTTAAGGCATTCCAATCACTGTTGAATTCCCATAATCAATGCTGGAAAGAAGAGCTTGAACAACTGGTCTAAAATTAGGAGAGGCCAGACATATTTTAAACTGTTCTAAAAGAGTACAGCATTGAACTGGCTACAGAAACTTTGTGTGCAGTATTTGAGAACAGGTTAACGTGGTGATCCAGCCAGAATCTGCAAAATGTAATGTTGTGTGCAGGTGACGGTGAGAAACCAATTGACTTTAGGTCTGAAAGCCATCAATAAATGGGCGCCATTAGAGCTATGTAGGAAAATGTGTTCAATGTTATCAGGTTTGAGACTCAGTCAGATTATGTTCTCAAACCTCTCATTTTGATGTGGTTTGACATACCTATTACTTTTTTCTAAATGCGTTGCCACCACCTGCATCTCGCTTGGTGATCAGTCCAACCCCCACTCTCAATTGCTGTACCCATCCACTTCAATGCACATCGGGCAGATACAGTTCTCAATGACCACTTACACAAAGGGGGTCATTACAACCTCGGCGTTCTGCATGGCAGACCGCCGAGGTTGCGGGCGCAAGAATACCGCCATTGCTGGCGGTATGGCTGGCTCCCTATTTTGACATTTCCGCTGGGCCAGCGGACGGTAACAGAGTTGCCATCCGCTGGCCCAGCGGAAATGTCACATCAACATTGCCGACGGCTCGTAATTGAGCCGGAGGCAATGCTGATGTGCAGCAGGTGCAGTAGCACCCGTCGCGCATTTCACTGGCCGAAATTCGGGTAATGAAATGCGCGACGGGGCTCTGCCTGGGGGCCCCTGCACTGCCCATGCCAAGTGCATGGGCAGTGCAGGGGCCCCCAGTGGCCCCCTGAGTCCCCTTACTGCCAGCCTCTTCCTGGCGGTGCAAACCACCAGAAACAGGCTGGCGGTAGGGGAGTCATAATCACCAGGGCAGCGCTGCTTGCAGCAGCGCCCTGGCGGATTAGCACCGCCGGGGCTAAAATGGTGGTATACCGCCTGCCCCCGGCAGTGTGACCGCGGCTCTACCGCCGCGGTCCAAATACGCAGGGAGGCACCGCCAGCCTGTTGGCGGTGCTCCCGTCATTTTGGCCCTGGCGGTCATAATACCGCCAGGGTCATAATGACCCCCAAAGTCTTGAGACCCTCCTTTCAGCAACACACTTGCTAATACCATTCTTCCTTATGCTTCAAGTTGTTAAATTGCTTCCTTCATGCACATACTTGAAAATAGCAAAAATGTGGTCTGTGATGCACTATTATATCAACTCATTGCTATTGCATTTGTTTAAAAAACCTAATGAAAACATTTTTAAAAAACAATCAGGTTTGAGATTCAGCAAACTGTAGGAAGTCCATTATTTAATATTTCCAAGGAAGGATTTTTAGGTGTGAATGTCTCTGAAAGATGTGGCTCGGAGATACTGCTGAATATCATCCATATATTGATCAATCAATCAAACAAACTGGATTTGTAAAGCGTGGCTTATCACCCGTGAGGGTATCCAGGTGCTGGGAGTGTAGCTGCTTAGATCAGTCAATCATCCAGGTCTTGAGTCCTTTCCTGAAATCCAGAAGAGAAGAGGAGATCTGCAGAGGAAGGGGAAGGTCATTCCATGACTTTGCTGTGAGGTATGTGAAGGATCATCCTCCACTGTTGCTCGGGTGGATGCAGAGGATATGTGCAAGGGAGAGGGAGGCAGAGAGCAGAAGTCTGGAGGGGAGTTGGAGAAATTTCAGGCAGTGGTTGAGGTATGCTGGTCGTTGATTATGTAGAGCTTTGTAAGTGCAGACCATCATCTTGAATTGGCATCTTATCTGGATGGGGAGCCAGTGGAGCTTTCTGAAGTGGGGAGTGACATGGTTCTGTTTAGGGAAGTTGAGGATCAGACAGGCCGCTAAGTTCTGTATGGCCTGCAGTCTCTTCAGGAGGTGTTGGGGATTACTACATAGATCATCTTTACGTAGTCCAGTCAGCTTGTGACCAAGGCCTGAGTGATTCCATTCCATGGGATCTGAGGATGTTGGCTGGTGGGTGGTCAAGTAGATGTTGAACAATATGGGGCCAAGAGATGAGCCTTTGGAGGACGCCACAGATGATGTACTTGGATCCCGAGGTGAAAGGTGGTAGACAGATTTTCTGGGTTCGTCCTTTGAGGAAGGATGCAATCCACTTGAGGGTGTTTTCTTGGCTTATGATGTGATGCAGTCCCATGATGAAAGTGTGGTGGGATGCAGTGCTGAATACTGCGGAGAAGTCTGGGAGGATCAGAACCTCCATTTCTACTCTATTGAGAAGGGCTTTAATGTTGTTTGTGGCAGAGGTCAGAGTAGGCTCAGTGCTTTGGTTAGCACGAGAACCAGAATATGAGGTGTCCAGGTGTTGTGTGAGTTGGCGGTTTATGGCCTTTTTGAGTACCTTTTCGGGAAAGGTGAGCAGAGAGATGGGGTGGTAGTTCTTCAGTTAGCTGTGATTGGCGGAGTGCTTCGTTACAAGGGGTCTGACTTCTGCATGTTTCTATACATCAGGGAAGGTGGCTGAGATTATGGATGAGTTAAAGATGGTGGTGATCTTGCTTCATATCATGTTGCTACTGAGGTTGAAGTTGTGGTGGGTGCAGGGTTCTTTGGATGCCCCTGAGTGTACGAAGTTCATGATGGCTGTTGTGTCCTGTGTGGTGAGCTGGTGGAGAGCATGAGGTTGGGGTCCCCTTTGTGAATGGCATCAAAGGGGGTGTGTACGCTGAGGGTGGTGGTGGTTTGAGGTTTGAAGTTTTTGTAGATGATGGTGATTTTCTAATAGGAGAAGTCCACCAGGAAATCACAGAGTTCTTGAGAATGGCTGATGGTGTTTTCGGTTGTGTAATGCTATCTGTATTTAACCACCAGTTCCATCTTGACCACTGACTCCATTTTGTGCTTAGCTTAGCTTCAAATGCCATCATACAGGTGGCACATGTTTTTGCTTTTCTCACCAGGGAAGGGAACACAACATGGGGGATGCAATGTTGATACACGGATGAGAATGTTTATAGCAGGGAAGGGTACAACTCAGTCTTGGAAATACACCTTGGGATCTGGCAAATCTCTTTGCATGTTTTTCAACACTGACCCAGTACAGCTAGGGCTTGAATTCCACAACTTACTCAAAGGGAGGATGGTTATTAGAACCTCCCTCTTAAGTTTTGTTTAAAGCATGCAAGGTGGGGAAGGTTGGTGCTGAGGCAGAAGGAACTCATTCCTGGGGGTGGACGTACTGCTCAGAAAAATGAGAGTCCCATTGAGGAAATTCCTCCTGTCTCAGCTGTCCCGGATTCCACAGCTTGACATTGGCAAAAGACAAGAATGATGTTGGATTTGATCCCTGTGCTAATGCGTTTTTAATTCTTAATTATCTAGCTGCACTGTGTGCCTGCATAAATATATATTTTATATGTACATATGTATATATATATTCACTGCATACCTTTTAACTGTTGATATTTTGCATTTTCTCTGATTATTATCCTGTTGTGACTATTTTAGTAGCTGCACGTGTTTTGTTGCATTCAAATTAAACGTTCACCTTAAGATTTTTGTATAATCATATTTGAACCCTGGGAAGTCCCTTAACAAATGAATTACTGAGTCTAAGAGTGCTGCATTCTTTGCATTCTTTAGACTTGTTCCATCATAGTTTAAAGCAAAGCATAACAGGTTGCTGAGGAGTTGGAGAGCTCCCTGATGATTTTAAAGTGTTCTTTGCTGTGGTTAGAGCTGTTTTCACTGTGGTCAGCTAAGGTGTTCTTTTTTAGTTTTTTGCAGTAGTTGGTGGTATTGGTTCAGGGAGGATTTGAAGGTTGCTCGGATTTTGGCCTCTTTGCTAGTATGCCATTTCCTTGTTGTTGCATTTCACAATACATGATCATGAGTTCTGCAGTGTACCAACTAGTTTGTGTGGAGGTTTTTTTGGGTTTGGTATGCTTGACTGCTGCAACTCTGTCAGTGCAGTTGGTGCAGTTGGTGATCCAGTCAGAGAAATCCTTGACAGCCTGATCAAGGTTGGGTGCGGTATTAGGGTGGGAGGTACTGAGGTCGTTGGACCACTCACTCTTCCATATTTTTTTCTAGATGTGGTGGGATGTGCATCGTAGCTTGGGGGTGGTGCCGGATGATCCTCTGATGGCAAAGTGAACAATGGGATGTTCTGTCCATGTGAACTTGGTGACATTGCTGTATTTCACTGTATCATTGGCCATGAAGATGGACTCAAGTGTGTGTCCTGCATAGTGTGTTAGGTCGCTGACTAGTTGGTTGAGGCCGATGTTGCTCATACTTTTAAGGAGGTAGGTAGTGTTTGCGTTGTTGAGGTTGTCTATCTATAAATTGAGATCTCCTCCAAGTGGTTCCATTTGGGTGCTAAAAAGGGTGGAGCTCAAATGGAACACTGAGGAACACCACAGGGTAAGGATGTGGGATCAGATGTTTAGTTGTCTAACTTGCTAGGTGCTTTTTGTTTGACTGGAATTGTGAAAATATATATGAAAAAAACAATCAATGTGCATCAAGAATATCAGTCTGAACATCAGAAACAGAACTTGTTAACAATAACTAATTGTCCTCTCATTAATCCATCACCCATTTGGTTAGTTTAGAGTCAATTGCACCCTTAAATACAGGGACCATTATGTTATAATATCCTACCTATCTCTACACATTGCACCCAGTACACACTTCACAGGCTCAAATCAAAACTCCTTCTCTCCATCTAATGTGTCTGTCTCTCCACAAATATCCCCCTGATCTGCAAATATCTAGTTTTCCAGAAAAGCCTAACCCTGAGACTCCTACACATCAGTAATAGTGACCATAGTTTATAATTGACCTAATTTCTTTTGCAAAGCAAACTTGATGGCATCCTGTCTGAGATGTAACAATCCTTTATTGACCATACCAACAATTGATGTTCTTTCCAGTTAAACATTGCCCGGAAATAGTAATCAAGATTAGAAGCCCTCACATACCATGCAAGAGAAAGAAACAAAGAACCACTTAGATCCTCCTTGTTCCTCTTTGCAAAGCATTTCTTTGAACATTGATGTGATTACAGTTGATTGTAATTCAAGCAGTCAGTCCTTTGTACTAATAATCAAAAGTCAAGGCACAGGCAACAGGCCTAGCAGATATTAATTTGTATGTCAAAGAATAAAACTGAAAATCTTCCCATACTGTCTTCTACATAAGTGTAGACCATACACACAGAATTGAGATTGCTGGCAGCGTTCTAACCCTTTACCTAATTTGAATGCTCCTGAAAAAAACATGGCTGAATTAAACTTTTGAATCAGTCTTGGATATCCTAATTCGCAGGATTAACCCATTTTAAAGCCTGTCCACACAAGCAAGATTAGTGACAGAGCTGAAGTTGTCCATACATTCTCTATTGATAATCCTTCAATGTGAATATCACTGTCTATTTCCAAGTTCAGTTACATAAGTCTAAAATGTAACCACTAGCCATTAAGAACCACTAATGTAAGAAATAAGGGTGAGGGGGCCTAGGCCAGATATGGATTACTGGGCAAAAACTGTAATGACTGGGGTCTTTTGCCATTAGTGCCATGTCCAGTGGTGAGAACCCAAACTGCTCAACTGTAAAACATTTCCAGTCCCTTAAGATAAGCAGTGGAAATATTGCCCTTTTAATACACAATTTACATTAAGCACTTCACACATGAAGGTTGATTTTGTAATGACACTTGATTACATTTTCTGTATCACTTTATATCAAATAATTTTTGTAACCTGAAAAATGATATTAATCAATTTCAGTATCACTAGTGAGTGCATACACCACTAACTATTTTACAAGAATTGCACCTTCTGATGATCAAGTTGCACAGGAATGTCTATGACAAATTCTTTAACCCAATGCGAAACGTTTCTAGTATATGAACCAGTGATCTGCAGGTCATGTGCTTGCAGTACTCCACAGCAGAGATATTTACTTTATGGACTTAATTCACAAAGGTGAAGTTACCATTTTGTGAAGTTTACTCTTTTAAGGTATTCACCAGCTATGATTTAATAACAACCTTATATCTGGATAGACTCCACTACCGAGGTGGAGGACTCTACACATGAAAATATAGATCCGGTCTATCTTTTTTTGTGCAGAGGCTCTGCCCAGGCTACGAACTTTCCACAGTCGTAAATGTGCCTATTAAATCGTAGTTCTCAATACCGAAAAAGAATACATGTACACAAAGAGATAAATTTACCTACGTGAATCAGGCCCTAAGATATATTTTACAAGGAGTCAGACCAGAGAATGGTAGATCATACAAAGATTTCTACAGTAATTGACCACATGAGCTTTCTATTCTATTACTTTAGCATACCCTAATGCTTGCTGGATACTCATAAAGCACTGCAAAAAGTGTCAGAGCCTCATAGGCTATTGTAAAATGTGGTTTGGTTGTGATCAATGAGGTAATCCAGCAAGTTTGATACATAGCTGTGGACAGGATCACAAAAGATGACTGTTGGTCAAACGTTGTATCTCGTAAGTGTGTTTGGACTGGTAGCATTATGAGACAAGTGTGTTTATCGTGTTTAATGGAGTTGCAGAACAAAACAACATAGCATCACAGCAATAATAAAACATCAATACAAAAGCAAGACACAACACTCTAACTGTAAATTGTACACTCTACAAAGTGTGGCAGAATTTTGATCAATTTTTGGGTGGAAGAGCTGCAGCTAAGAGTGTAAATTAGGGTCTGTAATGCCTGACTGATGCTTGTTTTTTATTTTATTTTGTTTAACAAACGTGCCTATTCACAAACATCTAAACTGCATTTGCAAAAATAGGTGTGAGCATCATGATGCGTTCCGATGTAAAATAGATCATAATCCTCCTTGGTACACGATTTTAGGCTTACCTTTAAATGACCAAGAACATATTTTTCTACCAAATGAAGCAGATGGAGATCAATGCAACATGTGCAATGTATGAAACTAAAGGTTTGTAAGTGTTGTTTAGCTGGAAAAATACTGCTTTTCAAAAAACCATTCATTTCCAATACTGGATTGGTATATTGCAAACATATAAATATAAATTTTTTGCTTAATTAGAATATACTTAGATTGCTAGTTAGGACATATTTGCCCATTAATAAATGATGAACTAACACACCATTTGTAAAGGAATTTAAATGACTCATTTGTACATATAATTAGTTGGCTGTAAACCCTCTTATTTCAATTCACAGTGAACTACATAAATGTGAAATTCAACCCTGCGAAGTTAATGTGAAACAATTAATCTAACCAGCAGGGTCGACGGAGTAATTGACAGAAAGCAGAAGTCGCATTTTGTAAGAAAGGAAAGTAACACTTAGAAGCCAGCCTTAGGAAATAGAAACTAGAGTGTATTGATGTGCTTTTAATATGATTCTGAAGAGGAACTGGCAGCAGTGGCAGACTGGATTTCTCGTGCACATACCCCAAGTATCCATTGCATAATGTCACAAGTGAGTGAAGAATTACATGATGGTCTGGCACAGCAGATGATGTAGGGGATTATTTATGGGGAATTGTCATAGGGCAGTGCGCTAAGCCTTCTTGCTGTGCTTCCCCATGCCAATGTGAGAGGGCAGGAATGCCCCATATTTATGCAATACGGTGCAATCCTGTCCTTTCCCCCTGTGCTGGTGACAGTTGACTGCCTAGTGCCAACTCAGGCACTCTTGCACCATTGTGCAAGGGTGAGTTACATGCAGGATTGTTTTTTGTGCAGGAAGGGGCACAAAAACAATCCAGAGAGACGTTTTTCTGTTTCTCCATATGAAAAGAAGAGAAAACAAGGAGAAGTACAAATATTAGTCCTTGTTATGACTATACTGGGGAGGCGTAAGGTTTTGGTCTATATGATTAAGTAAATCTTAGGCAGTGTCAAAATCCATGGGTGCCATGTGGGAAAATGTACTGCAACACCAATAGAATGCCTCCCTGCCACAGGGTAAGGCAACGCAGCAACCTGCACTGCTTTGTCTTATTCCATAACTATGAAGTGGCTTTGCGTGGCCTCATAGATATGGTTGAAAGGTTTGCGCTGCTGCAGCATCAGAAAAAGTGACGATCTGGTGGTGGAAGCCTCTCATAAATAAGCCCCAAAAGGTATGGGGAAAAAGCATGATGTAGCTACAATACCACAGAGATATTATTGAATCTGGAGAAGAATGCCAATGTCAGTTCATCTTTAATACTAAATGATAATTGCATGAAGAATTTTTAAGCAGTGTTTGCTGCCATATTGTACTGCTTTGCAGTGTTGTTTACAACAGATATTAAATGCTAGTTATTCAATTTGTTGGAGGGAAAAGGGTTTTCCTTATTGAGTAACTTCTCCAAAATAGATTTCCACCAGTTTGGGACAGTCCTTTCAGGTTTCTCTAAAAAAGGGTGCAGTCATTATTTTTTTACATAATAAAATATTGGAAGTATAAAACATTGAGCAAACTCTCTGAAGTTCGGACAAACCTGTGAGGAGCAGATAGCACACAGATCCTTCTGAAACAAGTATTGTTACACTCAGTTAAGTCACCTAACTACGGTATTTATTATGCATAGGATCCTCCAACAAGGAATGTTGTGTTCTGTCAAAGTAACCACTGTGAAGATTCAGGGAGTTTAAGAATATAGGGTCACCAAATACAGAGCTTTTTGCTTCAGCAATTTTGAGGTCTAAGGGACTCATTAGAACATTGAGATTAAAAAAAATCATAATGGTTGCTTTTAAAGTAAACATTATGGGTAACAAATAAAGGGAAAGTGGAAAAGTCCTACATTTACTTGTTCAGACCTACTCCCAAATTTGAACTAAATTTCCAATTTTTTGCAATTTTCAATGAATTCCAGAAGAACTAGTGACCTTTGTTGGAAGTTCTAAATTTCCAGAAGTAGTCACATGCATAGCTTATTTGTATGTATTAATGTAATCAGGTGGAAAGGGAACGCAAATAGAATTCAAATGTACATTTACATAATAAACTTTTTTTTCTCAATGGGAACAACATTTCCCCTGTGTTATGTTCCACTAAACTCTCTTTAGGAGTATTCTAATTCTAGCATGAAAGCACTGTTACTTCTTCTAAGCCTCCATCAAAATGGTTATAAATACACACAAACGTTCACATCTGTGAGAATTTCCATACAAACAAGTGCCACATATTTCCTCTTCTATTTTTTTTCAAAATAACATTCTGCAGGATTATCTCCCTATCTGTATTTAAGTGAAGGAAACTCAGCGATTGAAACATCACAAAACGAAAAACTGGTCTCTTGTACACATCATCTCGATCAAAAACATATATCAGGATCATCAAATTATAACTCACCATTCATTTAGTTAGCTGTTAGTCACCCAAACAAAATCACTAAGCTTATCTTTAAAACTTGTAACCAAGATGCTAGTAGCCATCACCAGCATTCAGTCCTCAACACGTTAGTACAATTTCTGTGACAATTTGTGGCATCATTCCCTAGCAACAAAATGGTATGGTTAGGTAAGTTATACATCTAAAGGAAAAATATGTATGTACATCAAAATTCCTTCAGAGTTCAAAAACGCAAAGTATATGTAATTGCACAAACACCTGGGGAACTAAAACTTCACTTCTACTCTTACAGTGGTAAAATATGCAAAATTGAACATTATTGTTTTCACTGTCAAAACTGTGTAGTTGTTGAAAATAACTGACGACAGAGCAGAACAATTAATGATAAATATTGCCAAATAGCTTAAAAATTAATTTTAAACAAAATATTTTGCTTCTCTCACATGGTACTTTTTATCAGTCAACTCAACAAACAACTTAGGAGGTAAAAACAGAAATAGCTCTCACTAAAGCCCCGGTTGAATAAAGGGTTTACTCTATATGCTGCTAGTGCAGATTAGAAACAATCAGATTTCCCCATGTGCTAATTACTTAAGAATTTGCACATGTGCACAATTACTTTGTCCTCCCAAATTTACTTTTAATCCTCCACAAATTTTGTGCGATGCAGCAAGGCAGGCGGTGTTAGCAGTGATAGATCCCAGCACAGACTTAATTGACAGAGAATGTACTGCAATATGCACATCAGGTATCCCCTATTGTGAGTACACCAGCTGTACACACTACTCCATGTCTCCAATTGTGAATCAGAAATGGTGAACTTCAAAACTGTACATACTTAGGGCCTTATTATGTCGCGGTCGCGGTCGGACCGCCACCAATACGGTAGACTGACCACCACATTACGACCGCTGCGACGGGACCTCCAGCACCAACAGTGTTCGTCCACCGCCCTGAAGATTATGACCCTCCTCTCTGCCAGTGGTTTCATGGCGATAACCCAGCCATGAAAAGGCTGGCGGAGATGGGGTGCACCTGGGATGGGCAGTGAACATTGCGATGGGTACTGGTGCATCCTACGCACTACAGCATTGCTGCCGGCTTGATCATAAGCCAGAGAAAATGCTGTAGGCTCTTTCCTGCTGGGCCAGCGGGTGGAAACTCAGTAAAGGAACTTACTGAACTGTTATGCAGTGGGTGCTTAAAGTAATGCTCAGACAAATATGGTTAAAAAACGTATGTTTTCTAAAACAAAGTAGTCAAACTGGTGTACAGCATCAAAATAATCAGCACAAAAACAGCCCAAAAAAATCAACATTGACTTCCAGAGGATACTCACATCAAATTCAAGAAGCTTCATCTCTCACAATGCCTTCTTTAATCCAGAGTTTACTTTTTGCAGAAGACTTCTGATTATGCCCCATTTTGTCACCTACATGCTTAAAAGATAACCTTCCTGATGTACCACATTCAGTATTGGCATATGCGGCTTCTAACTGCAAGAACCCATGCAGTGGAATTATCTGATACCTGCAGGGAAGAACTAAACCTTCTAAAAATGTATAAAAAACAAGCCATACTTTTTACCATCCGGCTTACATTTGGCCCTTGCGGTGCTGTGCTGGCATTTCTACTATTGCGTCCTCTTTGGCCCTTACCATCATTTCAATCTTCCCTTGCTCAAGGTTTGCTTTCACCCTCTTTTCTTCTCACTCCACTCCCTCTTCAGCTCTCTGTGTTCTGAAGTTGGTCCTTGATCTACTTGTAGCATGCACGTGCTCAATAGCAAATAAATAAAAGCACATCACTGTTGGCCTCCTAAATTTACAATAATCACCCACAGACAAGAAAAGTGGTTTCCACAACGTGAGTATGACATATAATACTGATGTAAAAACTGTGTGCTACATACACATTGTAATTATGAAATCCATAGAAAGGCCTTTTGGAATCCTTCCATGATATAATTATATTACGCAGCAGTATCAAACTACATATAAACTGAACAAAGTTCACTGCGGAATAGGTTTAATACAAATAGGCATTAACTATTTTTTTTCTGGTGTGATACATTGAAAAACATTGCAAATGTAATAGTTACAAAACTATAAGTTTGTGGGGCTTTCTCTTTTTCTCTTTTTCCCAATCGCTATCTCTCTGTCCCTCATCTCATCCCCTTGCAACAATCATGTTTCCTCCCTACACTGAAACTTAGTTCAGTAGAAATCATCCAAACTTGAATGCCTTTCATCAAGATAATTTCATTGTGCTCAAGGCTTCTGATATGGATGTATGATGAAACAAAGAGGGCATTTTTCATGAGTGCCTTTACAATGACTTTTTTTAACCACTCACATTTTAGACGTACCAAAACATAGAAATTCAACTGCTGTAGTTAGAGTTATCTCAAGTAGCTAAAACTTGTGCCCTAAGATAAATATAAATCCCAACCCCGCCATGCACAAATTTTTCATCATAAATTTTACTGCAAATATTACATTGAAATTATTAATTATGTTAACAAAGATGTTATGAGTGCGGTAATTTGTTTGTGTAATTAGCAGTGCATGGTGAGGGCACGAATTTCAGTTACCTTAGGGCACGAGTTATAGTTACTTTTTTTTGTTGCTCTTGCCTGGTGGGAGATGTCACATATACTGCCAATCAAAGGTAAACAGCTATCTTCTGCGAGTGGGCACCTCTGGAGATAGCAGGAACTGGCCATGGGGGTGGTTGTCCCCGGGGCCATTAATCGGCTCTGTGCTGTGGACGTAATGGTTACATCCCCCGGCACAGTGCTCCTGTGCAGAGGACATAACCATTATGTCCTGGCACTGGAGCATGGGGGAGCACTAGTGCTCCCCCCATGGGCCTCCCCTCCACCCCCCGCAGGGATGGAGGGGAAGCGATTCACCTTCCACCCGTCCCCCCCAGTGACGTCTTATGACGTCAGTGCACAATTGCTCGCTGACCTCATCAGAGGTCGCCCCCATCACGATGGAAGCTGTGCTTCCAGCGCTATCGGAAAATAAATGAAAGCATTTCTCTTCCGATCTGGAGGTGGGGGCAGGCAAAGAGGCATGAAAGGAAAGGAAAGGGCTTTCCTTTCATGTCTCTCTGAGCATTTATGCAGCCCTATCGTAAAGTGATTGGGGTGCAGAAATGCCCGCTAGACACAGGGAGTTTTTTATTTTATATAAACAATGAAGGGGAACAACCCCTTGAGCAAGGGTGGCTACCCTGGGGGGAAATTATTTATTAGGCCTTTTCTCCCCCCTGGGGGCAGACTGGCCTATTTTAATTAGGCTGATCTGCCCCCAGAGGAGTCAGAAGCCACTAGGCACAGGGGATAATTTAAAAAAAAAGTTTTTAGAGGTGAGGACCAACCAATTAGGCAAGGGTTGCTCCCCTGGGGGCAAATTGTTTTTGGGCCATTTTTGCCCCCCCTTGGGGGTAGATCCACCTATTTTGGTTAGCCCAATCTGAATTCAAGGGGGGCAGAAAACACTAGGCACAGGGATTATTTTATTTTTTTACAGATGGGGGTGTGACCCCTTAGGCAAGGGTTGCTCCCCTGGGACGGCAATTTTAGTTTAGGCCATTTCTACCCCTTTTGAGGGGGCAGAAACCACTTAGTCACCAGGGATTGATGTGTATGTGTATTTTGTTTGGGGGAGCAGCCCCTTGGGCAAGGGGCGCTTCCCATGGAGGCACATTACTGTTGGCCATTTCTGCCCCCCTTGGGGGCAGATTGGCCTATTTTTGTAAGGCCCATCTGCCCCCAAGGGGGGCAGAAAGCCCAGCAGAGACCAGGGAAGATTTGTGTTAAAAAACAGAGGGTAGGGGTGTGGCCATATTCCCACCACAAATAAATGTGGACAAAGTTGTTGTGCCTACCAGTGGGCAAATGGGGCAATTACCCATGATCCACTCCCCTGGAAGGCAGAAAGCCTACTAGATGCCAAGAATTAAAAAAAAAAAATAGTGGGGTGGTAGCTACCAACCAGTATGGGCATGGTTATGCCCCCACCCCAAGTAAAGGTGGTAACAGTCTTTCGGCTCTTCCCCCGTCTTATCCCAACATCTAGCAAGAGGACATTTGATTATTTTGGGTTTTGGTTTTACATTTGGGCCATGAGAGCTTGTTTAACTCTCAAAATTGTCCCACTTGGAATGGTGAGGGCTGCACTCTTTGGACTTTGGGGCGCTGCCATGTAGAAAAATATACGAGACCTAGACACATCTGAAAAATAAACATCTGGTTGAGTCCAGGGTGGTGTGCTTCACATGCACCGCACACCATTTTCTAACCCACAATGCCCTGCAAACCTCAAATTTAGCTTAAAATCACACAGTTTACCCACATTTTTCTGATGGAAGCTTCCGGAATCTGCAGGAATCCACAAAATTCCTACCAGCAAGCATTGTCTCATCTCTACCAATAAAACGTCTGCCCCACTTGTCAGCCTAAAAACGTTTTTTTCCAAACTGCCCTTTTGGACCTGCTTTGGTTCCCCCTCAATTTCAACATGTTTTTGGAGACTGAGGGGAATGTTGGGTGGTTGGAATTTTTTGCTGGTACGGTGATCCCACACAGATATGTGGGAAAAATTAGCTTTTTAGCTAGATTTGATGTTTGCTGAGGATTCTGGGTAAGAAAACACTGGGGGATCCACGCAAGTCACACCTCCCTGTACTCCCTCGGGTGTTTAGTTTTCATAAATGTCTGGGTTCGGTACGTTTCCCTAGATGGCTGCTGAGCCCAGGACCAAAAACCCAGGTGCTCCTCCGCAAAAACAGGTAGTTTTGTATTTGATCATTTTGATGTGTCATGTAGAGTTTGGGGCATTTTCTCTTGCGGGCACAAGGCCTACCCACATAAATGAGGTACCATTATTATCGGGAGACCTGGAGGAACGCTGGGTAGAAGGAAGTTTGTGTCCCCCCTCAGATTCCAAAACTTTGCAGCACCGAAATGTGAGAACAAAATATTTTGTATGTCAAATTGTGAGGTTTGCTAAGGATTCTGGGTAACAGAACCTGGTGAGGGCGCCAAAAGTTATCCCATGCTGGGCTCCCCTATGTGTCTAGTTTTCCGAAATGTTCAGGTTTGCTGCGTTTTCCTAGGTGCCAGATGAGCTAGAGGCCAAAATCCACAGCTAGACATTTTGCAAAAAACAGGTCAGTTTTCTTTCAAAAAATGTGATGTGTCCATGTTGTGTTTTGGTGCATTTCCTGTCGCGGATTAGGCCTACCCACACAAGTGAGGTACCATTTTTATTAGGAGACTTGGGGAAATGCTGAGTGGAAAGACATTTGTGGCTCTTGTTAGATTCCAAAACTTTCTATTACCTAAATGTGATGAAAAAGTGTTTTTTTCCCAAATGTTTAAGTTTGCAAAGGATTCTGGGTAACAGAACCTGGTGAAAGCCCCACAAGTCACCCTATACTGGTTTCCCCTAAGTGTCTAGCTTTCAAAAATGTAGAGGTTTGCTAGGTTTCCCTAGGTGCTGGCTGAGCTAGAGGCCAAAATCCACAGCTAGGCCTTTTGCAAGAAACAGGTCAGTTTTCTTTGGGAAAATGTGATGTGTCCATGTTGTGTTTTGGGGCATTTCCTGTCGCCAGCACAAGGCCTACCCACACAAGTGAGGTACCATTTTTTATCGGGAGATTTGGGGGAATGCTGTACAGAAGTTTATGGCTCTAATCAGATTCCAGAACTTTCTACAACCAAAAATATGAGGAAAAAGTGTTTTTTTGCCATATGTTGAGGTTTTCAAAAGATTCTGGGTAACAGAACCTGGTGAAAGCCCCACAAGTCACCCCATTCTGGATTCCCCATAGGTATCTAGTTTTTTTTAAAATGCATAAGTGTGGTAGGTTTCCCTAGGTGCCGGCTGAGCTAGAGGCCAAAATCCACAGCTAGGCACCTTCCAAAAAACACGTCAGATTTCAATGTAAAAATTTGATGTGTCCATGTTGCATTTCCTGCTGCAGGCACCATTGCCATTAACATTAACGGAAGACTTGGGGAAACACAGAATAGAAAAACACATGTTATTGCCCCCTTGTCTTTCTCTACATTTTTCCTTTCAAATGTAAGACAGTGTGTAAAAAAGACGTCTATTTGAGAAGTGCCCTGTAATTCACATGCTAGTAATTCAGAGATGTGCAAATAACCATTGCTTCTCAACACCTTATCTTGTGCCCACTTCTGAAATACAAAGGTTTTCTTGATACCTATTTTTCACTCTTTACATTTCACCAAATGAATTGTCGTATAACCGGTATGCAATGAAAACCAATTGCAATGTGAAGCTCCTTTATTGGCTCTGGGTACCTATGGTTCTTGATGAACCTACAAGCTCTATTTATCCCTGCAACCAGAAGAGTCCAGAGGATGTAATGGTTTATTGCTTTAAAAAATCTGCCATAGCTGGAGAAATGTTATAGAAGAAAATGTGGACAGAAATGGCTGCTTTTTTACCTCAATTTCAATACTTATTTATTTTAGCTGTTACTTTCTGTAGGAAAACCTTGAAGAATCTACACAAATGACCACTTGCTGAATTCAGAATTTCGGCTACTTTTCAGAAATGTTTATATGTCTGGGATCCAGTATTGATTTTACAACCATTTCTGTCAATAACTTGAAGGAGGCTGAAAGCACAAAAATAGTAAAAATGGCCCAAGAGAGAGGACGCGCAGCTCCCCTCCCTATTTAAAAAATATTGGTCCCCAGGGCCTGTGGGTCCCCTCCATATTATACCACTTAGCTCCAGAAAGACTGTGGCATTTAAAAACCCCAGGAGGGGGCTCCATGTGGCCCCACTCCCTTTTTAGAACAAGTCGCAGGGAGGTGGTGGTCCCCAAAGCCGGGAGAGGGGATCCGCGCAGGCCCTCTATATTTTTTTTTTTTATGTAGCCCCAGGAAGGTGGTGGTCCCTGGGGCATTTGAAAGCACTTGGAGGGGTGCCCCATGCATCCCTCACTATTTGTATCAAATCTCAATGCCTCCATGATGTGACTCATCCTGGGCCTACATTAACAACATGTGTGGGAGACCATACTTATTTTTATTTGTAATTTATGGCAACATTTGTGGATCCTTAGTGAATTTTACCATACATTTTTTTTTAAATGCAGCGGTCAAAGCACCAAGATTAGGGGGTTACGGTATTTATGCCCTGCCCTCTTTTCTTTCTTTTTGCATTTTTGGGGACCCAAAATGGCTGCCAACACTGCCAATACTTTCTGGTTGAAGTGTTAGCAATCAATCAGATATGAGCACGGGGACTGTTGGATCCACAGAGGATTCACATCCTTAGATATCAATATTTATTTTTCCTTTAATATCGCTGGTTTTTGCCATTGTTGTAAACAATGTTTCTTTTTGTTATGTATGTATTTATTTTAAGCTACATTTACTGCCTAAAAGGTGCCCTAAATATTTACATGCATGTTTTACACTGCATAATGCATTGCTCCCAAAGTCATCAGTACTTTTTAAAACTGCTTAACCAGAAACGCCATTTAACAGGTTTCAGTATTTTCACAATATTAAAGCTAGTATGACTAACTTAATTTCCTAGGTTAGGTGTTGCTAATCAATGTGGTATCTGTTTATACTCATATGCACGGGGCTCTAGAGATCATAACAATTAAACCATATCCTGCCAAACACATAGTGTGCAGGATGGGGTGATTAAGGGTTGAAAGAATAAATGCACACAAAAAAAAAGAAACATGCATCTTCCACCTGGAATATTAAGAATTGGCTGTGTGCACATTACTGGACTCATACATACATTTATATTTTCATAGTCAACTTTGGCAATGGTGTGCATGTGCCTTGTTTGATTCTCCTTCCTGGGCCAAAAGCTCTTTTTTTCATTCATTCTTACTTTCTTTGCTTCTTTCTCTTTGTTTTTGTTTGTTTGTTTCTTTCTTTTCTTCTTTCTTGCATTCTTACTTCTTTCTTAGTTTGTCTTTCTTTTTCTTTGGTTCTTGCCCTCTCTTTTGCCTTTTTTCTTGCTGCTATCTTCATCTTCCTGCCTTCTTTCTTGCCTTCTTTTTGTCCTTCTTTTCTTCTTTTCTTCTTTTTTGTCTTATCAATCTCTTTTTTCTTTCTTGCTTCCTTTTCTTCTTTCTTTACTTTCTTTCTTTTATTCTAACTTTCCTTCTTTCCTGACTTCTTTCTTTCCTTTCTTCTTTCTTAACTTCTTTCTTTCGCTTCCTATTTTCCTTTACTTCTTTCTTTCCTTCTTTTTTTCTTGCCTTTTCCCCATAATGCCTTCTTTCTGAAAGGCAAGAGGCTAGCAGTCAATGCCAGTCCAAATGTCTTTTAGGCGTGTGTTTGCCAAGACTTTTTGTTATTACTAAATATAGGTATATAGACTTATAGGGCTTTTCAGCTAGACTTTATCCATTGTTCTGTGGTTTGAGCATTCACATTTTCTTCTACCCAGCTGAGCTTGTGGTAAGGGGCAATGTGTCAGCCCACTTCAGCCTCTGGCTGACTTCACTACAAGTTACAGCATCCTGCCATTTGAGACGGAGCATATCCACACACAAATTGTTTTCCTTTAGTGCCAGGAAGTACTATTGTAATGTGTGCTTTTTTAAAACCCAAAAAACATTTTGTTGCCTTTAGCCATTATGTACACTGAGAAGGGCCCGGCAGATTCACCAAAGATTTTTTGCAAAAACCTGACAGTACAAAACAACAATTGCCAAAATGCTGTCAGCCAACACAGGACCTATTGCCTTGGTCAATGCTTGTTTATATATGAGGGTAAACTTTGAAAGGATTGCATGACTGAGCATAGTTAAGAATCACATCATGTGAAAATAGGCTTAGTCTCTGCTTTTTTAAGGATTCCCATCAACTGATGATGGTCTTGTTCCTGTGTTTTACTCTGGCTACTAAGGCACATGTTTATACTCCCTTTGCGCCGGATTAGCGTCATTTTTTTTACGCAAATCCGGCGCAAACTTAACACCATATTTAGACTTTGACGCTAGACCTGTCTAACATCAAAATATCCTAATGTGTGCCATTTTCTGGATGCGTGAAACCGCCTTGCGGCAATGATATGCAAGGTAATCGTTAATGTCCAAAAAATGACTTAAACACCTGTGCGCCATATTTATCCAACCGCTCAAAAATGGCGCACGTCTGGTAGGCAAAGCTGGAAAATTGTGCAAATCCCGATTTCCGCCAAAATTTAACGCCTGGGTCAGGGCGGGCTTTAAAATGGGGCAAACACACCACTACCTAAGAAAAACTCACACAAGCAACATCATAGCTCAAAAAGGAAGACATGGAGGTGATACTCATGCAGCATGCACGAGGACGCAGAGCATAGGAATAACAGCAGCAGCTACCACCACACCAACATGGATTCTAAAGGCAACACAGAAGGCAGGAGAGGATATTCAGGACCAGGGAAACCCTTCAGGGCCTCAAGGAACATGACATCATCCAGAGGTACAGACTAAACTGGCAAGCCATACAGCAGCTGCTGTGCCAAATTGAGCCACAGTTGGCACCCAGCTTTCAGACACCCCACATCATTCCACTGGAGATCAAGCTGCTAGCTGTACTGCACATGTTGACAAGTGGCTCTTTTCAAACCACTGGTGCCCTGGTTGCCGGGATCTCACAGCCCTCATTCTCTGCCTTCCTTCCCAAGGTACTTGATGCCATCATCTCCCTCACACCCTGCCACATCAGCTTCCCCAACACAGTGCAGAAGCAGCAGGAGACAAAACAGGGGTTTTATCAAATTCATGGCTTCCCACACATGCTTGGTGCCACGGACTGCACACATGTCCAGATTGTGCCACCTGCTGCAACCGAGCACCTATACCACAACAGGAAGCACACACACTCCATCAATGTGCAGGCCATTGTGGATCATCGGGGATTGTTCACCAACATCATGGCAAAGTATCCTGGGAGTGTACATGATTCATTCATCTTCCACCACAGCACCATCAATCGACATTTCTAGGATGGACGTTATGGGAATGGCCTTCTTGTTGGTATATACAGAAACCTAGTAAGTTACACACAGCACAGCAACCCTGTAGGACATCCAACACATACACCACTACATTGACACGTGGCCAGGAAGACACTGAGGTGTGACACTGATAGTCATGTTTGATATCCTGACCCAATGGGATAGACACCTATGGACAAATGACAGATGCAAATAACAAGAGATGCCACTCTAGAGCCACACGGGACCAATTTAAAACCACACAGTGACAATGACACAGCCTTAACTGGCAGTACAACTTGGAAGATGAACCTTTCAAAATCACATCAATAACACTAAATCCCACACCCTTCCAAGTAATACGTCCTGTGTAAGGGGTGTGTAATGTGTGATGCTGCAGGTCATACACCATGAGACACATAGCATGATGACGCTGATTCTAATAAAGGTGACATGGAATCATTGAGGCAGTACCAACATCTCACATCACTCCTGGGGTGACATTGCAAGCTAGCAACAAGGAAGTGGACTGGGCTATGAAAACATGTGGATATGACACTAATGCAAAGTGCACACTGCTACACATACAGATTTAGACAATTACCCATATACATAACAGATGTACAGGCAGATGGACCTTCCGACACTAAAACCTTCACCCCCACAACCATGTTAGCCAGCTTACCTAGAGCAAGTTCAGTAGTGTAGGTACACGTTTGCACATGAGCCAACTCAGTGAGGGCACAAAAATAGGTTTGCATAGAACTTGTCACACATGGGATAATTGTGCATTGTCAATTGTGAACACTTCAGTGCAGTCAACTTATGGAGATGTGTTGTGCATTGTCACCTAGCCAAATCAACCGGCCTCACTGTTGCATTTCACCTGCAATTATATATGTCGAATTGGATGGGATGTTCAGCCCATATAGTGCAACCATGTTACCACCACAGTGGAACCAATTGTGTGTGTGGAACTATCATGTCACCTCCAGTGAAGTCACACGGACACTTCTTTAACATTACATAATGCATGGGAGATACACACTGAACAGCAAGTTTCTAAATATACCACTGATATCATGTCAATCAGCCAAACACCAGTTTTGATAGTCAAACAACCCAATGCAGGAAGAACATCACATAAGCCTAGGATCCTACACAATACTACGAACACCAATGAGTCACAGACGACACAAGATAACAACTGCCATGCAAAGTGACATTTGTGGTGCAAACAACAACAAAATACTTACCCTCATTTTCTCTTTCAGTTGTTCAGGGTTAGGGGATCCAGCCATGGATCATGACCCCAATTGCCAACGCAAGCACAGAAGCAGAGCGTGCCTATAATGAGGCACATCGTAGGACATGCACCATAGTTAAGAAGACTTTTGGCATCCCGAAGTCCAGATTCAGGTGTCTGGACATCACCGGAGGCAGCCTCCTATATTCCCCTGTAATGGTCTGCAAGATCATTTTGACCTGTGCCATCCTGCACAACATTTGTGTGAGGAGGAACATTCCCCTCTCTGAACCGGATCAACAAATGCCTGAAGAGGAGGAAGAGGAGGATGCTGTCCGTGAAAATGAGGGGGAACATCCAAACACAGCTGCCGGATTGCATCGGAGACAACACATCGTACAAAACTTCTTCTATCTATAGTCACCATCACCACTTTGTTATCATATGTAATTATACACTTCACTTCATCACCCAATCATGCTCTGGGTAATTATTTATGCATCACATGATCCCTAGGAATCATAATCAGAGTTTAGCCTCATGGAGCATTGCAGAAATACAAATTTGCATACTGAAAAAGCCACATCACATTTTATGGGTAGGAATGTACAGCAAACATCACACACAGTGTAAATGACATATATCCTGTCTAGTTCACATTTGAAGGGCAATATCAGAGGACCACAGCTATGAGACACATCCATGTTGCCAACATGGTTCATTGCAGCATATGACACACAATAAGACACCATCAACCATAAGGTAGAAAGGTGCTTCATACATGAGGCAGTGGATGTGCAATTTTATTGGTAACAGGAATTTATGACCAGACTCTTGACAGCAGTAAGTGTGACATCAGCTATCTCTGCAAGGAGCATGTGTGACAAGAAGTGCATCAAACCTGAAAATGGATAGCACAAGTGCCCCAGGTATGAGAAGCACTGCTCACAAGACATGCCCTGCGCAGTCCATCCCAGTCCTACTACTGCCATATTTTAAGCCTCTCCCAACCTTTCTCTAGGGTGCCCTATAAATGGACTATCTGTACCCTGAGAATCTTCCTCTACACACACCCAGACTCCCATTCTGACTCCTGTGAGCTTCCCTCTTCAGTACGGCATACCATAGTCATAGTTCATCTGCCTGCATAGACTTCAGGTCCGATAATGCCTGGTAGTCGGTAAGACCTGTAATCAGCTGTCCATTGCTTCCCATTTCAAAGGTCCAGTTGGCCCTTTGAACTTGATTCCCAACTTCAGGACTTGTGAGAGACTGAGGGTGCACACACCTGTGAACACTTCCATGCAGACCAGCCATTTGAACCTGCCCTGCCCTTGCTTCTGCCTGGAACTGCTTAGAAGCTGCCATTTTCTGAATCTCCTTGTTGTGCATTGGCGTACAAATCACTTGTGTGCCTGAGCCCTTGGGGCATTGTGTAATGTTGCAGACCACAGCATAAACTGTTTTTTGTTCCTACAGTGTTGTTCCTGCTCATCCCAGTCAGAGTCTGCTCACTGTGTATTTGCCTCGTTCATGTTTGTTCCTGACAGAGCCTGCATCCTGTTAGCCAGACTGGTTCCTGTCTTTGCGTTAACCATAGAGGTTCCCCGTGGCTACATTTGTCTCATAGCTGCTTTCCATGCCCTCTGTTTCCTCCTGGGGTATTGTGTCTGGTAGGTCTACAATAAATCCTCAAATGTATAGTTTAGTTTAATCAGTTTACTTATCATATTCTGTTCTGGGACATGTATTCAAATGGCCTAATCCAGCCCCCATCCCTTGTTTGGTTTTGCATGTATTTATTAGTGCCAAACAGTGACAGTGTGTTGTGGCTGTATGCATGGATTTCGTACAGTGCGTACAGCACAACAAACAAGGGTTGCTAATGTGTGTGTAAGGACAAAACATGTTTGTGCCCTGATGGCCCACACACAGATTCACTCTGCCACCACCTTCTGATGGGGCGTGCGTGGTGACTAACTGTGAGATTAACCAGCACAGAGGCACTGATGTTCCCTGTTGTAGTGGGAATTTTAGAGCCCACCCTGTGTACAAATGTTGCAATGAAACCTGCCTGCTTCCTCATACTGATCCATAATGTATTTGAGCACACCAAGGTTGCTCTGTCGTCAGCCTTATAAAGGTTCTGCAGTGCCGTAGCTGGGCTACCCCCATGTGTGTCGTTAGTTGATCTTTGGCTTTTGGTCAATTCTGCTTTGAAGGATACTCTGTTAATTCAAGGGTTGGCTCCACAGACTCATGACTAGACCTGCATGTAACTGTGACAACATGGAGGCCAATACTGACACAGGGTACACATGGCCACACACTTGAAGTGGACACCTTTGTGCAATGAACCACTGGAAATATGTGAAGACATGAAGCATGGTCTGCTGGTCCTCCACTGCCACAGGAGAAGCATAGGTCATTTACATGACTCAAACTGTGGTGTACATAACAATTTTAGGATTGGTTTTGAAACTCTGTGTCACAAACACTGTACCTATCTAGCATGTTCAAATGATGGACTCCTGGGTAGTATACACACAAGTGACCTTGAAGTGGTATCCAACATTTCTTTACATGTGATGGGTAACATATCTGACATAGCCATTATCAACCATCCTCGATCTATCCTGTGTATAGTTCGTAATGGGAAATGTTTTGTCCCCAAAGTCAAGGAAGTACACACAGCATAAGACGCAACAGATATAAAAAACACATATCATGACTGATGTACCTCATTTAATGGCATCTGATGGTTATACACATTTATAACACATTCATAAATGCACATTACACCAAAGGTTTCTCGTTGCTTTCCCACAGAGGCACAACAACAATTTGAAGAGCCAATTCACAGACATTAACACACAGGCTATGAGTCCATTTTTTGAGTTGCCTAGCCTTACTGTCCTCTATTGATGCAACACCTGCTCAATCTAGGAAATACCAATTTTATTCCCAAAGTTTGTGTTGCTGTTGCGTCAGTTAAGAGAGCTAATCATGAGTATTATGGGCCGTAGTAGTATGGTCTGCCACATGTGCCCAAACACTAGAACACACACTGCAGGTCATACCATCCTATCTTTGTATAGTTCTAGGCTGTATGCATGTACAAAATTGAAAAAGCACACAAACACAGTTTAAGACAGATTTTTTGATGCAAACTTGTAAAAAAAACAGACAAGTGTCAAAATATAACGCATGTGCATTAAAAAATGACGCTCACACACATTATACATCAATTGGTCCCTAGCGTTAATTTCAACACCGCACCCCAGGAAATCGGTTATCCATTTAAAATGTACTGATCCTTGAATGTGGGGGAATTTTCATGCATATGTGTCAAAAAATATTGGCACAAACCCCGTAAGCTTCATAAAATTACACACAATATGTAAAAAAGGACCGCAATTAAGACAGAAAGTGATGTAACGGGACATCCTGTTTACAGAAATGGTACAGTGGGTGTACTTTCACTTTCACTTTGCAGTCTGTGATTATTCTAGAGTGTGTGGCTGTGTCTTGATGTTGTCTCTGTAAATATTGTGATTTTGTCTCCTGTGTGCTATTGCTATTGTATTTTGGTGTTTTGTAAGTGTCTGTGTTAATCTGTGTAAGTGTTTTTTTGTCATTTATTGTGATTAGATTTGTCTTTGTACTGTTGGGAGTGTGTTTGTGGGTACTGTTAGTTGGGGTATTGTTGGGCTGTCTGTGGGTTAGTTACGTTTCCTTTTCGTACTTCCTTTCCATGTTTTTCCCTCTTTACCCTTTTCTATCCTATTTTGGTTGAGATGTTGGGAAGGCCACGTCTGGGGTGAATGGGTGAGGAGGATCTAGGGGCTTTTGTGTGGCTAGTGTGCCACTTCCTCCCCTGATGTTGGAGGCCGGGTGATACATGGGTATCACACGGAGGCAAGGAGGCCCAGGTGGGCAAAGGTGCTTCTCCACCTAAGAAGAATCTTCAACAGTCAGTGGAATGACCATCAATTGAAATATCCCTGGGCTGACCTGGTGGCCCGAGAGCAGGACCTGCTGGACCACCTGGGTGTCGTGATTGGTGGCCCTATTGGTGAGTACAAATTTGAATAATGTGTACATTCCAATGCTCTGGAGTGACAGTAGGAGATTTTGTGACATGTTGCATGCAAAGTTTGTGGACATGTGGAATGCAAGTTGAACAAACAGTGACCCTGATGTATACAATTTTTGCTACACATTACCATCATTTGCTGACGCAAAATCTGCGCAAACTTACAAAAGACAAATTTATCTTGTAAATTAGTGCCGCTTTGGCGTCAATAGATGATGGTAATGCAGCACAAACAAAATGATGATTCAGGGCCTCTGAGTGTACCAGGAATGGGATGTTTTCACATACTAATACAAGGAACCAATGTAGTCCCCAGTTGTTTTAAACCATGTCTGAACAGTATTCATGGCCATATGTACAAAGCTCTTCCTAACCTCTGCTAATATCTTAGGCCGATATTTTTACTTTGCTTGTGCAGCATTTGCATTATTTCTGGATGCAAAAATATAGCACACAAGCTACAATCAATTTTTTAATGCTAATTTCCATAGCTGTAGCATAAACAAATGAAGCAAATGCAACACACACAAAAAAAAACATCTGGCCCTAAGTTCACTGTTTCTGTGTGTTTACGTCTGGACAGATAATCTTTCACATGGCCAAATCCAATTTTGCCAGGATGCTACCAGATTGCAGTAGCACAAAACAGGTTCATCGCATGGCTTTTCGGAGTAGGCATTGAAATCCTATCATTGAGTAGCATGGCCTAACAACATTTTTGCCTTGGGCGCAATTGCTGGGACAGAGCTGGTGCAGTTACCATCTGTGTCACTTTATAGCCAAACAATTTTGTAAAGTGAATGGCTCATCATGGGATCCCTGCTCTTTGTAAATGCACAGTCACAAACTATTTTTAGCATGATGTTGTGCAATGGACCGCTGACTGCTTCCATTATACAATTTAAGTGACAAAATAGGTTGTTATTTTACTTTTGGTACACCCCTTCTGATATAGTGCAGCATATGTACAATTATTAACTTCTCAGTAGGAAGGCTATCACAGAAATGGTGGTATGCTAAGATCAGAAGGCCAGCATTCCTTTGAGTGCCGCCATTCCCAAGGTGCTTTCAAATAGAGACCTATCTCATCAAGACTGCAGAGGTAGGACATTTGCTAACCCATGTTTTAATTAGCGGACGGTGTCAGTTCAGTTGTATTACCACAGATCACCCAACTTGGCAATTCTAAGATAATGAATGTGGCAAAGTGTGATTTACAATACCTGATATAGATACACAGGGCCCAGAGTAACATGTGCAATTACTACACCCTGCCCATGCATTCTGTCACGGATGATCAAATTACACACTGTCAGCATACATCTTTTTGTTGTTTTGAATCATATGAGTGGCCAATCCATGTTTAGCGTAACATTGTCATCAAGTAACACACAGGATCCCTGCCATCATGTTGTCATAGGGGGGATATACGGCTCTGGGTACACTGCCAATGTCGCATATGTAACCTACATACAACACTGGCACACACATAATGGACCATTGAAAGCACAATAATTCCTGAACGCAAATCAACCCACATGAGCATCACACAATAACTCATTATCCCTTGATGCACAAGCCACAATACCTGAGGAACTGGTATTGCAGTGCACCAGGAATGTGGCATTGCATGTGTCTCATAATTACATATTATGAAATGGAGTACCCTCTGGAATGAATTAAGCACAAAATTGAGTAATCATGTTTGGCACCACATGATTGTTAGTGCCAGTGCATGTGTGCATATGTGTGTCTATCACTCACTGGAGTGACAGTGTCAATGCATGTTTGCAGTAGTATGCCTGTTGGTGTGTCTACATGCCTGATGTGCAGCTCTATCATATAAAATGTCACACACAGTGATTTGTTGTTCCAAGTTTTGTACAGTGAGCAGACGTTGAGCACATATCACCCTTCCATGTTTTACAGGTGGACCAGCCCCTATACAATTGGTGAAGTGGATCGATTTGTGGACCCAGACATATCCCATAAGTGTTAATATGTTTGTCCTGTTCTGTGTTTGCAGCTGTTGTGTGATTGACTCCTGTGTGTTGGACTCATTGCAAGGTATGAAGTGCTGGCATGTGATCTGATATGTGACTTGACTGGGGGTTGACATTTTGTTCCATGTTAGAGTTAGACATTATGTGGCGGAGAGTCATATATTGGGAGTTGAGTGCTGTGTTATAGGCATGGGCAGGTGAACAAGGTGATTTGTTGCTACATGTATGCCAGAAATTCATTTGGAGGTGGCCAGTGTCATAATTTAGTCAGCAAGTCATACTCTGATTCACACAGACCAGTGATGCATACGTTTTACACAAAGACTTGCACATCCTTGTTAAGTAATGAACATGTAGGACTGTATGGGTGAGTTTCCCGCAGCATCTAGCTCCACATGTTGTACTCCATTTATGTGGCACTTGAGTGAAATGTCATTGGTGTGCATGCAGGTCAAGGCCAGATGGTTTCTTGCATCAATGTGCTTGATTTTGGACATGTGTCAGTGAGATCTAATGATGTTGACAATTGTCAGCAATTAGAAAAATAAATATAGATGTGATTGTCCAATGGTTGACTCAATCCTAGTTGGCAGGCCTCCTTACCTGGACTGACTAAACCCATGGACAGCTGTCCAAAGCTTTGTGGTTGTCCTTGATGTTTGAAAGTATGTGCTGCATGTCCATCCCCGCCTGAGGCACAGGGTTGGGCTAGAAAATATGTGTAGCTAGGTGTGATGATCACAGTGTAGATGACAGACATGTAATTCAAGAATTCATGTGTTCCAAACTACAATTCCCCCTCATGATTACCAACTGTGTACTGACCTGGCAGTTCCATATACAAATCACAGGTCTTGTGTGCCTTGATTTTGATCCTGAAGACAGTTATTGGTCGGCTTGGCACATGTGGAGTACTTGCAGCATTTGTTATGTGACTAATAGTGGTACAAAGATGCACAGATCATTTAATTAAGTGCACACCTTGTTGTGCATTGCTGTGCTTTTAGATAGTTGATGGGTAGGCTGCGTTGGCATGTCATTCCTCAGGGACATTCTATCATCTGTACTGTGATTTGAACTGTATGTGCTATTTTTGATGAAGTGTTAAAATATCATCTGTAGATGTATCACACAATGATGTGACTAATTTTTGGCTGTCTCTATTTTTACAGCTGCCAACATGAATGCCCAGGAGCTACGGGAATTTTCGGAGGTGGGCAGTGTGGTACTGCCACATACTCAATGTGGAGGCTGGGTTCCTCAATATGGCATGAAGATATCACCATGAGAGAGCCACTGGAGTATGGAGGGTATTTGCACAAGGGGGCCAGCATTGCCCACAACTGCCACCAACACCACAGCTCAGACCACAGTGGCCCCAGGGATGACACCCACTCCAGCAGGTCACTCGACTTCGTCAGCCTAGGGCCCACAAGCAACAACTCCTGCATCTCCCTCTCCAGCCACGGCACAAGCAACAGCACCAGCTTCTACAATTGGTGCCCAGACAACCCCAGCTGCTGTAGTGGACATTCAAGAATTCCAGACACTAAGACGTGACATGCAACATATGTTACGCCGGATGGACATGCTGCAGCAGGAAGTTGCCCGCAATAGCAGGAGACTGAGGGTTAATAGGAAGATACTGCAGAGGGACGATTTGTGATTTTTGGATCCTCACCCATGATTGCCTCCCCTCCCTCCTCTTTCCTCTTTCTTTTCTTTAGTGGGTTTAGTTAGTATAAGTGGGTTGGGGGTAGAAGGTGTTATATTATTACATGTACTTTTGTGGGTGGGGGATGATGTTGGGGTTTATGTGTATAAAACAATGTATATAGATATATATTTGTTTAGGATAAGTTAGTATATGTTTAGTTTAGTATATGTTGTCCTACACGTGTCCCGTCGTATTAGGGGGTGGCGGGTTGATGTTTAGATTGTGTAATTAAATGTGGCAAATAAGTTTAGCTTAGGGTAGTTAGGGCCAGTTGTGAGTAATGTATGGTTAGGATAGGTTAAATTAGTTAAGGTGTTTCCCCTAGTTTAGGTTTCCTTTAATACTGATATAATCAAGTTTTAGGTACTCCTTTACAGTATGTGTCATATGCTTGGTGATCAGGGCCTGTGCATGGGTGTACAGTGTCAATTTAGTATTTGTATTTGTGTTCCATCCTGCATCCAATTCCCATTCTTGACATGGTTATTCCCACTTCCAAATGAGCTCTCACATTGGCAGCTAAAACAAAGCTACTTCTCTATGCATCTGCCATCCATAGCACCCACCACTCAAAGTAACTATGGTTCCCAATGTGTTGTAAAGGTTGGTGTGTTTTTAAATCTGTCATCGTCTGAGTCCTGTGTTGGAATCTTGGGCACTGTGGGACGTCTGCCTGCAGCCTGATGTTCATGTGAACCCTGATAAGCTGAGTGATGTTATAAAAGTGATGCATATGTTCTGTATACATAACTAACACCTATAATTTATTACATTGTACTCCCAGGTTACATAATTGTCCATACACCCGTACACATCCATTCCTGCTGTATGGTGTGTGTGTGATTAAAGTTTATAGTCATATGTCACATACATAATGATTGTCTTGAAGGGAATGTGGGCCACAATGAGTTTCCTCTTGCACTTTGGAACTGACATTTTCAGTTCTACACAATATTATACTTAGTGATCTTATAACTCGAGAAATAAGCCTAAGGAAGCACAGATGATTATAAAATCCAGACCCCAGTGCATAGTTATCAGCCCACATTCTTTCTACACTGTTGTACTGACATTCTGTGGCCATTGACATGTTACATACAACACAAATCTCCTACACAGTTGATGTGTCACATTACACAGAGATAAAGTGGTTGTGTAAGTGCTATTTATTTTAAAGTGCTGTAGTGCAATATTTACATAGTCCAGGATTGTAAGTCCATTAGTGTGATGCCTTCTATTGTGATGCAACACAAGTGCAATGGTGAGGGACATGGCATTGGGCATGCTGTGGTGAAGTGTCATGCAGTGCAGAGGAACATGAATTGCCAATGAGGTAATGAGAGACAATTGCAGTGCATAGTGGTAAGGTAAACAGTGTGCTGGAGAATAATGCATGTTACCAACTGTAGCAAGACTGGCATGTTAATAAGCACAGGACATAGGAAATCAGTGCTCATGTGGCATGGACTTGTGCTACCGGGTACTCCTACGGGTGAAAGTGATCTGTTCCACATCTTCATCTTATGATGTGTGTGTAGTCTACTCTGCCCTTGGGTGGTTGGTTTGAGGGGGCATCACACACTTCAGTGTTTGGAGAAGTGGACTCTGAAATCCCGGTAGGTGCCAACTGTGGAATTATTAAGGGCATAACTGCAGCAAGGAGGAGCTGCTGGTTATTGAGTATAGCAGCAACATCGCTGTGGTAGGCAGCCAGGTCGGCCCTGAGGGGGTCATGATTGTAGACATGAATGCAGTGAAATGTTTGGGGGGCCAAGTGTTATGGCAACTCCCTCAATGCAGTGGTGAAGTCCCTCACACACTGTTGTATTCCTTGCAGTACTGATTGTTGGACTTGCATGGCTGCTGACTATTCTGCGGATGTCATCATGCACATGCACATCCCTTCAAGGCTGGCTGCCCTATTTTGCATCCCCACCGCACCTCCTTGGCCAGCTCCCACTGGACTCCCACAACTGTCCTCTCAAAGGTGGTCCCAGTGTCATCAGAGTCCTCAGCTGTGTTTGAGATGACAGGTCGTACTACTGGGGTGGTGGGTGGGTCCTCTGTAATGGCTGCTACATCTGTGCTCCTCTTTGCGACTGAAGGTGGGGTCTGGAGGGTTCCCAGGACATCTTGGAGGGTTTCCTGGCTAATGGTTGTCAGCTCGTCATCCATGTTATCAGGGTAGTCCAGGACTGTCATATCCACAGGAGAGCCATCGTCTTCTGCAATGAGATATTGTACAATTAGTGTCTGTGTTGTGGCAGTTGTAATGTGATGTCACTGACTTCCTATTAGTGGAACATTGTAATCTGTGTTCCTGTTCATTGTTCCTGTCATTAATATTAGCATTCTCACAGGCCTATGCCCCACCTGCATGTCACATGTAATGTGGGCAGTTTGGGGAATTGTCTGTGTCACATCCTCTATGTGTAGGTTCTGTCCAAATTGTGTCTTACCACCTTCATGTCCTACTCAACCCTCCCTCTACTTCCATTAGCATGATGAGGCCTTGCAATGCATGTTGGTGTTCTGATGCCACTTGCACGGCACATATCAATAAGGGTCTGACCGAGTCTATGATATTTCACATACACCTATACGTTGCTGAGACCAAGCACATACTATGTATAGCATTGGCATGGGACAATACAGGTGTCAGCATTGGTAGTGTGTCATGTTGATGTTTGCGAATGTGTGCTACATTGGATTGCACTGATGGGCCTGGCAGTGTTTCATTTTCTGTTTTGACTGTGTGGGTGTGTTTAACTATCTAGACACATATCTCCTCCCCCTCAATGCCGCTGTCTTAGCAGTATGACAGCTGGGATGTTGCAAGGTGTCATTGCAGCTATTGTAACACAGACACGGGGTAGACACTGGAATGGGCAGCATGGGTATGACATTACTGCTGTGTACTTCATAATGTAAGTAACAATACCTGATCTTTATTGCGCCTATAGACATGAACATTTGACAGGATTTACACTTTGTTAGGAATTGAAGGGGATTGATAACGTCGTCATCCTGAACCCTCTATTTTGGGTGTGTTTGATCCATGGGCACCTAACTGCCATTTGCTACTTGACCAGCACACACAGCACAGATGGTAGTTGCAACTGTTGTCAATGGTACATGCCACTTGCGGATATCGCCTGAGACTGGAAATTGAGACCTAGTTCATGTTGTGACAATACCAGCTGTCCTGTGACAGCAGGACAGTTTTACGTTCTACCCTACCCTCCTGGACTGGCTTGGCCTTTCCAGCAGACTTGGCATGGCAGAGTAGCCCCATGCAAAGGTTGTTGGTGTAGTGTTGTGCTGTGCCCCTGGTTTCCCCTGCTCAGCCCATGCACCTGTGCCCCTTTCCCCTGCCTGATTTCCATGGCTGACATGCATTGTGTAGTAGGTATGTACCTCCCCCTGCTTGCAGTTAACATTTAGGCATTTTTGTCCCCCATGCAACTTACCCTGCATCTGTGTTGTTTCCTGGTAGTCTGCATGTCCTGTCCTTGAATTCCTGTGATGATCTCCTCTGGGATGAGAGCTGCCGCCATCTCCTCCATCTGGTGCAGGGCCTCCTGCGGTGCTAGACTCCCACCTCCAGTCTGCAGTGCTGCCTTCCTGTTCCTTGCCATTTTTTCCTTAGTCCTGTGCTTGCAGTCATGCCAGCGTTTCTTGCACTCAGTGACTGTTCTCCGTACCTCTGCCACACTGTTTATCTTGTCCACAATTTGTTGCCAAACTGCCTCTCTCCACCCAATTGGCAATTTTGAGGTGACAAAAAGTTGATGCTGGTGTTCTGTCACCTCTTTCACCAGTATTTCCTGCTCCTCTGCACTGAAACAACACTTCCTTTTCTTCTTCTCCCTCTCCTGGGTGTTGTCTGGGTCCTTCTGGCTTGTTTCTGGTCGATTGGGGTCTCCCTGGGGTCTCTCCTGGCGTCTGGGATCCATTTTGGGGCTCCTTAGCACATTTTGCTGTGTTTGCACCGCTTTTTGACACTATTGCGGGGAAAAATGGCACATATCCGGTTTGTGATGTTGTAAACCAGATTAGAGTCATTTTCTCCACGCTAACGTTGTTTTGCTTTACGATGTGGTGCAATTGTTACAGTAAAAAAAAATTACTCTAACCCGTGGTTTGCGCCACGGAGCATCAAAGTATAAATGTGATGCCCGGGTGGCCCAAAGAAATGGCGTTAGCCGGCGTTAAACTTGCATCAGAAAGTTTAAATATGGCCCTAAATCTCTTCCAACATTGCACAGAAGACCATAATTACGTTTAAAGACAGATTTAACTCTATTTCAGTGTATTACCATAGTACTTTTCGTTTCTCTTGTGTCAAGGGTATTTGACATTATCTGTTTTATGGGAGAAATGAAACATATAAGAGCAAAATTGGATGTTTATTTCCCCATGAGGTTTACTATTTTTCAGTTACTGTTTAAATACAAACAACACATGGCATAGTCCTGTGCTTGCAGTCATGCCAGCGTTTCTTGCACTCAGTGACTGTTCTCCGTGCCTCTGCCACACTGTTTATCTTGTCCACAATTTGTTGCCAAACTGCCTCTCTCCACCCAATTGGCAATTATGAGGTGACAAAAAGTTGATGCTGGTGTTCTGTCACCTCTTTCACCAGTATTTCCTGCTCCTCTGCACTGAAACAACACTTCCTTTTCTTCTTCTCCCTCTCCTGGGTCTTTTCTGGGTCCTTCTGGCTTGTTCCTGGTCGATTGGGGTCTCCCTGGGGTCTCTCGTCGCTTCTGGGATCGATTTTGGGGCTCCTTAGCACATTTTGCTGTGTTTGCACCGCTTTTTGACACTATTGCGGGGAAAAATGGCACATATCCGGTTTGTGATGTTGTAAACCAGATTAGAGTCATTTTCTCCACGCTAACGTTGTTTTGCTTTACGATGTGGTGCAATGGTTACAGTAAAAAAAATTACTCTAACCCGTGGTTTGCGCCACGGAGCATCAAAGTATAAATGTGATGCCCGGGTGGCCCAAAGAAATGGCGTTAGCTGGCGTTAAACTTGCATCAGAAAGTATAAATATGGCCCTAAATCTCTTCCAACATTGCACAGAAGACCATAATTACGTTTAAAGACAGATTTAACTCTATTTCAGTGTATTACCATAGTACTTTTCATTTCTCTTGTGTCAAGGGTATTTGACAACATCTTTTTTATGGGAGAAATGAAACATATAAGAGCAAAATTGTATGTTTATGTTCCCATGAGGTTTACTATTTTTCAGTTACTGTTTAAATACAAACAACACATGGCATAACTTGCTTTGCTGGTTTGCAAAGTCATGTACAAATCAATCCACATGGGCAATGTGTACAGACAAAAGAAAACAAATTCCTTTCCAATGGAAATTGCATCTCAATCATAAACACACAGTGGTGAGTGTGGGAGTGTGTTGGATGTTTACATTAAATTCAGTTAGGTTATTCATTTAAAATAAGTTACATTCAATTTAAATTCAAGTTTTGAATTTAAACTAATAGATTCAAATATAGGAATATTGATCTGAATGTGTTTAGGACATGAACATTTCCTCAACATTTATGGCCAGCCTGTGACACTGCAAACGGATTTGAAGGTATAATTGTAGTTTGATGTTCCTGGCTGGCAGTACTTGGCATACTTCCATCTTCAAATGACATAAAATGCAGATTGTGCATCATTGCTTTGCAAAAGAAAGGGTCAGCATGATGGGGTCAAGCACCCAGAAATCAAAAAGGCTAGCCTGAAACATCACAACCAGTTCTAAAGTGGTAGGGGGTAGTGTTATTTTTTCTGGCTTGTGGGGATCTTCATACTTTCATCTTCTAAATTCAATAAAGGCAGATTGTGGGTCATATCTGCTTTTGGAAATGGGATGTATTTGTTCGACAGTGTCCCTCCCATAAACTACATGAATTAGAATAAATAGAATAGTGCCTAGTTACTTTATATATCAACGGTTCCATTTCTTGACCTTTTCCCATAATTTTACTCATTCAACAACATCTCTGCCTGGCACGTCACCCTATAGATTACGGGGTCCTCTCTGATTACTCCTCTTTTTGAGGCCCGGGTACAAAGGATACTGATGGCCCTGTGGCTAAACTGTCTAGTACTTATTACAATTATAATTCATATGCTTATCCTTCACAATTGACAGGGTCAGATGGGTGGGGCGAGATATCCAGAAATCAGCAATGCTAGCACAAGAAAGACCTTATGACCAATCCTAAAGTGGTGGTGGTAGTTTTATTTTTCCTGGCCATCAAAGTTCAGCACACTTTCATCTTCTAATTCCAATAAGGCCAGATAATGGGTCATATCTTTGCAATAGGAAGGGTTAGTGGGATGAGATGAATTGCCTGGGATTTCGGAAGGCTAGCCTGATACTTTGCAATCAGCCTTAATTTGGTAAGAGGTAGTTTAATTTTCTTGGATGGCAGGGATCAGCATACTTTTATCTTCTGATGACAATATACATGCTGATTGCCCAGCATATCTTCGCAATGCGAAGGGTCTGCAGTATGTGGTCAACTGCCTGGGACTCAGAACAGGACAGGCTCCGATCTCTCAGGGCAGAATTAAGCTTCAGTATCGAACAAATCACTGTGCTGGCTGGAGCCAGCATTCAGAATGGTTGCATTATATTTTGTATAGGAAAGGAAGTGACACCTATAGGCTACTATTATTTTAGTTCAAGATGCTCATGCTAGGTGACAGCAAACTTAATGAGGGAAGAGAGTGGGAAGGAGAGTGGGAAGGCACCAGGAATGGAAAACTAGAAAGGAAGTGAACATGTCAAGACATGTATAGAATGTGTTTTTCACAAGGCTCATAGGTTAGGAAAGAGATGGTTTAAAATTGGTCAAATTATAACAATGACATTGTTGCCATATTGAAGTCCCAGCTAAAACAATGGAATGAGGGTGTGACCTATTTTCATCAGTTTGTCTCTTTTGTTCTCTGAAATGTCATTCAATACTATTCATTAAAGTGGAAACTGTTCTGGGTGGTATGTTTTAAGGCCAGAAGGATGCCTTCTGATGTAACTAGAAAAACAAGGGTCTCTGGGAGCGAATAATAGTATTGGGCTCATGTGGAGGCTGATGACAACAGGGCAACATAAGGCAGGCCAATTTGCTCTTGTGCTGTCAGGGCATTAACTTACAAAGCATTTATGTTTTCATAGACAGGTGTAGGCTGCTAATCTGGCTGGGGTATGGCCAACAATTAGACTTGTGCTTGTCTGCCTTTGAAAGCTTGAGAGAGGGTTGAGACACCATCCTCTTCTCAGAATTTTGGGAGCTTTCTACCTTTCAGGAGTAGGTGCAATGTGGTCCTTTAAATATTTTTGTAGTTTCTGCACAGGGTGGTAGCCTTGACCGCTCTTCCATTTCCTTCCACCTTATGAGGTGAATTTATTCAACAGTAGGTAGTATCCCGTTTAAAATTGTCAAATAAATAAATTGGTGCATGGTTACTGCAAGTCACTGATTCCTATTCTTCACCTTTTCGCATCTTTTTACTAATTCAGCAGCATCTCTGCCTGGTGCTCTCTGGATTATGCTGGCCTTTCTGATTAACCCCTTTACTGCTCTACAGACAGAGAGCTTTCTGCTACCCCTGTTGACAAACTAGCGAGTTCCTATTACAATTATAATTTGCGTATTTACCCCACCTATGCTCATCCATCAAATTGCCATGCGCTGCATCCCTTAACACAGTAACTGTACCTCTGTTGTCATCACGCATTACATTTAATCACTTTCTTCACAGGCTTCTTTCTATCCACACTCCCTACACAGTGTAGCTTGGTATCTATTTAGGTAAGTGCTCAAACTCCCCACAAATGGGTACAAATGCTACAACACAAGACAATAAAATACATTCTCTTGATTTTAGAGAGGGAAATATGGCCCCAGTTGTTTTATATATTAATGTGATTTTGGAATGGAATTGTTGAAACACAAAGGGTTTTTGTCAGTTAAGCTGTACAGTGTAGAAACACACAATTTGCACTCTGTATTGCAGTGGTAGATGTGAAAATATATTTTTATCAACACACTATCTCCAAACAACACTTGATATTGGGCCACATTTATTTTCACTGGCATAAAACAATTAGTGACAGTGATTGAATTGTTATGATTACGTCTGATTTTCCATTGAAAAGGCGATTTGTGTTTAGCTTAGAGCCTTGGCATATAATTGAGAACTCTGCATGAATCAATCCAGTTGAATAAAAAAGTTGGTAAACATCTAAATGCCCAATTTTGTAAAGGTCTGTTGGGTGGGGAATGTAGCAGGGGACGGTGGAAGAAAACTGACTGTTTCAACTCCAGTAGAAAGGTTTGTCTCTATTGAAGCAGAACAATTGCAAATAAATTACATCAAACTTGGCGCTTTTGGGGTAAATCTGTGTGATATTTTTTGAGAAATTATCTTCATTCAAAAGGTGTCAGGCAGCCATTGACACTTAAAATGTAAAGATAACATGAAAATTGAAAATGTGTCATTTGTTGCTACTTTGCACTCACATATATTTTCACTACATTTTCACAAAATATGACAGACAGCATGTGTAGCTTACTCTTGACATTTTAAAATGTAAATTTTTGGATTGGGGGCACATTTAAAAGGGTTGCAATTTTTTTTTCATTTAGTGATACCTGCAAGACCATTTCACAAACCCACTTTAAGTACCCATTGACATATTTTTGATTTCAGTTAGTAGGTCAGGTTTGGTACAGATCCCATAAAGGGGAATAAGCTAAAGGGAGATAAAAAAATTAAAAAAAAAACATTAAGATTTAAAAGAATCTCCATGCACATTGGCACCCTGTTGCTAATGTTAGCCCTGCCCATACATTTCAGATTTAATTTAGATCTGACAAGGGAAGTGAAGTTAAAGGGAGCCAGAGATCACCAAGCACTAATTACTATAGAGCAATGTCAAGTGTATCTATGAAATTGTGCAGACACATAGAATGTTTAGTTTATCCTTGATTGAGTTATATGCAAATCCATCTGGGGTGCCAGGCTTAAAGAAGGGATCAAAAAAGGTGCTTATTTGCTAATCAATTTGTGTGGTTTTATAGTTATGCATGAAATATGTCAGAATGTTTACATCTTAAGCTCAGTACAGGAATCTCGAGTTACTAACTTTGTGGGTATTTCAGCGTTCTGAATTAAATTTGGCAGATTCTTAGCATTATATAGCTTGTATTTGACCTCTTGAACTTTGTGTATATCTGTAAGAAGAGGAAGGACGGATAAAGAGGGTAAAACAGTGTTCCATTTTATAATACGTTTGACAAATACACACAAAACTCAGCAGGCATGTAAATGTCTAGTTTCCTGTTGGTGTCTCAAGTTAGGGCCAGTCTAGGGATTCTAGATTCTAATGCAGGTCGAGGAGAGTAGAGATGTATAGGGTCTCAAAAAGTGTCAGCTTTGGTGGCTATAGATAGGTATATGTGAAATGCAACAGACGTTTACAAGTTTAGATTTCTGTTGGTATAGCAAATTTGTGTTGATAAATTACAGGAGGTAAATTTAAAAGGGGAAGAAATTATAATTTGCCTATAATGTTGGGACTATTTGTAGAATCTGCATGAAAACTGGTAGGTGACTAGAAAGTTAGAAGGTTAAGTCTCCAAAAGTTTGCAAACTTTTACTAGAGTCTGCTGACGTTCTGTCAACTGTTTGCATATCCTTCCATCACAGCAAAGTGCTGCTTTCTTAACAGCAGGAGTCCCATTCACCATCTAGAAGAGGGTAGAAGGCTACTGAACGTGAGATCTATGTTGTACATCTGAGACATGGGATTCGGTGTTGATTTGGGAGGCTCTGGTGCTTTAAGGTGCTTCTGCACCTCAAGATAAGGAATAAGTAGAAATCTGCACAGGCAAGACCATAGAACTAGAAAAATGCTTCCATAATTTAGAAGAGATTTAACCACCAGGAGATTTAAGACTCAGCCCCTCATTGCGAGTCTGGTTGTCCTAGGACCACCAGACTCCTGTGGTGGACAGACTACCGCCAATGCGGAGGACTGGCCTCCACACTACGACTGTTGCCAAGAGCCACGTTCGGGTCACTGCCACTTTATTGATGGTCTGGCAGTGCTGGCAGTCTTAATCCGCCTGGACTGTGGCAGATGCCCATGTACTTGGCATGGGCAGTGCAGGGCCACCATGGCCAGCCACATTGCGCTTTTCACTGTCTGCTTAGCAGACAGTGAAAAGCAACACGACACACGACAGGTGCTGCTGCATTTGACTCAATGTAAGTTTGCCGCCGGCTTTATTATGAGCCGGCGTCAATGTTGTAGGCTGGTTCCCGCTGGGCCGGTGGAAAACTCTGTTTCCGCCCACCGACGTAGGGGGAAACTCTTAATAGTCCTCACAGTCAGGTCACCAGTGGCGTTTTTCTGACCGCATGACTTCGGCGGACGGGCATTTCTGTCCGCCGAGTCATAATGAGGGCCTCAATGTTAGGAAGTTAAAATGAACAGTTCGCAACCTGACATTGAGCATGAGAGAGAGGGAGAGAGGTCTGTACACTTGCTATGTCAACTTCGAGAAGGCAGTTGAAGGCATGAAATAGTGCTTGTTAAGAGGTAAAATCATTATAAAGAATAAAACAAAATGTTCTGAGAATTTATTCTAAGAAGCATGGGCGCCTGCAGAAATGTTTTCACGGGGGCATAATTTTAAAGGAGGCCATGGGCATACTACTGCAGGCAGCATAACATTACAATGGCCATAGTGTTACGCTGCACTGTAACCCTGCACACCAGGCTGTACCTAATTCAAGTAGGGGGGAGAACCCCCCATGGGCACCTACGCTAAGAGCTCTTATTCCATTATTAGACATTGTATTCCACAGTTAGGGTCTGATTTAGAGTTTGGTGTATGAGTTACTCCATCACAAATATGACAGATAACCTGTTTGCTGAATTACAACTCCCATAGAATATGATTGGATTGTAATGTGGCAGATAAATATCTGTCACATTTGTGATGGAGTAACCCCATCTGCCAAGCTCTACCTTAGGCCCTAATTACGACCCTGGCGGTCTTGAGACACCAGGGTTGCAGTGGTGGTCAGACTGTTGTCAATGTGGCGGTCCAGCCTCCACATTATGACCGTAATGAACACAGAATGGTAATACCGCCTGCACCGCACACTTGCACTGGCCGACAGCCTGGTGGTGCTGGAGGTCTCAATCCACCAGGGCACCACTGCAAACAGCATTGCCCTGGGGATTACAACCCCACCTTCTGCTGGCGTTTACATGGCAATTGCATTGCCTTGTAAATGCTGGTGGAGAAGGGTGCAGGGGTCCCCTGCATTGGCCATGAACTTGGCATAGGCAGTGCAGGGGCCCCCATGGCAAGCCCCATTGCGCTTTTCACTGTCTGCTCTGCATGCCAAATGTCAATTATGAGCTGGTGTCAATGTTGTGGGCTGTTTCCCGCTGGGCCAGCAATGTTTCCACCCGCTGAACCAGCAGGAAATCCATAATAGGGGCAGCAGGAAGGTCATCGCAATGGCGGTGACCTGACCACAGAACAAGGCCACCCACCAAAGTCAAAATGAAGGCCTTAGTCTCCAATCCATAAATATGTTTATGTTGGATCATAACTAACTATGGTCAAACATTATCTATGTGGGTCATTCAGAGGTACATGAAGTTCATCACACAGCTTATAGCCAAGGGGATATTTTGCTTTGGGCTGTATAATATATCAATCATCAATTTGTCTCAACGTTTGCTGTATGTTTCTCCCCACCCCTTTCATGCTTTTCCCCCCAAATCAATCCAAAAATAATATGGTGAGGTACAGTGATGAGGCGTTTGAAAAGTATTCAGAGGAAGCCTCCTTGGTCCGGTATAATATTCTGGAATAGTAAAATTTCACATACTGCAAATAGCAGATGATCACATACAACATTTATGACATGTATGCTTAATCATTAGAAGAAAGGAAGAAAACTCTTGCCTATGCCTAGTTCATTTAAAAAATACAAAAAGAGCTGCAAACATTTTGTGAGGCCCTTTCTGTCAAATGGGTTGGCACAATACAATTTAAGGGGCAGAGGGCTCATTTGCATGTGAGAGTGGCCCCGACAAATGAGGGGATACATTACATGCTTGCCACATCACTCACATAGGCACACAGGCAAAGAAGCACTCGGAAGGGGCAGTGATTTTGTGCACCATTGAGGTAGTGCACAGTCAGCGCCCTCCCAAATCCACACCATGAAAAGGGGCCATGAGACTCCCAACATTCCGATGGAGCCAGATGCCATCATTAGCTGCACCCACCTGCAGGGGAATATTTTCCCCCTTTGAAATGGATGCAAGGCCGCCACCTCCAGAGAAAGGCAAATTAGCAGTTTCACATGGTCCCCTTTTCACTAATGCTGTTCATTCCTGCACTGGGAATGATGCATTTTAAGAGATACGGTCCTGTCCCAGTTTACACCAGGTGCATACACTCAAGAGAGTGCAGTGATGGAGATCTGGACAGTGAACAATACCCTTAAGGCAGCACCCTGCTTTTATCCATGTGTAATATTACATCACATTCCTATCTATTGAGGCAGTATTTGTGATTTAGGATGGTTCAAGATTTTCCAATTTGATGGACATAACTGTAATGACATTAACTGTTTGAATATACAACAGCTTCAAGGACTATTCTTTCCATCCTAGTATACCACCTGTGAGATACCCAACAGTTTATTATGCATTCGATGGTTTCAGTCAGGATCTTTCCTCCTAATCAATATACGTGCCAACAGCGCCAATCCAGGCGAGAGATTTCCATTTTTGAATCCAAAAATGGTTTTATGTTAGCTTTCTCCTGCTTAACATAGCCTCTGCTCCCATGTATGTTAAAAGAGAAAAAACATTATCCAGATTTTCTTTCAAAACCTCCCCCTTTCCTCTTTTAAAATGTTGGCATGTATAACTCAAATGGCTGTCACCAACATAACAGGATCAGAGGGTTGAACGTGCATAGCTAGATACACACTTATCAAATGTGTGTGATACGTAAAACACATCTGCTTTTAACATGTTGGTCAGTGAGAAGGTCCGTTTTGGATTGTGCGATCAGTTCACTTGACAAATACATTTTAGAGGTGGATGTAACTCGTGTAATTCAGGGTAGTGTAATCATGAGAAATCAGCAAACAATTCAGCGATATTGTGAATAATTACGCTAGAAGAGTAATTCTGTGCCTGGTACTATTCCTTAATGTAAAAATGCACCATTGCATCCAAAATGGGCGAGATAATGAATTTTGCACTGAGAAATATTGCTAAATTCAACAGAACACAAATAGCAAGTGCAAACAACTGCTCACACTCGCTAAATGTGCTCTTAGGGCAGGATTGTCCTCCAACTTACCACAAGCATTTAGCGTTATTTTCTTATCGCAAAATGGCCCCCATCCAATCCAAAATGGGTGCAAGAAAGCATTTTGCGATAAGAAAGAGAACTAAGGGCCAGATGTAGCAAAATGCTAATTTGCGATTTGCAAATTGCGAGTCCCTGCGACTCGCAATTTGCAACTCGCAAATTGGTATGCAGTACGGTGTCTCAGACACCGACTGCGACTCGCTATGGGGTCGCAATGACCCACCTCATTAATATTCATGAGGTGGGTCGCTAATTGCGGCCCCATAGCGAGTCTAGGCACTCGCAAACATGGAGGCCTGCTGTCGTCAGCAGACCTCCATGTTCGTGACTGCTTTAAATAAAGCATTTTATTTTTTTAAGTGTAGCCTGTTTTCCTTAAAGGAAAACGAGCTGCACTTAAAAAAAAAAACGAAACCTTTAGTTTCGGTTTTTTTTCAGGGCAGGTAGTGGTCCCTTGGACCACTACCTACCCTGAAAAAATATTTGTGGGTCCATTCACAAAGTGGAAGGGGTCCCATGGGGACCCCTTCCAATTTGCGAGTGGGTTACCATCCACTTGAAGTGGATGGTAACTGCGACACCATGCGGTCGCAAATGGTATTGCATACCACTCAGAATCGCAAATAGGAAGGGAACACCCCGACTCGCAATATGCATTTCTGCATTGGGAAACGCGAATAGCGAGTCGCAAACGGCAATTTTTTGCTGTTTGCGACTCGCTATTTGTTTCCTGCATCTGGCCCTTAATGTGCTCTTGGGTTAGAATTTCCCCCATGTTACTCCTGGCATCTAGTGCTTTTTTAGACATGAGTATGCATTTTGCGTTAAATAGCTCTTAATGAGGTAGAACACAAATAGCAAAGGTAAGCGGCCGCTCATGGTTGCTAAATGGGCTCTTTTGGTAGGGTTGTTTTCACCCAGATTACTCATTATTATCAGTAAATCAACATCCAAAATGAATGCAAATTTACTGAAATTACTCTGATTACTCCAGTATAGCTAAAATTACCCCCAGGGCTTATAATGTTTGTGCCTGGGGACAGGCTGTTCTGTTCCAAGTTTTTCTTCTACAGGCTATAGAAACCTAGAACCTTGCTCTAATTGTCTAAGCGCGTTAAATTGGGACTACAGTTCGCAGAATCCATTGACTCTGTAATTAAAAGCCTTGGACTGAAACATGGAGTCCCTGATGAAAGAGAGTCATCTAGTCACCTTAATCAATGAACAACTCATGAACCAGGTTCAGAGCAATTATTTGATGAACCGATTGATTGGCCTGGATAAAGTATCCTTTAAATGGCTGAAGGGAGAATGATCTAGCGCTCTTCCTAATCACAGGGGTGGGTTTTTAGGATTTTCGGCTTCTAGACGTCTCTGTTGAACAACTGCTGAATACATATTTGAATATACGAGTGTAGCTGAGCACGCAGTCTTGCATGAAATGCAGTTCTTTACAGTTCGTAAAAACGTTATTAGTGTTTAGTAAATGCCTGGAAAGATCATTAACTGTAGAAAGAGACTTCCGCCATAATTTATTGTGTAGAGTATTTATACATGTGCAATTAATTTGTAGAGAATCTTGAAATAAATCCTCGGGTATATTCTTATGTCAAGCATCTGAGCTTTGTAACAATGTTAGGACACTGCACTGCCCTGGTGATATTTATAAGTGTTATTTATGGTACGCGTACTTCCCTTCATGCAGCTGATTTGAAATGCTTGTTGGTTAGTATTCATCACAAATGAATGCATGAAATTTTAAGTCAAGACCACAGGCTCCCATTATGCTGTCTTTCCTGCCGATTTATTATCTAGCAGACAGATGGTGATAATACCAAATAAAAAAATATAAAAAAGAATTACAATACCCAGCAGCATCCTTTTGCTAGACTTCCAATGTAAACTATACAGGTGTATCATTAACAGTTGATAAACGAATGAATGAATACATTTGAATTTATATAGGGCACTAAACCCACACGTGTCAAAGCGCTTGAACAAAACAGTCTCAGTCAGACGGGGCCGCAGGGCTGTAGACTCAAGTATTCTACAAGGGGAAAAGCCAAGTTTTTAGATGTTTTTTAAATCCCGTAAAGGAGTCTACGGCAGAGAGTGGGAAGGGAGTTCCACAGTTTGGCAGAAGCAGTTGAAATGGAGCGCTCTCCCCATATAATTTTACTGAATCTGGGAATCAGCACCTTCTTGCCAAGAGAGGATCTAAGAGTCCTGCTGACAGTGTACAAGTGAAAGAGTGCATTCATTTGTTTAGGTCCTTTATGTATAAGACCTAAAAAGACCATTCACAGCGCCTTGAAGTTAATCCATTTTCCTACTAGAAGCCAGTGAAGGAAGCAGATCCCATCTACGACCGAGAAGCATTTGGGGATCTTAAGGATGAGGCAGGCAGTTGCGTTTTGTGCCACTTGAAGTATACTCAGGGAGGAACTGTTAGTGTAAAGATACAGGCATTTCAGTGATCCAACCGTAAGGTAACAAGAGCAATAATGACTTACTGGAGCAGTTCCAAAGAAAATCTTTTTCAAAGTCCTTATGATGAAAAAACAAGTGCTAGCAGTGCAACTGACCTGTGTGTCAAAGCTCAGGGAACTGTCAAGGATGACCCCGAGATTTTGTTGTTGACTTTACTGGGATGGGGAGGGACCCATAATATTCTGAACACCAGGTGTTGGACTGGACAGAATCCTAAGTACCAAACAATAATACCTCTGTTGTGTCTGCATTACGTTTTGAGGAATTGTCTCTGCCACAAAGGTCAAGTTGATGGAAAAAGGCAGCATAATTTGTGTGTCTTCTGCATATGAAAACACTTGAAATCCAAACAAGGACACCACATCGGCCAGAGGGGCCACATACAAGTTAAAAAGGGTGGGAATTAAGGATGAACCATGAGGCACCCCACAGGGAAAACTGAACTACTTTGCCTTGAATCCAACAGAGCTGACTGTAAGTACTCTATTGCCTAGAAATGATTTGAGAAGCTTCAGGGCAGACTCACTGACACCCACGTGCTGCAGATGTCAGACCATTCTCACGGGTGAGATGATATTGAATAATGCAGACAAAACGAGCATGACAAAGACAGCTGCCCCACCCTGGTCCACCTGGTGGTGGATACTGTCTGTTGCCACAATAAGGGAAGTCTCTGTGTTTTGCCTACTTCTAATTCTGAGATGGGTAGAGGATACCATGGATAACAATGAATTGGACCAATTCCTGATTCATAATCCTTTAAAGGTTCGTGGTGGGTGCCGGCGGCAGGGAGATGGGGCATACATTTTTCATATCGTAAGGGTCTGCGTTAGGTTTTTTAGTTAGCAGTATGACAATTGCTCCCTTCCAGGCAGTGGAAAAATTCCAGATTGAAGCACACAGTTAAGTACATTCTGCAGAAATTGCAAAGGATGTCGAGAACAGATGTAAAATTTTAGGCAGACAGATATCAGAGGGAGATCCAGATTTAAATCACAGCAGTGAATCTTTAGTATGCAATAGGGGAATAAAGAGAAAAACAGATAATAGGTTAGAATCAGGGCGAAAAGTGGGAGTTTCAGAACAAAATCGCTTGCTAAAAGCAGGTTAAAGTCTGAGTAAATGTTAGGAATTTTGGGCCACATGTACTAAGCTTTTTGCACATCACAAACAGCGAATTTGGCTGTTTGCGACGTGCAAAAAGCACATCGCGATTCACAAACCCCGTTTTGCGATTCAGTAACCTGGTTTGCGACTCACAATTAGGAAGGGGTGTTCCCTTCCTAATTGCGACTCACAGTGCAATGTAGGATTGTTTTGTGACCGCGAACGCGGTCGTAAACAATCGCAGTTTGCCCCCATTTCAAATGGGTGCTAACCCATTCGCAAATGGGAAGGGGTCCCCATGGGACCCCTTCTCTGTTGTGAATGTGACTGTAAACATTTTTTCAGAGCTGTGCAGTCCCCTAAGGTCTGCGTGTAGGTATTGTGAGGGTGGAAGACTCCATCTTCCATCACTCCGCTCACAGCTGTGCAAGCTGCCGAGTATTGATGTTTAGTACCTACAGCCGGTTGTGCTGAACCATCAGTGTATATCACAGTATGGTAGTTGTCTAGTGGCAAGATATTTAGAGGAGCGGGGTACTCTTGTTCGTACTGGAGAAACTCTTGTGTCTGAAGTTTTGGATCGAATATATAATTGACACAGTGGCGGTCAGAGACGTTGTCCATTGAATCCAACGTGGATGTAATGCTTTAGCGTTAGGAGCACTTGCTTTGGTGACAGCCTTTAAGGCCGGCACCGGGGAGACAACAGTAATATGTTTCCCATGGGCAAGTGGCCTCTCTTTTATGACGGCCATCTGAACTGCAGTCAGAATCTTTTCTGTAGGTGCAAAACGCTGTTCAGCATTGGAGTATAAATGTGATTTATACGCTATGGGTACTGTGTCATCCTCATTGAAGGTGACATAAGTAAATCCAATGGCACCAGCAATTATTCTGATGACCACATTTTTTTTATTGTCACATGTGTGCAAGTGTTTAGCTTCTAGCATGTCCTGTTGCATTTCCCTAAGGATGCATGTGTGTTCAGTTGTCCAGTATCTGCTAGAAAATTTGGGCTGAACTAAGTCATAAAGTGGCTTGATACGTTGTGCATAATCTGGAATGTACGTCCTGCCAAAATTAAAGAAACCTAGTAATGACTGTAGTTTCTTAAGTGTGTTAGGAGGGTGCAGTTGAGCAAATGTTTCTAGAAAGTACAGGGCCAGGCTCTTTCCCTCGTTTGATAGCTCATATCCCAGGAATAATACACTGAGAAAGGCGATTTTGCTTTTCTTAAAATTGAATTTGTATCCGAGGTCTGCAAATCCCAGAATGATCTGATCGACCCTTGTAAGATGAATGTCAAGGACGTCGTCTGTGATATATGTCATCCACATAGGATAACACCTCGGAATCAATATCATGTAATATTGATGTTACATGGGCTGAAAATAGCCCCGGGCAAATGACAAAAGCGTTTCTGATAGCCAAATGAGAATGCACTCAGGTCCCGACTTTCATGTGCTAAATTCTGGCAGAAGAATCCATTAGAAATGTCTAATGTTGTTTTATATTTTTTACGCACTATATTGTTAATTAGTACCGTGCTGTGCGAATTTTGTATAGCATATGTGTGTGTATGACTATTTAAGTGTCTATAATCAATGACTATTCTATATGAATGGTCCGGCTTTGAAACGGAGAATAACAGATTATTCATTGCAGATGTACAGCGCTCAGTCACTCCCTGGTACTCAAGTTGGGTGAGGATTTCTCTCACCTGAGCTTTTGCTAAATGTTTAACAAGATATTGTGGCTGCGGTTGGGGTGTAGACCTAACAGGAATAACATGACAAGAAGACTCCTTGTCCCAACCTACATGATTCTGATATAATGCAGGTACCTGCGCTAAAGCCCATTCAGAAGCATGGCTTCTTTGTCTGCTTCCGGAACAAGATCGGAGAAAGAAGGCAAAATGACATCTTCCCCATGTGGGAGCTTTCGGACATGTTCAGGTGGCCAGTCTCTTTCGGCCAATAGGATATCACTAATTAGTTCATCCCAAAATATCACACTAATAAGGCGTTCCACGTCTCCCTCTATCTGAATCTTTAAATCATAAACCCTATCGGGGGGATAACGCGGCCATCCGCTGTTTCAACCCCAATGTAATCGCTAGTTGCTGTCGCATCCTATGATCTTTCAGACTCTGGAGACATATCGTGACCTCTGCCATGCTGTCTAACAGAGTCACTGCCCACGTCTTGTTCCTCAACAGTGTTCTCAAGTATACTGGCATTTTTAGCTGTCAATGCTGTCACCTTCTTCTTTTTAAACTGTGGCTTTTGCTGAGGAGTCTTTTCTTCTTTTTTAATGGTGGTGAGTCTTTCTTTTCTTTCACGTATTCAGGACATTGATCCTGACAGCCCCCTCTCTCGCTACGTCTATCCAGTGCATCCTGAAAGGAACAAGAGGGACGTGAATCAGTATATCTGTCTGGAGTTTTAATGTTCTCCCTATTTCTTAGATTATATCTCCTTTTGGATTCTCCGGGTGTGGAGAATAAGCTCTCTTATTTCCTCTTTCTTTGAAATCTTTTTGTTTGTCCTAGCGCTTCTTAGAGCCCTCTTGTGCCCACTTTGTACCCTCCTTATGGGCCGTACCTTGTAACTCCAATTTCTTTGGTTTGGCTCCCAAACTATCCCGTCCTATACTAGTATAGGTATCAGAAATAATTCTCGGTAGCTGTCTCTCTTGTTCCTGGTGTGGAGTTTCCCGGAGACGCTGGCGAATTGCCAGTGCTACCACTTCCCCTTTAATGTTACTGAGTATTATTGAGGATACAGCGTCAAAGTTACACATTAATTTCATCCCCAAATCCAGGGCTGGTGCAGCCCCAGGCTCATTTTGTATTTTTTTTAACACTTCCGGTAAATTGGCAAGTGTCAGGGTACCATGTGTGGTAGTATATATGGCAGCGAAGACTGTACCCCATGTGCCACAATCATCCACCAAGGGAACCATTCCAAAAGGCAAGCACATTGTGAGCAATCTATGTTTTTCCTGTGGTCCTGTATGGGGAACACAGCTTCCAGCTGATTAGTTTTCTGGGCAATCCAGAACGGTATTTTTTCCCGTTCCGCGGGTACTATACCCATAATAGTATGCACTGTTTGTTGATTAATCCCAGTAGCCAATTGATAGCCACTAGGTGCTGGCGGTGCTGGACGAACTGGTGTTTTGTTCAATGTACGCATTACGAACTGAACTAATCGTCTATATAATGTCACCAATTCATTATATAAATCTCGCAGATCTGCTATTTGCATATTCTGTATGCCTGGGAGAGGTGTGTATGTGGCAAACATAGGCCATGTTGGTTCCTCATTACTTAATGGACCTAACCTCACTCTTTGTAGTACATGTAGTAGGGCGCCTTCGAACCAGTTCTGATGCTCTTGATATGTGAGCGATATTTCATGATACTGGTATGCTTGGTACCGTTGAGGTACGTTTGCAATTTCATGTGTGTGGAATGTATGTGTTCTTTGGTCGACCTCAGGAAAGGTGACCCAACAGTAAAATGTTTCTGTTTAGTATGCTTCATTAGCTTCTATTATAAGAGTAACATCCCCGCCCTCATCTGTAAGGCCATGCATTAATAAATGTTGTGTTAGTGCTTGTCTAGGATTTTCAGGAATGTCTATGGCAGCAGCCATTTTGTTTAGAGAAACGGAACACCAAAATGGGGAGTACAAGTCCTTTTCTGAGGTTGAGCATGAACAACCTACAGCTTAATCAGGTGTTACCTTTTCAGCTGAGGAGGATTTTCCCAAAGACCACAGACGTCTCCGTATAATGGTACTTAGGGTACCTGTTGTCTGTGAGACAGTGATTGTCAGTGTATCCATAAATTAGTGCCTAAACACCATCGTTGGTGGCGCTGTGTCGTAGTTTGGACTCTTGCTCTGGGCAAGACTGCTGGTTAAAGGATGACAGTACTTTTGTTTATAGGCGGCTACACCTTTCCTACAAGTCGCAACTGTTGTCCCAACCCCGGATCACTAGCAGCACCTCACCAGAAACACAATCGTAAAAAGTGATTTGTGGCAGCCTTTACGCATGGACTTGAGAATAAGACGTCTCAGGGAGTGTCGTGGTTAAACTGAGATTACCCCTTTCTCACAGATATAGCATGTCTCATACAAATACAGGCCATGACAAAGATGCAGTAAATTTTCAATGGTTTTTATTTAACGTAACTGCAATTTGTGATGAGTTGCATGGGCTGCAATGATTAGGATAATGAATAATGCAAGGAACAGAATTGTGAAGACGAGAGTCATTATTACAAAGACCCCCACCATCTTGCAATGCATAGAAAAGACATACAAGATGTATTATGCCCTAATACCCTAATTTGAAAGGCCTAACTTCCTACCTAAAGGAGAGCTGGGCTTGCTAAACCTAATCTGCCAATGCCATGTCCATGAGAGGAGCCCCCAACCCTCGTTACCTTGGAATGAGGTCTCTGTCTCAGACTCCGCAGGGACACGAAGACTGGGTCAGCATCAAGACGATGTGCAGTATCGATATCAGCGATGGGGGCGATGCCCTCTGGTCAGAATCCCTCTGATTATCTGTCTAAAGTGCAATGTATTTATACAGATCTACAAGGGCCCCTGATGTAGGTGTGTTCCCAAACAATTGATAACAGACATGCTTGGGAAGGCAATTAATATAAACAATCCCTCAAAAGTATAGAGAGGGAAAATCCCTAAGTGTGAACACCTACTGTTTGTTTGTCTTTGTTACTTGATCTTGACGCCTTAGCGCGGTGACACTGATAATGTAACTCATAAAAAGTGGCCTAACTATAAACAAGGCAGCCATCTTAGAAGAATTAAATAATTAAATGGGCTAAGACAGAGCAAGCTAAGTAGGTTAAAAGTCACTAGGTGAGGGGGGCACGAGTCTGCAAGCCAAAGGCTAAGCTAACTCCTGTTATCCCATTAAAAACGAACTAGGATTCACTACATCATAAACAAATGGAGGCCTCCTCCATGGGCTGATTTTGGCCCCAAGGACCACATCCGCAGGGCCCAGCCTTCACTTAATAGGGGAGTGGGGCTGCACATTTTCCCTCCACAGGCCGATTTTGGCCCTGGGAACCCCATCCCTAGGGCCTTGCCAAAAATAAATGGAGAAGAGGAGCCACAGCCTCCCACCACAGGCCAATTTCAGCCAACTAGCCCATCGGCTGGGGTCCGGCCATGCCTCCTGGGTCCCCATGAGAGCATCCAGTGTGCAATGGGACCATGGGGGGAGCCTTAAGGAACCCATGGTCCAAGCCAGCACCTTGCCTCCTGCGGTAGGTGGAATTGCAACTGCACACTGGGAGTTGCTAAACATGCAGCTCCCTGTGTGCAGGACCAATCGCTTCAACTCTTTCCTTGCCTGCATATCTGCTGACAGAGAAAGAGATGAAACCTCTGCTTCCAGTGGGATGGCAGCACTATGACAGCTCCTGCCTGCTGTAAGCAGCGTGTTTGCTCTGACTTGGTGGGACCTGTCAAAGCTCCCGCCAAGTCAGAGCAAACAGCTATGTCCTAGGGCTGGGCAGTTTGGGATATAGCAGGAGGAGGCCCTGGGGGTTTGCAGTCCCCAGGGCCATTATTGGCTCCACGAGCACCCCCCTCCAACATTTAACTTACACCGAAGGTAGTGGTGGTTCCTGGGGCAGGGGGTCCACCATGGACCACCTTCATTATTTTATTTCAGCCCCGGGGAGGTAGTGGTCCCCGTGGCTGCAGGGGAGCTGTGCTGGCCCCCCCATAATAATTTACCTATGGAGGTGGCTGTCCCTGTGGCTGTGTTGAGGCCGTACAGGCCCCCCCCATTAAAAATTACTGTTTTGCCCTGAGGAGGTGGTGGTCCATGGGGCTATGGTATGGACGTGGGGGCCCTCTCACATTAATTTCTTATTTAGCCCTTGGAGGTGGTGTTCCCAAGTTTTTTAACAGCTCTAGGTGGGGGCCCATGCACCCCCATCCTTTTTTTACTTCCCAATGCCTCTAGGACCAGGCCTACCTGAGGGCATGGAAAAGGAAAAGCACAGGAGACTGTGCTTTTTTAAAAGATTTACAAATATTATTTTTACCACTGGCAGTGTCCATGGGAAATCCCTACACCAAGGCCAGGAGCTCAGGATGCCCCCGCCCAGGTCCCTTTTCCTTTTTTTTAACCGTTTTTGTGGGAGTCGGCTGAAGACAAGTCCCAAATGGGTTACAACACTTCTTTGTTGAAGTGTTGGCAGACAATTAGTTATCAGCACAGGGACATCTGGATCTGAGGAGGATCCACATCCCTAGATATCTATATTTTTTAAACTCTAATATCTCAAAAACTACTGAATGGATTTACACCAAATCACAGAAAGCCCGCTTTCTGGACCAAGGGCTAGCTTTCTACCGAATTTGGTGTAATTCAGTCCAGTGGATCAGAATGTCGTTGTGTTCGAAATACCAATGAGAAAATGGAGAGGGAAAACGCATTTTGGGACACCGCCTTTTTCTCTGACCCCACTTTACAGATCACCCGAAAACTTTCAAGACTGCAGCTGAACAGATTGAAGTAGACATTTTTAAAAAGTTGTGACGATTCATCAAGCGGCACCAAAGTTACTGGCATAAAAAAATGTTTTTCCTATGGAATCTAGGTCCTAACTCTTACTAACTATATATTTTTGACACAATTCCTCCCCAAAAAATGAGAGAATCAGCACTCAAAAGCAGGAGTTTACTACCTGTTTTTTTACATCAAGCAGCATTGGTCACGATGTGTTTTGGCTGTCAAACACAGTGTTATAAAGGCTGTTTGATAGCCAAAACACATCCTCCTATTTTGGGGAGGAATTGTGGCAAGTTTGATGAAGTGAGCGGTAGCGCCTGTCTGTGCGCCACCAGTGGTTATGACAAGCCGGCAACTACAGACTTGTTAGTTCAGGTATTTTGGAGGAAAGATATATATATATATATATATATATATATATACTGAAAAAAACAAAGGTTATAGGGACATTATAGTTAGGACATACAATTTAAAAAAACCTGTAGATATTCACTAAAAAAACTAAGTTTAGAGGGACATAATAGATAGGTTCAGATTTTACGCACACAAAACCATAGAAAATCATGGAAGTTCAGCAGTGATAGTTACAGTTATCTCAAGAAACTATAACTTGTGCCCTAAGACAACTATAACTCACACCTAGTGTAAAATCTGAATCTAACTATAACGTCCCTGTAACCTTTGCTCACTGTGCCACTAGATTCCAGCTAGCCTCACTGATGAAGGCTGATATCCTGAAGCAGGTCTCAGGATGTTTGTTTCCTGTCCAGTGATACAGACGAAATGGATCAGTTTAGCACAAGCAAAAGCACTTTGAGTAAATAAATGCTAAGACTTTCCAGAAAGCATTGTCTTCCTTTGAACGGATGAGCTGAATACGCATACATGACGCACCCTTCGATGAGGTGCACAGGAAAAAAAAAAATATATATATATATATATATATATATATATATATAGTGAGAGAGAGAGAAAAACTCTGAAATTTACCAGTTCTAGTTCAACAAGCTAACAATAACTTTTATTCCCTGCATGCACTGCTTTTGACCTCACATATTACATCACTCATGGTATTTTTAATGACATCATTGATAACATCACTGATGCCATCTCAGATGTCAAGATGTGAGATCATAAGCAGTGCATTACAGGGGCACTCGTTATTGTTAACTCAGTAAACTATAAATGGTGAATTTCAGTGTTTTATGGTCATTATTCTATGTAACCCTACCAGGGACAGCCAACTATCCATGTATGGCCAGCCAATGAGAACGGTCATCACAATATAAGGTATGTCAATTTAAATAAGGGAAAAATACTGGCTTTGTAAAGGGATCGTTTATCAGTATATCAAAGTCATGCCTATTAGTTTTGTCAAGGGGTGACAACATCAACATAAAAGGCATGCCTACTGGCTTTCTCAAGGAGTTCACATATCATTATATGAAAGTAAGCCGATTGGCTTTGCCAAGGAGTCACCACATTAACATATGATGGCAAGCGTATTTGCTTTGTCAACAATAGTGAACACTGTCAGAAACTTCATTTGACATTCCTCAGGCCACATAATGCATCCAAAGGACAAACAACTGGTCGCCCATGCGACATATTGCAAAAACTAAGAAAAAAACGACAGGTTTGGAAATGCTCAGCAACACCAAAAACTTGTCTGGCAGCCACATTGTATATGCCTAAGGAAACATAGGCTTACTTTTCATAAATGATTACTGGAGGACCGCTACACTTCCTGCACCTTTCCCTAACAAAACATTTGTATCATGGTGATGGTGGCCCTGCCCAGACTGGGGCAGCAAAATTCAGGAAAATATATGCAAATTAGAGCACGAAGGGCATTATTGGGTGCTACTTGCTGAGACGACTGAATAAAACATGAATGGTTTTGGCCATTCATTATTATTTTGCTGCATTCATTTCCTTAGGGTTCCTGGGTCCCACCTCGGATACCCACACCTTGGCATATTTTGGGAGCCCACGGGAGGAGCCTGAAGGCCCCTCTTTCACCTTGGCCAACACCCATCCTGTGGTTTGGGTGGGACCTGGCCAAAAAAAAAATTCTCACAGGGAAGACAACTATCTCTCCCATATGATGGTGAGGGGTAGGCTCTCAGTCCCCCTAGCATGTTAGCTCTCCAGCCAGCACTGATCCTTAGTTGTTAGCATAGGAGCCACCTACATGTCTATGTGCTCCCATCTGGAAGCACCAACCTCTCTTTTTAGTCCTGCGGAGTGAGACCAATCCACTCCATTGTCCCCTGCCTGTGCTGTTGCAGACAGGGGAAGAAAGTAGAAGTATCCTTCATGTCCATAGGATGGAGTTCCGAGGCCATTACATGGCTCAGGGAGGAGGGGCACATGCCCCCCATCCTCATAAAATATATATATAAAATACAATTGTGCTTATCGCCAGGCTTTTGCCCACCCTGGGGGATTTAATGAAAAAGGGAGTCACACACTTTTTCATTTAATTATTTTTTTACCATTCAGCGGAAGTAAGGCAGGACCTTAAAACAAACTGGGAGACTACCACACAAGGGCTTGGTGGTGAAATTATTCCCTCCCTGCCCCATTATGTCCTTTTTTAAGGAGATTTTAACAACAGGGCACCAAGTACCTGCGTGTTGTAATGACTGCTGCAACATCTCTGTTCATGCTGCAGCCAGCCAATCTGAGTGCACACTCTAAGAATTATCCCTTACCCAACCAGAAGGCTTACATTTTTTTATTACAGCCTGACTGTCATTATGTCTATGATTTTTAAACCCTAATATCTCCAGAGCTATTGAACAGATTTACATCAAATCCCCAAAAACACTCTTTCTGGGCAAAGATCTAGCTTTCTGCCAAGTTTGGTGTAAATGTGTTAAGCTGTATTAGCTTCACCAATGTCTACAATTTATAATGGAATTGCACGGGGAAAAAGCACTTTGAACCCCCTCTTTTTTCTCAGCCCCTGCTTGACAAACAATAACATTTGTCAAATTAAACCAAAGTTCTTAATGAAACACAAAATACAAAATGCTGTTCTTAAGGAATATGTGACCTAACTATAACTACACAGTGACTGAATATTCTGTACACGAAAAACACCTTGACACATAGCATAATCAGCACAGTTTCAAAAGTTGACATAGAACAAAAGTGTTGAACTTGATAGGTTTTGGGCACCGTTTTGAAGAAGGAAAGTGCAGACATATAGTTAACTTTATAACTTTAAACACCATTTACATAACAAAAGATGGATATATATATATATATATATATAAATATATAAATTGTGAGAAACCAGGGTTGATTGCAGAGGCCCCCAAACATTTTTTGCCCCATCTTTCACTTTTTACTTGTGTTTTCCTGACTCTGATGGTTCCCTGGTTACTGCTAACCAGTCTCAGGGCCTGTGTAAAATGAGTATGCAAATCAGGCTAATTAGAATTCGCTATGCCAACCTACCTATAATTCCGTAATATGTGGAAAGGAATGAAGATTTAGGGGCCCCTAGCAAAGGTAGTGCACCCATAGGTGCACTGCTGAGGTGCCCAGTGTCATTTTAAAGGCAGGCCTGCCTTGCTGGCTGCTTTTAAACAAAAGTTAAATGCAAATTCGATTTTGGAATTAAAAGTACTTCCAGCATCTTAAACTACCTGATTTTTGCATATACGTCACCCCTAAGGTGTTGCCTATGTGTCCCTAAGGTTGGTTGCAGTGAAACTGTAAGCAAGAACCTTATAATAAATTACTTTATAAGCCCTGGCTTGGTAAAATAGCCAAATTAATTTTCCCTCACTGTAGATAATGGCCTCCATAGGTTAACATGGGGAGACCTTACTTTAATTAACCAAGTCGCCAGAAGAGACAGATACCTTGAGTTTGGTAATAATTGAATTGTTATAATAAATCCTACAACTTACATCGTTGGATTTAATATAACTAGTGCAGGTAAAGAGTTTTACAACTCTACCTGAAAGTTGCCAACTTCTGCTCTGTAGTGCCTTTCTCTGATTGGCCAGTTTGGGCAGCCTGGCCAGGCTGCCTTGATGAGGTGTGAAGTGGCCTGGGCTGAACACAAAGGATGTGCCTGGGGGAGGAGATCTGCCTCAGCAGATGGTGAACCAGGATGGGGGAGAGCAGCCAAACTGGTCTTCAAAGGCAGGGAAGGACATTTGGAGCAGCTCAGGGCCTTCCCCATGTCCTGCAACCCCAGACAATTAGGTGACCTCTTGATTAGATAAGGAGAAGGCAGGACAGGGGTGTGCTTATGATTTGTAGCCACACCAGTGGGTGGGCTCAGTCAGATCTAACCTCCACAACAATCAGTTTCAGCCACGCTGGAGTTTTGAAGAATGTTGCTCCCTGGGATTGATTTTTGCCACATTTCCCAGGAATTGGTCATCCAAGGGGGAAGGAGCCTGCCTGTGATTGGACAACCAGGCCTCCCTGGTTTTCACCCCAGGAGCAAGGATAAATATCGCAGAGCTGCACTCACACTTCAGATCCTTACAATGCAGAACATCAGATGAAGAAGGACTGCCCTGCTGGACCCCTAACCTGCACCTGGACACTGCACTCTGAAGGACTGCACCAGCTGCACACTTGGGCTTCACCACAAGAAGGACTTTGCCTGGCTTCAATTTGTTCAAGAAGGGACTTCCTGCTTGCTACAGGTGAACAATAGCTAACCAGAGTCCCCTGCATCAAATTCTGAAGAAACTGACCAACTGACCACTGTCCAGTTGTCATTTTGAAGTTTGAGCCAGGTGCATTCTGGGAGTTGGAGTCCTAACCCTCAAGAACCAACTCAAAGCCTCTGGAACCTTGGGGTGAGCTGTGGACTCTAAAGGACCTTCAAAGACCTTCTGGAGGAAGATCCAGAAGTTTGGAGAAGATTGGAGAGCTTTTGGTAAAAAGCTCCATAATGGGACTGACCCGCCATCAAGAGTCAAGCCGGCTTACGCCAACCCAGACCTGGGCTGATTTGCAGGTTTGTCTCGCTGAAAAGCTCCGGAGCCCAAGACTTACAGGATTTCACCGGGGGCTCCTGGAAAGGCAATCTGATGACGTTGTCTCGAAATTGGCTTGCTGTCGAGGGTCGTCCGACATTGTACAGAAAAAGCTCCAAAAGGTAGAAAATTGACCAGAAACTTCCCATGCAGCTTATCTGAGGAGGGCTCTAGGGACGTCGGATAAAGATTCGGCTTTGGCCTGGATGAAGATTTTCATCCTGAAAAATCGTCTCAGTCCGAACATAGAAATCTTCACCAAGGACTCCTGTGACACGCATCCGAAGAGGGCTCCAGGAAGGTCGGATCAGATTTGTGACTTCGTACCGCTGAAGAAAATCTTAGGAAAATGACTAAGTCCGAAGATAAACTTTTGACCAAGGCCTCTTGCTTGCTGTAGCCGAGCAGGGCTTCATTGTGGTCGGCCTGAAACTTGGACTTTGCCCTGGTCGAGGTACGACCAGATGACCAGATTGGCACTTTTTGTTTCTATGTGCTAGAAAACATTAATTATTATCTCCGGTTCCCCTTATCCAATTTTATTTGTTTTGGTGTCATTTTAGAAAATAAAAATATGGTCTATTGTTAGACATTGGTGTTGGATTTTTATTGTGTTTTGTTTTTAACTTTTTTACTGTTTTATGATTTTTAAATGCTTTACACACTTGTCTCCTAAATTAAGCCGTGTTACTCATTGCCAAGCTACCAAGGGTTGAGCTGGGTTTAATTTATTGAGACCTAACTGGACCTAAGTGGAGGTTAGTGTCCTATTGCTAAGTATAGGTACTTACCTGCCCTTACCAATAATCCACATTTCAATATATATATTTTTATTCATATATAACCTACTGATGACTTCAGCCGAGTCACAAAAAATATTTAAGAAATAGAAAAGGTGGCAAGGTATATATACCTCGACTCCCTAGCCTTGGTCCAGTGCTCAAAATATTTGTATTTATTTTTTTAATCTAGGAGAAATTTGCATCTGCATCAGCAGAGTTTGCATTCTCCCATGATTCTAAGTCATTTTTCCCTCGGGTGCGCTAGGTTCAGGGTGGGGGGTCCCAATGTATAATGGAGGGGGCACATGGGGACTCTCTCCTAGGGCTTATTAAAGCCCTGATGACCACTACCTCCCTGGGACAAAATGTAGCTCATATGCAGGCGTGTAGACCCCTTAAGACCTGGGGACCACCACCTTCTTGGGGCTAGATATCTGAAAATGATGCAGGCTTGGAGCCCCAGCACCCTGGTGACCACCACCTCAATGAGGCTAAATGTTGTAAATTAAATAAGAGGTACTCATACACCCCCCTCCTCCTGGGGTTAATTAAAAAGAACTAAGAAGAGGGGCGCTGTGGGCCACCTAGACCCAACCACAATCCCTACGCCAATAACTTTTTTTTTAAATATAGGAGGGGGCCTTGCAGCCTCCCCCCTTTGCCATATATAACCCCAGGACCACCTCCAACTCCCCAGGGCAAGCTTGTGCCAATCAAAGGAGGAAGGCCATGTGGCCCTTCTTCTGCAACCATACATGGCCATGTATCACCCGCCAGGGCTTGCTCATGCTTCCTCATGAGGTGCCCACCTACAGGAGGTAGCAAGTTTTTTCTTGGCAGAAGCTGATGGTTCCCATCAAGCAAAAGCAAACATAACTCCACTCCCAGCAAGCGGGAGCATCAAAACTGCTCCTGCTTGCTGGGGCAAGAGTTTTCATCTCTTTTCCTGCCCGCAGTCATGCAGGCAGGGCAAGAGATGACAAGATTTCCCTTGCATGAAGGGAGCTGCATTTTTAACAGCTCCCTGCATGCAGGAGCAATACTGACTCCCATAGGAGGTGGGGAGCTGACTGGCGTAGCAGGGCCTTGATGCTCCCGTCCCAGTCCATATCAAGGGAAAGGGTGGGGCCTGGGTGCCCATGAGGACATTGCTGGGCCCCAGGGATGGGGTCTCTGGGGCCAATAGTGGCCTAAGGAGGGGGGCATGTAACCCCCTCCCTTCTTTAGAAGAAAAAATTACCCTGGGGAGGTGGTGGTCTCCAGGGCCTGGGCGGGCTGTGTGCCCCCCATCAATTTATTTAATGTGGCTTTGGCCCAGCACCAGGGACAGACTATGTTAAAGGAGGGGGGCATATGTGCCCCTCTCCCTGGGCCATTAATGGCCCCAGGGACCTCATCCCACAGGGCATGCTCAGTAGCTATGTCGGGGGAGCACACCTCTAGAGACATAGCAGTTTCAGTTGTGTTTGCTTTCACTTGGCAGGAGCATTTGTGAATTTCCTGCCAAGTGACAGCAAAATTTTACTCTACTCCCAGTGGGTGGGAGCTTTGAAAATGCTCCCACCCTCTGAGAGTGGATTTTTGATCAGTTTCCCTGCCTGCTCTTAAGCGGGCAGGAAAACAGATCAAAATATTGCTCCCACCCCACCCGAAGAAAGCAGCATTAGTAGCTGCCCCCGATGTGTGAGAGCAATGCCAGCTCCTGCTATATGTGGGGAGCTAGCTGGGGCCGTGGGGCACCTAGGGCTTACCAGTGGCTCCCAGTAACAGTATGGTGGGTGCCCTGGGTGTGAGGGCCCCAGAGGATGGGGTCCGATGGCCACAATCAGTCCAGGGAGGGATCGCTCCCCCGCATAAACAATATAGGTACCGGGGAGGTGACGGTCCCAATTTCTAAAAAAAATGCCCCTGGGACTTGGCACACCTGGGGTCTTTTTATTTACTTCAACTGCGTATCTGTGGATCTGCCACATCTACACTTGTAAAATAAAACAGAATGTTTTTTGGCTCTGGGGAGGTCCCTTTGGGACCCCACCACCTGAGCTAAGGGTATTCCTACTCTGGCCCCTTTTGCATTTAAAAAAAAAAAACAATTCTGGAACTTGGTTTCAGCCGAGTCCCAAGATGGCTGACAACACTTCTGTTGTTGAAGCGTTATCAGCCACTCACTTCTCTTCACAAGATCAGGAAGGGTCCTGAATCCTTTTCTTCCCTATATATACAAATTCTGATGTGCTTAAAATTCTCAAAAGCTCTGAATGGATTTACACCAAATAGCAAAAAGGGCTCTTCCTCGACCAAGAGCTACCGTTCTGCCAAATTTGGTGTAATTCTGTCCAGTGGTTTTTGAGCTATCACTGTTCAATTTTTCCTATGAAAATTAATATTGGAAAAGCTCTAATTTTCAGCCTCCCTTTATCTTGGCCCCATTTCACAGACCACCCCTAAATATTCCAGGCAGCACCTCAAGTGACTGTCAAATGTTTTGGGAAAAGTTTGTGAAGATTCGTCAACCGACACCAAAGACATAGGCAAGCAAAAAACAGCTTTTTCTATATATATATATACATATACACACACACACACACACACACACATATATATATTATATATACATATATCTATATATACTGAAAAAACAAAGGTTGAATAAATGTTCCATTTGAGTGAATTTGTTAGTGACAACATTAAAGTTTAGAGCTAAAAAAAAGACAGAAATTCATCAGTTATAATTAGCAGAATCTCAGTATAACTTGCGCCCCCACCATGCACTGCTTATTACTTCAAATATGACATCACTCAATGCATGGTATATTACATCATTTATGACATAATTCATGACATCTCAAATTACATCATTGTTTACATCACTGATGACATCATGGTTGACATCATTCAATGAATGTGTTAATTTGTTTTATAGTTTTGTGTAGTCATGGGTAACTACTATATTACATTTCTACCAAATGTGGTACAGCCTGTGTCAAGTTGACTTGTGTTCATTATGTTCCACACAGGTTTTTTGGTACTGCAGAGATCCCCTCGGCACCAGACACCACTACGATGCGAACGCCCTCCACGCCCTCAGCACAGGCCACTCTACTACCTGCTTCCAGGCCTCACCAAAGCTCGCCCACGGACCCTTATCCTGGCGGAGCTGCAACTTCTCCACCCTCCGGACCACCACCACCTCACCGGCAAGAACCGGACGCAACCACCTCAGGTCATCCTTCTCAACACCCGCTCCGTCCACAAGTACGTCATTGAGCTCTGAGACCTCGTCTCCTCCTCCCCAGACATCGCATTCCTGACAGAGACCTGGCTGAATCCATTCTCAGCTCCCGACATCCCCATAGCCATTCCAGACAGTTAGAAGATCACCCTCAGAGACCGCACCAACAGACCGGGAGGAGGGATCGCCATCGTCCACAGGAACACCATCAGAATCTCAACCAACACCGAAGACACCCTCAGCAGCGCCGAACACATGCACTTCCAAATCCACGTCGACCCCAAGACCACCCTCAGGGGCACCCTCATCTACAGACCCCCCGGACCCTGACCTCAGTTCAGTGACTCCATTGCTGACATCGCCAGCACTCAAGCCCTAGCCTCTACAGATTACATCCTCCTCAGGGACCTGAACTTCCACCTTCGAAAACACCAATGACAGCATCTCGATCTCCCTGCTCGACAACCTCGCCAATCTCAAGACTCAATCAACTCGTCACATCTCTCACTCATTCCGCTGGACACGCGCTCAACCCCATCTTCTCCACCATCAGACACATCACCTTCAACCACAACACCGAACTCCACTGGACCGACCACCGCTGCGTCCACTTCACCTTCAATAAACCCACCACCCAGCCCCTCCTGCAACCAATCCCCCGCTGCAGCTGGTACAAGATCACCAACGACCGGCTGATCTCCGCCCAAGCCCTACCAGCTGTCTCAACCGACGCCGACTAAGCCACCCCCAACCTCAGGCAATGGATCGAAGACTGCGCCAACACTCTTGCTCCGTTCAAAAAACCCACTCACAACCGCACCATCAGTAAGGTCATCTGGTTCACCACTGACCTTCGGACCTCCAAAGAGGTCTGCTGCAAACTCGAGAGGAAGTGGCACCAGGAAAAGACTCCAGCCACCCACACAGCCCTCAAAAACACCATCCGCAAGCATCACCAGCTCATCAGAGCCACCAAGAGATCCTCCTTCAAGGAACGTATTGACTACAATGCGCACAACAGCAGAGAGCTCTTCAACATCATAAAGGAACTCTCCAACCCCAGTTCCAGCACCAACGACATCCCACCTTCGCAAGACCTCTGCGACTCACTCGCCACCTTCTTTCACTGCAAAATCACTGACATACACAAAAGCTTCAACAACATGACCTCACCAGCAGCCACCAACACCTCCGACTCATCGCCCCCAACCACACCAACCTCCTGCTCTCCTGGACACACGTCAACGACGACAACACCATCAAAGTAATGAACACCATTTATTCCGGCTCTCCATCTGACACCTGCCCAAGCTACATCTACAACAGAGCAAGCTCCATCATCGCCCCCCAACTCCGTTTGATCATCAATAGCTCCGTTGAGACAGTCACCTTTCCGGAAAGCTGGAAGCACGCCGAGATCAATGCCTTACTCAAGAAACCCCAGGCGGACCCCAAGGACCTCAAAAACTACCGGCCCATCTCCCTGCTTCCGTTCCCGGCAAAGGTACTTGAGAAGATCGTCAACAGGCAACTGTCCCACCACCTGGAGAAAAACAACACTCTGGACCCATCTAAATCCAGCTTTCGCAGCAATCACAGCACCAAGACCGCCCTCATCGCTGCAACTGACTACATCCGGACCCTCCTGGACAAAGGCGAAACAGAAGCCCTCATCCTCCTGGAACTCTCGGCCGCCTTTGACACCGTCTGCCACCATACCCTGCGCACACGCCTCTATGACTCAGGGATACACGACAAGGCCCTGGACTGGATCACCTCTTTCCTCACCGACAGAATGCAGAGAGTACGCCTTCCACCATTCCTATCTGAAGCCACCAAGACCCTCTGCAGAGTACCACATGGCTCCTCCCTCAGCACGACACTTTTCAACGTCTACATGGCACGCTCGCCAAAATCGTCCGATCTCACAACCTCAACATCATCTCTTACGCCGACGACACCCAGCTGATCCTCTCCCTCACCAAGGGCCCCGCCACAGCCAAAACCAATTTCCATGAGGGAACGAAGGCCGTAGCAAACTGGATGAAGAACAGTCAACTAAAACTTAACTCAGACAGAGGTCCTCATCCTCGGCTCCACCCCCTCCACTTGGGATGCCTCCTGGTGGCTGCCCTCACTGGGAACCACACCAACACCCACCAACCACGCCCACAACCTGGGTTTCATCCTTGACTCATCGCTGTCCGTGACCAAACAAGTCAACCCCGTCTCGTCCTCCTGTTTCAACACCCTTCGCATGCTCCGCAAAATCTACAGGTGGATCCCTACCGAAACCAGAAGGACGGCCACCCAGGCCCTCATCAGCAGCAGACTGAACTACGGCAATGCTCTCTATGCGGAAACCACAGGAGCTCTCCAGAAAAGACTGCAACGGATACAGAACACCTCCCCACCCCTCATCCTCAACATCCCCCGCCACAGCCACATCACAGCCCACCTGAGAAACCTACAATGGCTTCCCGTCAAAAAAGGATCTCATTCAAACACCTAACCCACACCCACAAAGCACTCCACAACGCCAGGCCAGCATACCTCAACAATCGTCTCACCTTCTACACCCTGAACTGTCAGCTCTGCTCCACCGAGCACGCCCTCGCCACCGTCCCACGCATCCACAGGACAACATCTGGCGGCTGATCCTTCTCCTACTTCACAGCCAAGACCCGGAACACCCTCCTCATCAACCTACGGCAGACTAGGGACCTACTGACCTTCAGGAGACTCCTCAAGACCTGGCTGTTCGAGCAGTAGCAGCCCCCCCCCTCAAAGCACCTTGATACCCTCACGGGTGAGTAGCACGCTCTACAAATACTCTGATTGATTGATCAATGATTTTATTAGAGATGCCATCAGGCATGTCACAAATTATCTCATAGAACATGTCATGATTTATGTCATATGTGAGGGCAAATTCCTTGCATGGTGGGGCATAAGTTATAGTTATCTCTGCTAACTATAACTGGTGAAGTTCTGTGTTTCTTTTTAGTTCAAATCATTAATGTTGTCACTGACAAATTCACCTAACTATATCGTTAATTTAACATTTACTTTTTTAAGTGGATTTCCAAGACTTTTCTTTTTTAAATAAAATTAGATATTTTTGTCACACCCAAGTATAACACTACTGTAACCTTTATTTTTTCAGTGAATTTTTAGGTTTTTTTAACATAAATTAATGTTTAATTATAATACATAAATTCAACCCCCCCATGTATGGCTTTTGGCCATTGGCTGCAGTAGTTTGGCTGCAGGGTCTGGCCTATGGCAAGGCCCTCTGGCCATCCCTCCACATGCAAACAACCAAATGCTATGCACAGCCTTCTACCGTGTGCAGTTGTGGGGTTGCCTACAAAGTCTGGCCTGTTGCGAGGCTCTGTGGTGTGGCCCTGTGGCAAACCCCCTAAAGACAGCCAACCCCATACTGCACACATTTTTGGGCTGTGCATGGTGGAAGTCTGGCCACAGAACCTGTTCCTGGGGACCCCACTTCCAGGGCCTTTGTTTTGTTAAATGGGAGGGTACTGCATGTATCCCCCTCCCTGAGTGTCATTAGGTCCCGGGGACCTTATCCACCAGGGACTTATTTATTTTAAAGGGAGGTGGGCTGTGTGGCCCCTCTCCTCAAGCCTTATTAGGTCATGGGGACCCTATATTCCAGAGCCTTTATTTTATTAAGGAGAAGGGGGTGCATGGCCACCTCCCTGCACCATATGAGACCCTGGACACCCTATCAACCTGGGCCAATTATTTTTATTAAATGGAGGGCCACTTCTTTAAATGACGATGAAGGAGGCACACAAGACACCACTCACCAGGCTAATTTCCACCACGGGAACCCAATTCCTTGGGGCTCAGCATGATTTCCAGTAGGAGGGGGCCTGACTGATGCCACCTCCCCAAGGCTGCTAGAACTAGTGCCCCTGCCATGCACAGTTTTTTCCTAAAAGATTTTACTGAAAACATTACATTGGTATTATCAAGCATGCTATCAAAGATGTCATTGGTGCCATAATTTGTCAGCTAATTAGAAGTGCGTGGCAAATGCGCAAGTTATAGTTACCCTATGGCACAAGTTATAGTTACTTAAGAAGATAACTCTAACTATAGCTGCTGAATTTCTATGGTTTTTGTACGCTTGAAATATGAGCCCAACCATAATGCCCTCTAACCTTTGTTTTTTTTTAGGTACATATATATATATATATATATATATATATATATATATATATATATATATATATTCCACACAAAAGCTCTGGGGCCGAGGAAAGATTGCCGCACCTCTTCCTACTGTAATGTAAATCAAGTAGGTAGTCCAAAGTGCACGAGTCCAGAGGACCAACCCCTAGTCCACAATCACCAAAAATATATGTATATATAATAAATATATATATATTATTTTTTTGCTTCTTTGTCGCAGTATGGTATTTCGTTTAGAAGAATGTCCTGTCGGATTTGCGAGCCATGAAGAAGTCCTTTGGGATGAAACGCGTTGGCTATGGTTTTTTTCGTTGTATATAAAGTCACATATGGATATTTACAAATTGAATCAATAAAAATCAATCATATTAAAGAAGGACGTGGTTGATAGAATAATGCTTTTACATGATGCAGCATAAGGACACTAAAGACACTTAAGGGAATTCTCCCTCTTCTATAACTTGATATATATTTGTGTTGAGTCTTATTTCGTAAATATATATATATATTTATTTATATATATATATATATATATATATATATATATATATATATATATATATATATATTGAGAGAGAGAGAAATTTATATATATATAGATACATATACATGCTGCACATATTTTCTTATCCATTAAAAAGAAAAGGTCAAGACACAAGAGGACAGTTGCACAAATATATTAACAGAAACGGTCTTCCTCCAAATGTGTTTCAGCCGTAGCCTTGTTCACGGATACATATACATATATACATGGATCAGAGGCAATGCTTACTAACTTACTTATGACGTAAAGTAATCCTGATGTAAATTATTGCAATACAATGGTACTCACAATGTAATACTGCAATGTAATCACCTGCAAAGTAGCAATGTGATTTTCTCTGCAGTATGAGAAGCTGGTTTTGTGAGTCTAGTGTGAGTAGCTAGCACAGGTTGACATTTTAAGAAGGTAACACTAAGGGGTGGCCGAGAGGAGCTAATACTGCAGGAAAGCATTTGAAGCTAGCAGGAGTACAGATTGTGAACAACTGACACTTTTGGGTAGGTTATATCCCTCATAAAAAAAGGCACCCGGAGCACAACTCTCATGCTAGCCAAACACGACTTCTGCAATTCTAATGCCAGCACTTTCAGTTAAATAGTTTATTTAACAATAATAACTAGCATATTATGTCTCATCTTTAAGGTCTCATGAACAGTCAGTGTGAATTTGATCTGCACCTTCAGCATTGGGAATACAATATTGGCAGTGCTTTTTCTAGGTTCTCACTGGCTCTAAGTTTCCTACAGAGAATGGACATTTACCAGGAATGGAGCAGTTTTCAGAGTGAATGAAGAACTGGGTCACACGCAATTCCTGACACTTTCACCTTAATCTGAGCAAACAATATGATTCTCACCTCAGCTTAAGGATCTAAAACAAAAATGCAGAAAGCAGGAGACAGTATAGAGAGAAAACTATTGGAGGGAAGAAAAAGGCCACAGTCCCTTGTCAGCAGTTTTGCGATCAACTTGCTGACTTTTATAAAAATAAGGTGGAGAAAATCTATGACAAACTAAATAATAATAGCAGGTTTTCCATTCCAGCCCCAGGATTAACTAGTATAGTTCTTGATAAAAATAGTTTTGCTAAGTCCCCCCCTGCTTATAGAGGAAAAAGTAGCTGAACTTATAGGACAAACAAAATCTTGGTGCCTTTCTGATCCCTGCCCCCTGAAAATTGTTCATGAGATTGCTGGGGTGATCACTTCTTTCCTTCCCATTCTTTTGAGTTATATTTTGGGTTCTAGATAGTTTGCTATGGAAAGGAGAAAGGCTTTCATCCTACCATTGTTGAAGAAACCGTCATTAGATCCAAAACAGGTGAAGAACTATCATCCTATTTCTTGATTACCCTTTCCAGCTAAGATTCTTTAAAAACACACCAATATTGAATTGTTTAAATTCGTGTAGGAAAATCTTAGATTCAGCTCAATTCAGTTTTAGGCCAAATCACAGTACAGAGTCTACCATGGTTGCAGCTACTGAGGAGCTGAGAACTGCTTTACATAACGGAAGGAAGGAAGCAGTGATACTGTTAGATCTATCTGCAACTTTTGACACCATTAACCATGCGGTCATCTTAGATCACCTGGCAGACATTGGAATAGGAGGCCTAGCACTAGATCTGTTCCTTTCCTTTCTTTCACATAGAGAACAGTCGGTTGCCCTGGGAAATTGGTTTCTAAGACATTTTGTCGTAGTTTGGACTCTTGCTCTGGGCAAGACTGCTGGTTAAAGGATGACAGTACTTTTGCTTGTAGGCGACTGGGGGTTGTAACCAACTGCGGCTTGAACCTAATACTCGAGCTGTTAAGGACTGCTTTAGATCACGATTCCACCTCTCCACAACCGAATTTCCCTCTGGATGGTATGGTGAGGAGTAATGGAGTTCAACACCCATCGTCCCCATGGTGTCCCTGAATGCCTTAGAGTCAAATGCAGGGCCCTGGTCCGAATGGAATGCTGCAACCACATATGTAACGATAAAGATCAGCAAGTCTTTTATAACAGTCCGGGTGTCAGCCGACCGCTGTGGCCATACCCACAGGAAAGTAGAACAAGAATCTACAGCGACTAAAATGTATTTGTATGCACCATCAAGCTGTAAGGGACCACAATGGTCTAGGTTCACACACTGTAGTAGCCTGTTGGACACTAAGAGAGATGTCTGTGTTGGGCGTTTGATATTAGAGCCCTTGATCTGCTGGCAAATGTCACAGCAAAGGACATACTGCTTTGTTCGTCTGCATAGACCAGGCCACCAGAAGTGTTTCTGTAGGAGTGTTATCTGGCCGATATACCAGCATGTGCAGAAGCGACCCTCATGCGCTGCTTTAATTAGATCTAATCTCTGGTCTTCATTGAGGATCACTCGATCTCCAACCCCAAGAAATTGTTGTGTTAGCAACATTCTGCGCACTGATATGGTAAGTATAGTTTGTAGGGTATCCTTTCGGAAGGGGCTTGCCTGCAGCCGAAGCTTTAATGGCAGTCAATATTTCATTATCCAATCTCGTCTGAGAATGAGTCACTGCAGCCACAGAAGCCGTAGCTATTGCTGCTTTGGCTGCTTCATCAGCCAATGTATTGCCAGTAATATGTACTCCTATACGCTGGTGTCCCAATGTATGTACTGCATGGACACACAGCAGCTTATCCTTAAGATCAGCCACCCTCCCCCACAATATTTTGTGTTTAATGGTGTTCCCCTTAGAATCTCTAAACCCGTTCAGTTTCCAATGATTGAGATAGTCATTGTATGACTGGACGCAGTAATAAGAATCACAGACTATTAAAGTCCGGCATCCTGGCTCAGTATGTTTGAGCGCTAGAATAAGAGCTTTAAGCTCAGCCAACTGGGCTGTGCAGTCCCCTAAGGTCTGCGTTTAGGTATTGTGAGGGTGGAAGACTCCATCTTCCATCACTCCGCTCACGGATGCACAAGCTGCCGAGTATTGATGTTTAGTACCTACAGCCGGTTGTGCTGAACCTTCAGTGTATATGACAGTATGGTATCTGTCTACTGGCAAGATATTTAGAGGAGCGGGGTACTCTTGTTCATATTGGAGAAACTCTTGTGTTCGAAGTTTTGGATCGAATATATAATTGTCATCAGTGGCAGTCAGAGACGTTGCCCATTGAATCCAACGTGGCTGTAACGCTTTAGCATTAGGAACGCTTGCTTTGGTGACAGCCTCTAAGGCCGGCACCGGGGAGACAACAATAATATGTTTCCCCTGGGCAAGCGGCCTCTCTTTTATGACAGCCATCTTAACTGCCATCAGAATCTTTTCTGTAGGTGCAAAACGCTGTTCAGCATTGGAGTATAAATGTGATTTATACGCTGTGGGTACCGTGTCATTCTCATTGGTGACATAAGTAAATCCAATGGAACCAGCAATTATTCTGATGACCAATTTTTTTTTATTGTCACGTGTGTGCAAGTGTTTAGTTTCTTGCATGTCCTGTTGCATTTCCCTAAGGATGCAAGTGTGTTCAATTGTCCAGTGTCTGCTAGAAAAATTGGGCTGAACTAAGTCATAAAGTGGCTTGATGCGTTGTACATAATCTGGAATGTATGTCCTGCCAAAATTAAAGAAACCTAGTAATGACTGTAATTTCTTAAGTGTGTTAGGAGGGTGCAGTTGAGTACATTTTTCTAGAAAGTGCGGGCCAGGCTCTTTCCCTCGTTTGATAGATCATATCCCAGGAATAGTACACTGAGAAAGGCTATTTTGCTTTTCTTAAAATTGAATTTGTAACTGAGGTCTGCAAATCCCAAAATGATCCGATCGACCCTTGTAAGATGAATGTCAAGGATGTTGTCTGTGAGATATAAGTCATCCACGTAGGATAATGCCTCGGAATCATTATCATGTAATATTGATGTTACACGGGCTGAAAATTGCCCCAGGCTATTTTTTATTGCCTTGAGGTAAACGACAAAAGCGTTTCTGGGAGCCAAATGAGAATGCACTCAGGTCCCGACTTTCATGTGCTAAATTCTGGCAGAAGAATCCATTAGATATGTCTAATGTTGTTGTATATTTCTTACGCACTATATTGTTTATTAGTGGTGTGCTGTGTGAATCTTGTATAGCATTTGTGCGTGTATGACTATTTAAGTGTCTATAATCAATGACTATTCTATATGAATGGTCCGGCTTTGCAACGGGGAATAATGGATTATTCATTGCAGATGTACAGGGCTCAATCACTCCCTGGTACTCGAGTTGGGCGAGGATCTCCCTCACCGGAGCTTTTGCTTCATGTTTAACAGGATAATCATAAACCCTATCGGGGAAGAACACGGCCATCCGCAGTTTCAACCGCGATGTAATCGCTAGTTGCTGTCGCATCCAGATGATCTTTCAGACTCTGGCGACATATCGTGACCTCTGCTGCACTGTCTAACAGAGTCACTGCCCACGTCTTGTTCCTCAACAATGTTCTCAAGTATACTGGCATTTTTAGCAGTCAGTGCTGCCACCTTCTTCTTTTTAAACTGTGGCTTTTGCTGAGGAGTTTTCTCTTCTTTTTTAATGGTAAACTGTGGCGAGGCTTTCTTTTCTTTCACGTATTCAGGACATCGATCTTGACAGCCCTCTCTCTTGCTACGTCTATCCGGTTAGTCCTGAAAGGAACGAGAGGGACGTGAATCAGTATATCTGTCTGGAGTTTTTATGTTCTCCCCATTTCTGAGATTATGGTGGTCATTACAACCCTGGCGGTAAAACCGCCAACAGGCTGGCGGTAAAAAAAATGGAATCACGACCGTGGCGGAAACCGCCAACATAGACAGCCACTTTAACACTCCGACCGCCACAGCGGTACAAACAAATACCGCAGCGGTAACCGCCAACAGACAGGCGGAAGTCAATGCACCACCCACAGTATTACAACAGTCCAATCCGCCACCTTTTCCGGGGCGGATTCACTGTGAACAAAAACACGGCGGAAACAGGACTTGGAAGGGAAAACGCTCACCTCTACACACTCCACGAGGAACCAGGACGCCATGGAACCAGAACTCCAGATTCTCCCTGCCTTTGTCTTCCTGCCAGGAAAACGACCGCCGGCGGTGAAGACCACGGTGAGTACTGCACCTACGACACAGGGGAGGGGGAGGGAAAAAAGAGTGACACACATACGCAACACGCAAAACCCCCACCCTCATCCACGACAACACACACACTAATACATCATGATACATTACAGTTACACCCCCCAACCCCCAACCGGAAGAATGCAAAGACAAAAGGAAATTATTTTAATGTTTGTAATCAATTAAAATCCAGTACTCAAATATCTATATATATATATACACTATAAACAAATATATACACCAAGAATACAAGTCCAAGGTATTCCACCATTGAAGTCCGTGGACCACTGGGCCCAAAATGCATGGGCGAGACCCACACAAGATACCCGATCAAAATGGAGAGAACACTGCTGGGGCATCAGAAAGAAATACAACAGGCACCTCAGGGGGAAGGGAAGGGGGGGGCACCTCAGCCGGATGAGTGCACGACGCCAGATCCACGAGGGTGCTCCATGCCCATTGATGTATCCTGGGGAGTGCAAAGCCACAGTCTCTCAAGTCTCTCAAGTGGGTGGTTTGCCCACTGCTTTATCCTGGGGAGTGCAAAGCCACAGTCTCTCAAGTCTCTCAAGTGGGTGGTTTGCCCACTGCTTTATCCTGGGGAGTGCAAAGCCACAGTCTCACAAGTCTCTCAATTGGGTGGTTTGCCCACTGATTTATCCTGGGGAGTGCAAAGCCACAGTCTCACAAGTGGATAACAGTCTCCACTGGTTCTGGAGGGGGCTCGGTGCCCAGAATGCTTCATGATGCCAAGGACAGAGGTAGTGGATGTCTTTCTCCACTGATTCTGGAGGGGGCTTGGTGCCCAGAGTGCTTCATCCTGCCAAGGACAGAGGTAGTGGATGTCTTTCTCCACTGGTTCTGGAGGGGGCTCGGTGCCCAGAGTGCTTCATCCTGCCAAGGACTGAGGTAGTGGATGTCTTTCTCCACTGGTTCTGGAGGGGGCTTGGTGCCCAGAGTGCTTCATCCTGCTTGTGGCGGCCCCAGTAGCGTCGGAGCTTTTGGCGCTCATTGGCCTGCGGTGCTGGTGGCGGCGATGTCCTGTGAAGTGGTGCTTGTGGCGGCGGTGTTGTTGGCAGCGGTGCTGGTGGCGGCGGTGTCCTGTGAAGTGGTGCTTGTGGCGGCGGTGTCTTTGGCAGCGGTGCTTGTGGCGGTGGTGTCCTTGGCAGTGGTGCTGGTGGTGGCGGTGTCCTTGGCAGCAGTGCTGGTGACGGCGGTGTCCTTGGCAGCGGTGCTGGTGGCGGCGGTGTCCTTGGCAGCGGTGCTGGTGGCGGCGGTGTCTGTGGCAGCGGTGTTGGTGGCGGCGGTGTCCTTGGCAGTGGTGCTGGTGGCGGCAGTGTCCTATGAAGTGGTGCTTGTGGTGATGGTGTCCTTGGCAGCGGTGCTGGTGGCGGCGGTGTCCTTGGCAGCGGTGCTGGTGGCGGCGGTGTCCATGGCAGTCGTGCTGGTGGCGGCGGTGTCCTGTGAAGTGGTGCTTGTGGCGGCGGTATCCTTGTCCGCTGTGCAGGTTTTCGGCGACTTGCCTGTCTTTCTGTGCCCCTTCCCGACCTTGGATGGTGGCGCAGCTGTCTTCCCACTCCCAACTGTACTCCTGGGAGAGGCTTTGGTAGTAGATGTTTTGCCTTTCTCCCGCCGGGCACTGGCCAACTTTTTATGCTTTTGAGGTGGGGTACTGTCCGTGGCCTGGCTCCTTGGCACACTGGCTGCCCTGCTGCTTGGCACACTCCAGAAGCCGGTTACTGATGGCACCACTGTTCCCGCTAATGTTGTGGATGAGGTGCTGGGTTGGGACCTGGAAAGGGGGGCCCTAGGGGACTGAAGGGGTGGAGGAGGTGAGGGGAAGAGGTCAAGGTTGGACAGGAAAAGTTTTTGGGACACACTGGGATGGGTAGATGCAGGGGGTTTGGGAGTGGAGGAAGAGGTAGTGGTTGTAGGAGGTGTACATTTGCTGACTTTGGGTGAAGGTGCATGGTCTGGAGGCTGTCGTGAGGTGGATGGCTGTTGGGTGGGTGTGTGGCTGCGTTTGTGTACCTTGAGAGGTGGGCTCACAGACACACTGGGAGAGGACACAGGGGATGTGTGAATGGTAGTGGGGGTGGTGAGTGCAAGTGAGTGGGGTGTGGTGATGGGTGTGCTGGTGATGGACGTAGTGGCTGAAGATGTAGTGCATGCAGGTGTGAGTGGAGATGAGACAGGGAGGGAGGAGAGAGACGTGGAGGAGGGGGACACAGTGGAGGCAGTGGATGTTGGTATGTCTGCATGGGTATGATGCTTGTGTGAGTGCCTGTGGGATGTGTGGTGCTTATGTTTGCCAGAGCTTCCCTTGTGTGTTGAGGTGTGTGCATGCTGGACTGATGGGGTGCTTGGGATAGGCTGAGGTATAGGGGTTTGGGTCTGGGTAGAGGAAGTTGGAGGGGGAGGCTGGACACAGGGACAATGGCTGCCATCAGTGCTGAGGCCAGAGTCTGAAAAGCTCGCTGTTGGGATGCCTGACCAGAATGAATGCCGTCCAGGTATGCATTAGTCTGTTGCAACTGCCTCTTTACACCCTGGAAGGCATTCAAAATGGTAGACTGCCCAACAGTAAGAGACCTGAGGAGGTCAATGGCCTTCTCACTGAGGGCAGCAGGGCTGACTGGGGCAGGGTCTGAGGTGCCTGGGGCAAAGGAGATGCCCACCCTCCTGGGTGAGGTGCCACGGGGCACATGCTGAGGGGCTGCTGGGAGGGCGGTGCTGGTAGGGGGGTGGTGGCTGTTCCTGTAGATGCGGTGGGCACAGAGGGGCCTGCCACCGCAAGGGAGCTCCCATCAGAGGAGGAGTCCGTGTCACTGGTCTCAGCTCCAGTCCCTGCCGTGGAGCTCCCATCGCCCTCCGTCCCACTGGTGGCTTCAGACTCCATTATCTTGCCCTCCAGGGCCATGTGGGATGCAGCTCCCTCCTGCTCCGGTGGCACTGCCCCTCTGCCTCATGATGCTAATGCACACAAGAACAGGGAGACCACAAAAAGTGGGGGAAGACAGAAGAAAGACATGTTGAGTGCATGCAATACCGCTACCGTTGGCCGACACTACAGACACAGAAGCCCCCTGCACTACACCGTGCACTTTGAGTTCCCTAATTAATCATAGGGACATGGGTTACAAGGCCTATGCCCGATTGCTGCACACATGGAAGTCACAGGAGCCTGACTAGGTGTAGTTGGCTCTGAACACAGGTGGGGTTGGCTGCCACATGGCCTGCCTTACAACGGGACCTTGCCTACTAAACTAGCCCTGGCCTAGGGGAACTCACAGCCCACCTCCTCCACCCAGACACCTCAACTGCACGCAGAATCAGCTGAATGAGAGTGTACTCACCCCCTGGTGGCTGCTGGGATGCCCTCAAGCACCCATCCAACTCCGGATACGCCACTGCCAGGATCCGGAACATCAGGGGGGTCATGGTGCGACGTGGCACCCCTCCCACGTTAGGAGGCCATCCCCAGCTGGGCCTCCGCCGTCTTCTTGCTCCAAAGGCAAGTGTCCTCCCATCTTTTACGGGAGTTGGTGCTCCGTCTGCGGTGGACCCCCCAGGGCCCGGACTTCCTTGGCGATGGCACGCCAAATATCCTTCTTCTGGTGGGCGCTGACCTACAGGAATAGTACAGGGGAAAAGGAGAAGATATAACCGTCCGCACCGTGACAGCCATTGGCCCGCATCCCTACCCTTGCCATGATGCACATGCACTCACCGTCGTTTCATGCACGCCTCATTCTCACCCCCTATCTTCCATCCCACCACTCTACACAGGCATTGCCCATTTGGCATGCTCACAGTGTACTTACCTGTTTGTCTGGAGGACCGTAGAGTAGCGTGTACTGGGGGAGGACCCCCCCATCCATTAGTTTCTCCAACTCCTCTGTGCTGAAGGCAGGGGCCCTTTCCCCAGACACAGACTCTTCCAGACTGAGGTCACAGCAGTTCTCCTCCACAGAGCACGTCCGCTGGGGCAGATGAGGAGGTGGTGGCATCCTCCGGTGTACAGACCGCTGGTGGACCTGACGACAAAGGAGGAGCGAGATGTAATTGTCACCTACAGATTTGATCGTGCCACAATCCTGGAACTGTGTGCCCAATTGGAGCCAGACCTGATGTCAGCTATCCGCCATCCCACAGGAATCCCCCCTCTAGTGCAGGTGCTGTCAGTAATCCATTTCCTGGCAAGTGGGTCTTTTCAAATGACAGTGGCCATGGCATCAGGGATGTCCCAGCCTATGTTTTCCAACTTGTTGTCCAGAGTGCTGTCTGACCTGCTGAAACACATGCGCAGCTACATCATTTTCCCTCAGGTGGAGGATTTGACAACAGTGAAAGGTGACTTCTATGCCCTGGGACATATCTCCCAACATCATAGGTGCCAGTGATGGGACACATGTGGCCTTGGTCCCCCCAGCAGGAGTGAACAGGTGTACAGAAACCGGAAGAGTTACCATTCAATGAATGTGCAGATGGTGTGTTTGGCCGAACAGTACATCTCCAATGTGAATGCCAAGTTTCCTGGCTCAGTGCATGACGCTTACATTTTGAGGAATAGCAGCATCCCTTATGTGATGGGTCAACTCCAGAGGCACGGTGTGTGGCTATTAGGTGAGTACATGGAGCCTATACAGTGTGACTAGGTGTCTGGGTCTGGGGATGTCCCTAAGAGTTAGGGCCATATTTATACTTTTTGGCGCACAACTGCGCCAACGCAGTTGTGCGTCAAAAAATTTAACGCCGGCTAACGCCATTCCAAAGCGCCATGCGGGCACCGAATTTATGGAATGACGTTAGCCGGCGGAGCTGCCTGGTGTGAGTAAAAAAAAAAGACTTACACCAGGCAGCGCCGGCGTAGGGGAAAATGGAGCTTGGGCACCAAAAAATGGGGCAAGTCAGGCTGAGGCAAAATATTCGCCTTAACCCGATTAGCGCCATTTTTTTTTACTCCCACCCCCATTGAAATGACTCCTGTCTTAGAAAAGACAGGAGTCATGCCCCCTTGCCCAATGGCCATGCCCAGGGGACTTCTGTCCCCTGGGCATGGTCATTGGGCATAGTGGCATGTAGGGGGGCAAAAATCAGGCCCCCCTATGTCACAAAAAAAAAAAAAAAATACTTACCTGAGCTTACCTTAAGTTCCCTGGGATGGGTCCCTCCATCCTTGGGTGTCCTCCTGGGGTGGGCAAGGGTGGCAGGTGGTGTCCCTGGGGGTATGGAAGGGCACCTCTGGGCTCCTTCCGAGCCCACAGGTCCCTTAACGCCTGCCCTGACCAGGCGTTAAAAAATGACGATAAAACGGCTGGACGTCATTTTTTTTGACCAGCCCACTCCCGGGCGTCATTTTTGCCCGGGAGTGTAAATATGGCGCACATGCCTCGGAGTCATTTTTTAGACGGGAACGCCTACCTTGCATATCATTAACGCAAGATATTTGTCCACGCTAAAAAATGACGCAAACTCCAAGATCTTTGGTGCTAGACGGGTCTAACGCCAAAGTATAAATATGGAGTTAGTTTTGCGTCGGAATTGCGTAAAAAAAAACGACGCAATTCCGGCGCAAACAGAGTATAAATATGCCCCTTAGTGTGTGTCTAACAGATTTCCCTCGACATTTGCAGGTGACTCTGACTACCCCAACCTGTCGTGGCTACGGACACCAGTGAGGAATCCCAGGACAAGGGCAGAGGAACGCTACAATGAGGCACATGGGCGAATTAGGAGGGTTATAGAGAGGACCTTCGGCCTTCTGAAGGCCAGGTTCAGGTGCCTACATATGACAGGTGGTTCCCTATTCTACTCACCAAAGAAGGTGTCCCAGATCATCGTGGCCTGATGTATGCTTCACAACTTAAAGGTGTTTATTTAAGTGCTAAATATTGGAGGGTGTTGTAAAATGGTCAGGGGTGATGGTGGAGGAATGGCCATGGCAGAGTCCAGTCTATTAGTCTCACAGGTGCATTGTCCAAAAGGGCATGGGAAGTGGAGCTGGGGCAGTTTAAGGATGGACAGGGTGACAAAGTGGGACAGAAGGATGGCAATCAGGGTGGTCTCATTTCTTGGCGGGGTTTTGGCATTGGTCTCTGTCTTTGTCCTGGATCTCAGGGTCCGTTTGCTGGGTGGTTCTCCATCTGCAGGGGGTGGGGTGCTGGTGTTGTGGTCCTGTAGCGGTGCCTCCTGTCCACTAGCGCCGGCGGAGGTGGTGGGCAGTTCATCATAGAGGCTAGTGTCAGGGGCCCCTTGTTGTGCCACAGTGTCCCTCCTGGTGTTGACGAGTTCCTTCAGCACCCCTACAATGGTGCCCAGGGTGGTGTTGATGGATTTGAGTTCCTCCCTGAACCCCAAATACTGTTCCTCCTACAGCCACTGGGTCTCCTGAAACGTGGCCAGAACCGTTGCCATTGTCTCCTGGGAATGGTGGTAGACTCCCATGATGTTGGAGAGGGCCTCGTGGAGAGTGGGTTCCCTGGGCCTGTCCTCCCCCAGTCGCACAGCAGCCCTCCCAGTTCCCCTGTGTTCCTGTGCATCTGTCCCCTGAACCGTGTGCCCACTGCCACTGCCCCCAGGTCCCTGTTGTTGTTGGGTTGGTGGGTTAGCCTGGGTTCCCTATAGTGGTGGACACACTGCTGCTTGACGTGTCCTGAGGACAGAGGTATGGGCCCGTTGGGTGGGTGCTGTACTGGTGTTTCCAGAGTGGGGAGGCATGATTATTGCATCTGTGTGTGCCATGGTGTGCAATGGGTGGGTGACCCTGTACCCCAGTGTTTGCATTCTTGTTTGGGACCTTGTGTGATAATTGTTTAGTGGTGTGTGTGGGTATGTGCAGTGGCCATGCATTGGTGATGGGTGTCCATGCTATGTTGTTGCATGCAGGGCTTGGTGTTGGGATGGGTGGGTTGTGATAGTTGGACATATGTAAGGGGTTGGAGTGATGGGGGTGAGGGCGAGGGTGAGGGTATGTGATAGCATGCAGGTAGGGTGGAGGATGTGATAGTTAAGATTTGACTTACCAGAGTCCATTCCTCCAGCTACTCCTGCAAGGCCCTCAGGATGCAGTATAGCCAAGACCTGTTCCTCCCATGTTGTTAGTTGTGGGGGAGGAGGTGGGGGTCCGCCGCCAGTCCGCTGAACCGCGATGTGGTGTCTTGAGACCACAGAACGTACCTTCCCCCGTAGGTCGTTCCACCGCTTCCTAATGTCATACTGTGTTCTTGGGTGCTGTCCCACTGCGTTGACCCTGTCCACGATTCTGCGCCATAGCTCCATCTTCCTAGCTATGGTGGTGTGCTGCACCTGTGATCCGAATAGCTGTGGCTCTACCATGACGATTTCCTCCACCATGATCCTGAGCTCCTCCTCAGAGACCCTGGGGGTGTCTTTGCAGTGCCATGGGGTGCGGTGGGTGATGTGTGGGGTGGTGTGTGTTGTGATGTGTGGGGTGATGTTTAGGGTTGTGTGGTGTTTTGTGCGTGGATGATGTGTGAGTGATGGTGTTGAGTGCCTGTGGATGCTAGTTTGTAGATGGTGGTGTCTCTCTCTGGCCTTCAGTCTCATTTGTGGTCGTAAGGGTTTGTGGGTGATGTGGGTGTGTGTTTTATATTGTATTGGATGTGTGGGAGTGGTGTGTGTATGTGTATGAGGTGTGTGTATTTGGAATTGTCCAAAGGTGTGTTTTATTTTGAGCGCGGCGGTGTGTACCGCCAATAGAATACCGCAGTTGAAAGACCGCCACTTGGATTCTGGGTCGTGGTAGTGTGGGCGTGTTCCTGTTGGTGTGACGGTTGAGGTTTTGTTATTGACAGTTTAGCACTGACCTTTGGTGTGCCGGACTTGTGTGGGTGTCAAAATTTTGGCGGATTCAGAGCTATGGCGGAATTCTGCGGCGGTGTGTTGGCGGTCTTCTGCACCGCAGTAAGCGGCATTTACTGCCGATGTTGTAATGACCCCCTATATCTCCTTCCAGAGTTCGCAGGGTGTGGAGAATCGTCTCTCTTATTTCTTCTTTCTTTAAAATCTTTTTGTTTGTCTCAGCGCTTCTTAGAGCCCTCTTGTGCCTGCTTTGCACCCTACTTATGGGCGGTATCTTGTAACTCCAATTTCTTTGGCTTGGCTCCCAAACTATCCCGTCCTATCCTAGTATAGGTGTCGGAAATTATTTTCGGTAGCTGTCTCTCTTGTTCCTGGTGTAGAGTTTCCCAGAGATGCTGGCAAATTGCCAGTGCTACCGCTTCCCCTTTAATGTTACTGAGTATTACTGAGGCTACGGCGTCGAAGTTACGCATTAATTTCATCCCCAAATCCAGGGCTGGTGCAGCCCCATTCTCATTTTGTATTTTTTTTAACGCTTCCGGTAAATTGGCAAGTGTCGGGGTACCATGTGTGGTAGTATATATGGCAGCGAAGACTGTACCCCATGTGACACAGTCATCCACTGAGGGAACCAACCCAAAAGGCAAGCACATAGGCCCTCATTACGAGCCTGGCGGTCTGTGACCGCCAGGCTCGCGGTTGGCGGGTGCACCGCCGACAGCCTGGCGGTGCCCCTTAGGGCATTCTGACCGCGGCGCTTTGGCCGCGGTCAGTGCAGGAAAACCGGCGGTCTCCCGCCGGTTTTCCGCTGCCCGTCAGAATCCTCCAAGGCGGCGCAGCATGCTGCGCCGCCTTGGGGATTCTGACACCCCCTACCGCCATCCTGTTCCTGGCGGTTCGCCCGCCAGGAACAGGATGGCGGTAGGGGGTGTCGCGGGGCCCCTGGGGGCCCCTGCAGTGCCCATGCCAATGGCATGGGCACTGCAGGGGCCCCCGTAAGAGGGCCCCTCTTGTATTTCACTGTCTGCATAGCAGACAGTGAAATACGCGACGGGTGCAGTAGCACCCGTCGCACCTTCCCACTCCGCCGGCTCGATTCCGAGCCGGCGTCCTCGTGGGAAGGTTGTTTCCCGCTGGGCTGGCGGGCGGCCTTAAGGCTGCCGCCCGCCTGCCCAGCGGTAAACTCAGAATGCCGGCCGCGGTCTTCAGACCGCGGTGCGGTATTCCTGCGGCGCAACTTTGGCGGGCGGCCTCCGCCGCCCGTCAAAGTTGTAATGAGGGCCATAGTGAGCAATCTATGTTGTTCCTGTAGTCCCGTATGGGGAAACACAGCTTCCATCTGATTAGTTCTCTGGGCAATCCAGAACGGTATTTTTTCCCGTTCCGCGGGTACTTTACCCACAATAGTATGTACTGTTTGTGGATTAATCCCAGTAGCCAATTGATAACCACCAGATGCTGGCGGTGCTGGATGCGCTGGTGTTGTGTTCAATGTTTGCATTACGAACTGAACTAATCATCTATATAATGTCACTAATTCATTATATAAATCTCGCAGATCTGCTATTGGCATATTTTATATACCTGGGTGAAGTGTGTAGGTTGCAAACATAGGCCATGTTGGTCAGTCATTACTTAATGGACTTAACCTCACTCTTTATAGTACATGTGGTAGGGCGCCTTCGAAACAGATCTGATGCTCTTGGTATGTGAGCGATATTTCATGATATTGGTATGCTCGGTACCGTTGAGGTACATTTGCAATTTCATATGTGTAGAACGTATGTGTTCTTTGGTCGACCTCAGGAAAGGTGACCCAACAGTAAAATGTTTCTGTTTGGTATGCTTCATTAGCTTCTATTATAAGAGTAACATCCCCGCCCTCATCTGTAAGGCCATGCATTAATAAATGTTGTGTTAATGCTTGTCTAGCATTTTCAGGAAGGTCTATGGCAGCAGCCATTTTGTTTAAAGAAACGGAAAACACCAAAATGGGGAGTACAAGTCCTTTTGTGAGTTTGAGCTCGAACAACCTACAGCTTAATCGGGTGTTACCTTTTCAGTTGAGGATGATTTTCCCAAAGACCACTGACGTCTCCGTATAATGGTACTTAGGGTACCTGTTGTCTGTGAGACAGTGATAGTCGGGGTAGCCGTAAATTAGTGCCTAAACACCATCGTTGGTGGCGCCATGTCATAGTTTGGACTCTTGCTCTGGGTTAAAGGATGACAGTACTTTTGCTTGTAGGTGACTATGCCTATCCTACAACAAGTCGCAACCGTTGTCCCAACCTTACCGGCTCACTAGCAGCACCTCACCAGAAACACAATATTAAAAGGTGATTTGTGGCATAGTTTTTATTTAACATAACTGCAATTTGCGATAAGTTGCATGGGCTGCAATGATTAGGATAATGAATAATGCAAGAAAGAGAATTGTGAAGACGAGAGTCATTATTAAAAAGACCCCCACCATCTTGCAATGCATAGAAAAGACATATGAGATGTAATATGCCCTTCTACCCTTATATGAGAGGCCTAACCTCCTACCTAAAGGAGAGCTGGGTTTGTTAACCCTAATCTGCCAATGCCATGTCCATGAGAGGAGCCCCCAATCCTCGTTACCTTGGAATGAGGGCTCTATATCAGACTCCACAGGGACACGAAGACTGGATCAGCGTCAAGATGACGTGCAGCATCGATATCAGCGATGGTGGCGATTGCCCTCTGGTCGGAATCCCCATGATTATCTGTCTAAAGTGTGATGTATTTATACAGATCCACAAGGACCCCTGACGTAGGTGTGTTCCCAAACAATAGAAAACAGACATGCTTTGGACGGCAATTAATATAAACAATTCCTCAAAAGTATAGAGAGGGAAAATCCCTAAGTGTGAACACCTACTGTTTGTTCGTCTTTGTTGCTTGATCTTGACGCCTTAGCACGTTGACACTGATAATGTAACTCACAACAAGTGCCCTAACTATAAACAAGGCAGCCATCTTAGAAGAATTAAATAATAAAATCGGCTAAGACAGAGCAAGCTAAGTAGGTTAAAAGTCAATAGGTGATGGGGGCACGAGTCTGCAAGCCAGAGGCTAAGCTAACTCCTGTTATCCCATTAAAACGAACTAGGATTCACTAAAATTTACACTGCCACTTGGGGTGCCTCAGTGCTCATCATTGAGCCACATGCTGTTTAATATTTATGTGGCCTTCTTGACAAGCCTAATTCAGGATTTTGGATTGGCCCAGTAGCATTTGCAGAGGATACACAGTTTGATGTGTCTATCTCAGAGGATGTTGATGAAATGGCTTATAATTTCAATGGATGAGTAATAACAGTCTTATGCTTAACTCGGCTAAGTCCAACGTTCTTTTTTTTGCAAAGCTCTGATATCCTCCTGGGATCAATCTTGGTGGTTCCATCTTCTGTAATGAACTTGCGAATAATCTTTGACCCTTGTTTGTCTTTTAACACACAGATTAATAAACTTACCTCTTCTTGTTTTTTTCTGTTGGGTAAGATTAGGATGATTCTTCCATTCATTCTCCATGAACTCCAGAAGTCAGTGGTTACAGCCCTGGTGTTATCAAGTCTGGAATATTGTAGTGTACTATACTTAGGCATTCGCGAATGCTCTTTGAAATAAATCCAAGGCTTACGGAATGTGGTGGCGTGACTCTTAAGGAAAATTCCTAAGTTCAAGCCAGTGTCTGAAACATTACGAGAGCTTCACTGGCCTCCTCTGAAGTAAAGAGTCAGGTTTAAGGCTCTGTGTCTGGCACATATATTCTTTATTGAGCTGGCCCAGCATACCTAAAAAAAGGCTTTCTTGGTACAGTTCTGCAAGAACGTTATACTCAACCAATTCTAAGAGAGTTACGGTCCATAAAATCAAAAGAAAGGCTTGTGGAGGTAGGAGATTTGTTCCTTGTACAGCACAACTCTGGAATAAGCTACCTGAACACCTGAGAGGCCAATCTATGTTTAGCTTAGGAAACAGCTTAAAACATGGTTATTGTCTTGCCCAATGTAACTTGATGTAAACAGAAAGCTTCAGTCTGCATTGTTCCCTACTTAGTTGAGAAGTTATCAGCACCAAGATGCCACGGGCATTTGCGCACTATACATACAAATCAATTTCAATGTAATAACTGTGCTTCAGAATACCAGATTGCATTGCACTATGGATGAACAGCAAAGCACAAAAACTACTTTGCCTTCTTGCCCACATGTACAGGGCATGAGGAACCAATTATGTGTGCATACATATGCAGAAAGACACACATGTGGCAGTTACCAATGAAAAGGGAAAAGACAGTTTTTGTCAGTGCAAATTCTCAGCCACCGGTTTTAATCACTTCTTCCAACACATGACATTGTCCTCGACACAGATGGGACAAGTACTTTATTTCTTTTGTTCAGAGATGGAAAGGCTCCAAAGCTTAATTTGTAAAAGAATAGGTGTTAGACCCCAAATATTTTAGCAGGCATCTTCCATTCCCACAGCCGAAAGCCTGGGTTTTCGAATACCAAGGCGATCAACTCTTGATTATTCCTCATGCCTCTCTTCATTCACCATTATATACTCCCTGTCCATTTATCTCATTCATACAAGTTCTTTATCATCACAGCTTTCTACGTTTTTCCCTGTTTTCCATATTTTTCTTCCTCCTGCTTTTCCTCTGTTCTACCTGTTTTTGTGTGAAAGTCTGAAGAGCAAAAATAAGTTCCAAACCCCTAAAAGGAACGGTGATTCCCCCTCCTGCAATCACCACCTGAAATTAAGCACTAAGGGCTACATGTACAAAACTGTTTTTGTCGCAAACGGCCTGATTCGCAGAATCAGACCGTTTGCGACAAGGAAAAAGCATTTTACAATGCACAGACCCTTTTTTGCGATTCAGTGATCTATTTACCGGATCGCAAAAATGTTTTCCAGGTCGCAATTAGGAAGGGGCATTCCCTTACTAATTGTGAGTCGTAGTGCGATGTAGGATTGTTTTGTGACCGTGAATGCGGTCACAATACAATTGCAGTTAGCCCCAATTTGAAATTGGTGCTAACCCATTCGCAAATGGCAAGGGGTCCCCATGGGAACCCTTCCCCTTTGTGAATGGTAGCAAAAATACTTTTTCAGAGGAGGCAGTGGTTTTAATTTTTGTTTTTTAAATGCACCTCGTTTTCCTTTAAGGAAAACAGGCTGCATTTTAGAAAAAAAAACAGCTTTCTTTAAAAGCAGTCACAGACATGGTGGTCTGCTGTCTCCAGCTGACCACCATCCCTGTGAGTGCCACCATTCCCAATAGGGTCGCAAATTGTGACCTACCTCATGAATATTAATGAGGTAGGTCATTTGCGACCCCATTGGGAATCTAAAACAGTGTAATGTACACTGTTGTGCATATGGGGCCAGATGTAGCAAAATCCGATTTTGCGACTTGCAAATTGTGAGTCTGAGCGACTCGCAATTTGCAAGTCGCAAAATCAGATGCAGAATGGTGTCTCAGACACCTTCTGCGACTCGCTATGGGGTCGCAAAGACCCACCTCATCAATATTCATGAGGTGGGTCGCATTTTGCGACCCCATAGCGAGTCCCTGCACTCACAGGGATGGTGGCCTTCTGTAGTCAGCAGACCTCCATGTCTGTGACTGCTTTTTAAATAAAGCAGTTTTTTTTTATTTTGCAGCACGTTTTCCTTAAAGGAAAACAAGTTTCAAAATGAAAAAAAAAACGAAACCATTTGGTTTCGTTTTTTTCAGAGTAGGCAGTGGTCCATAGGACCACTGCCTGCTCTGAAAAAATATTTTTGTCGACATTCACAAAGGGGAAGGGGTCCCATAGGGACCCCTTCCCTTTTGCAAATGAGATACCACCAGTGTGCAACTGGTGGTAACTGGGAGTTGGTTTGCGACCGCATTCGCGGTCACAAAGCAACTCTGAATTGCGATGCGAGTCGCAAATAGGAAGAGAACACCCCTTCCTATTGCGAGTCCTATTTGTGAGTCGCATTCCCAAATTGCGAGTCGGTACCGACTCGCAATTTGGGAATGAGCATCGCGGGAGGCTGTTTGCATGGCGCAAACTGCGTTTTTCGCAGTTTGTGCCATGCAAACGGCGTGCTACATTTGGCCCTTAGTTTTGCAAATGAGTTGCAAATTGCGAGTCGCAAAACTCTGGGTCGTACATCTGGCCCTAAGTGCTTCCCATATCAAGATATCAAGTTGTTAAAACAGAAACTTAATTGAAGCCAGCATACGACATTATACAATGTGCAAATAATGAACAACAGTGGAAGACACTCTGGGGGTTATTCTAACTTTGGAGGAGGTGTTAATCCGTCCCAAAAGTGACGGAAAAGTGACGGATTTACCACCAGCCGTATTACGAGTCCATTATATCCTATGGAACTCGTAATACGGCTGGTGGTATATCCGTCACTTTACCGTCACTTTTGGGACGGATTAACACTCCTCCAAAGTTAGAATAACCCCCTCTGTTTTAGATATGTGATGTGTCAAGCTTCCTATTATTCCTTACCCTAAAGGCCATTTTCTCTTCATACAACTACAATTGGTCCCTTCTAGAGGTGTCAGAGTGCCAGACATTGAATGTGAGCCCAAATAACCCTTATTAAACACGACTCAAAGTGATTTGCATTATGTATGGTGTATTTGCATTAAGAAACAGAATAAAGGAAGTGTTGTTGCCTCTATAATATTTTCATGATCTTATATATTTGAAAGTGAAAAATGAAAACGTTAGTCCCATTCATTGCTTTTAAAATGACGGTAAAAAAAAATATTATAATAATTTTTGCTCCTGTTGTGAACATTTTTTAAGCAATATAGGTTGCAGAAAATCCTGTTTGCTCCATTTTACATCGGGCAAGTGGATAAAAAACTGTAGGTCTTTGGTGCTGTAGTCTCACCTGGAATGACCTGTCGTTCTGCAGGACTTGACAAAATTGTAGACCGGGCATGAAGAATATGCAAACGGAAGGAGTAGAACTAAAAAAATTATTTGGCAAAAGCCTATTTTAGTAATGTTATTATTCATTACAACTATACCACACTTTGAGAAAGCTCCATGGCTTGTTGTGTGCCCAAGCGAAACATGTGCCGGCATTCCACTGGCAAACGGAAGTAATCACCTACTAAACCTGCATTGACTCTGTCCTGATTAACCAACCAACATAGAATGCTGAAGAAGAGAGCGAGTCTTTACATCACCTTATCCAAATATGATTTGCTCTATTTTGCAACAGCGCGAAGTTGTTGTTTTCTAGCCCAGTAAGTGTTTTGACTTGGGTACATTAGACATCTTATAAATACATTTTAGTTACATCGTGTGGCTTTTGTCCAGCATATATACATGGAAATTTGATGTGGAAAACATCAGACTTCCTTGAAAAGAAATGCATTCCGTTAGTGGTGGCTAGATAGTATGGTCGCCCTCGTGGTAATACTTTTAGAATTTTTGTGCTTATAATAAACAAAGACGGAGAGACACCTGGGGGCCTGCCCTTAGCATTAGATGAATGAATGGCTACGACATAAATGGGGCCAGAGCCTGGCATCTGTCTCCGAAGAATCTGACACTAGAGCAGAACAGGCTGGGACAACCTGGTGTCTGAACCGCCTCTGCCGTTGCCATGGCACCCAGATAAAAAGGAGCGCAGTGTATTCCAATTATATCGTTCACACTGACAGATAATATGATAATGGGAAACGGGACACACAATACTAAATCACCAGGCATTGATGTTACCGAGACAAATGTCAAATTAGGGTTGTTTAAAACAATGCCAAATCATTTAGAATGCAAACAGTTGAATGACAAAAGGACATGCTTTTCTCTGTCACTCTATTTCTCCTTGTATTTATATACCGTCTCACTCACATATATAATAGCTTCTGCTGCTGGTGTACTTCACAATTACCTGCTAATGTAACCGTTCTGAAACTTACGTCCATAGTTTAACTTCAAATACGCCTTAAAGTCTTTAGCTGTTTACTGGGTCGACAGCGTGTTCCTCTCGTGAAGTGCTCAATGAGCTAGCTATCCTACAACGAATCCCCAATAATACCTGCTTTTCAAACAGCATGCCAAGACATTGCACACTTTTCTTTGAAGAATGTCGAAATCAGTTGCAGCTGCTGCACGGTGAAAGGGGGGGGGGGGGCAGCGCACAGTGGGGAGGAGTAGTAAAAACAAAATAAACAACAAACATTAAATTAATTTTTTTTTTTTTTTAAATGGACCTGACTCCCGAGTCCCCACCGCAATGCAAGTCTTCAGGCTGCACTGCAGGCACAGGCTGCCGGCCTGCCCTGCGGCCAATCCTAACGATGCTGAGAACAGCATTAGGATTTCCTGGTGCTCCCAGGCAGAATGGGAACCTGTGCATGCTTTCTCTAACCCAGAAACATTGTGCTGAGTTGGAGAGACATCAGTGCGCATGTGTATCTGCCCGATAAGGCCAGCCAAACACACATGGGCATTGAGGGGGTGCAGAGCACTCCCCCTCCGTCCCTGTCCAGCTGCTGGCCTGGGTGACCTCCTCTGCTATAGTGAAACTACTTTCTTGTGTCCTGTCCAAAACCTTCCTACAACTTTACGCTCAAGCTGCCTCCTGTTGTAAATACATCTACAGTTGACATAACCAGCAATCTAACATCTCAGATAGGAAGCTAACTTTATGACACGTGCTGCTCAGAGTCCCCTAGTAATCCATGTGCTGAAAATCAATGGAGAGGGATGATACCATTATTCTTTACACAAAGCCCATTAATAGTCCTTCTCTTAGGTCAGAGGAGCCAGTTGCTGTTCAAGGGACACATTGGGCCATACCTCATAAAGTGAGCACTGGGAGTGTTAATATGAGACATGTCTCTGCCATAGTTTTGGGATGACTGATGTCTGAATACTTGGAAAATTGTATTATGCCACCTCAGATGTCTGAATAGGGGGAAAATGGTATTCTGTCATCTCAGAGAGTGATAAATTGTTGTTATATTTTAGAAATTGAGAGCAAGGTCCTGCTTTTAGATGGTATTGTAGCAGAATTTGTTGATGTCGCCAGAGTGAACAGAATATTAACACAAAGGAACATAACAACACAACTAAAACATAAAAGGAACAACACAACAACAGATAAAACAGAATTCAACACAACAACCGCAGTACAAAACATCAAAAACACAATGCAATAATGCAGCATAAAAGCATTACTCCATTGCCCGCAGCGTAACACAGCACCACCGAAGCTAAAAGCAAAGCAACAAATTTGCAAATCATTATTATATTACCATCTTCAGGAATCTGTTTTTGTTATACAGTTGTAAAAGATGCTTGCACCAAACACTTGCTTACTTTCCACAAAGGAATTGTAATAGCATCAACAAAATGTATTTCGTGATCTGACCCATCTTATTAAGAAGCCTCTGGTGGATCCGCATGAGCAAGCTAAGTTTGAATATTTTCTATTATTACTTGTAGATTAAAAAAAAAAAAACATCGAATGGCAGCTTATAGAGCAGAAAACAGTTTTTTGAAGTGCACGTTGGAATAAGAGATAGGACCAACTGCTTGGGCATTCTTCCAGGATTACAAGTTTAAAATGGCACACTCCCTCATTTTCATGTCCGAGGCGAAGCAGAATTTCTACTGGACCCCAGAAGGATGATTGCAGTTGCCTCAAGAATTCACTGTTGCAGGCACCCTTATACTCGAGTCACAGGATAGCCTAGCGCACACTGACAGAATTCAACTTTACTAGGGTGGTAGGATGTTCTATAGTTTATCTGCACTGGAGAGCTTTTGCAATTCCTTGCTGTGCAGCAATGTTGCTTGGTGTTTGGAGATTGTTCATGCATTTGTTGCATTTCACTTCACTGCTGAGAATTTGTATTTACAGCTTCGACTATTTCTTGAATTTCTGGAAGATAACTTTCATGCTACCAGATGAAAACATCTCTCCTGGGCTCTTGACCTGCTATTTATTTTATGGCATTAAATGAGAATGGTATGGTCAAGGTTATCATGAAAGACTACTGGTCCATATCAGTTAGCTTTTCAGTCACCTGAGACTAGTGTGTCTAAAGGGTAATGCACTGAAGTGGCTTTATTTGGGATTGTCTAATTTAGTATAGGCTGTTATGTTGACACTTTTCACACCACAACAATGTTCACTTCACTTTAGGTTAACACAAGGACTATCAATACCCAAACTATTTTCATTCTAAATGTTCTCCTTTTGATTGCAAAATATATTTCTTTTGTATAGGTTGTGATGCAGTTTTCTTACCTTTTACAGTGATTAGACCACTAGAAATGTAGGTGTAAGCCCAACACCAAGTGTGCAAAACCAAGGCACTGTACTTAGATGGATAATGGGACTTGGTAGGCTTAAGTGTATATGGCCTTACAATACCCATGTGGCTCCTTTAGCAGTAATCTGGGAGATGCATATAAAGGATTAAACTCTATTGTATGGTTGTAGAGCCTTCGATGAGGGATTGTTTTGTGAAGTTACATTTTTACATGTTTCATCTGAGGATGACTGAACCTAGAGTGCATGAAAGTGGAGACAAATAGCCAAAAGGCCAGCATAAGACTGGATCAGGTCTGCGGGAGCATACCAAAAACAAGAACCAGAAGAACAAGCAAACATCCAAAGAAGGTAAGCAGCCCACATTAAAGACTGAGAAAAGTCAAGATCCCGTCACAGGAAAGAGGTCCGATCAGTTTTGAATTTACGAGTTGAGTTTTTAAGTCATGTTTTTGTTGCATCTCCATTTCAGATGAAGGAAATGGTTAAATACTTAGGGCCTGATTTAGCATTCAGGAGAATGGGTTATTCTATCACAAACATGCTGTCTTAGCCCGTTCTCCTTATTATAAGCACATTATGTCTCAAGGAACTTGTAATAAGGTGCACTGAATATCATTACATTTGCAACAGAGTAACCATCAAACAAACTAAATTAGGCCCTTAGATTGTAGGAGGCTAGGATGGATGTCACTGTAGGTGTAGTAGACAATGTTAGTCTGTCTTCTCATACTTGTGACTAGGTAGCAAGCAATGCTTAATTAGACTTTGTGGTTTGCTGAGGGTGATGATAAAAGTGTCAATATAATATTAACTTTGGCAATAGTAGTCATTGGTATAGCCTTGTTACACTATAAGAATGCTCCGAGCACAAAAAATAAGAACCCTCTGCAGGCTATCAGCTAAAGGTTCAGAGTCCAAGACTAGACTATTCTGATTTACCTGCATGTGTAGTGGGTGATACAAGACGACAAAATGCACGAATGGCAAGTGATGGAAACTGCTATAGGAGGTACAAAGGAAAGATGATATGTATATGTGAGTGGAGTGTTTTGAGCCTTCCCCTTGGATGGCAGTGTATTGATCAATTGCAATAAACTCAATATCTGCTGATTAAGACAATCTACTGGAAAACCTCTCTACACAGTAGATGTAATTTGAACGCCAAGTGGTTTGCCCAGAGACTACCTAAGGAGTCCTGACAGTACCTATATGCTTGTGTGAACCTAATACAAGTACTAGGCAGATGAATTCAAGAAAACTTTATATGAAGTACCTAGTTGCAAAAGTCCCAGCATTCCTTCCAGGTGCCTCCTTAAGCTGGTTTGTAGATGCATGAATGCACAGTGCTTTGGAATAGCAAGCTGCTGTCAGCAGACATGATAAGGTGTTGGCCATGCCAGGTGGTGAAACACTATGCAAGGGAGGCTCCTTGGAGGTGACACAGAATATTTACATTGTACAGAAATTACAAGTTTTCCAGTTCCATAAATTAGTAACTCATTCAGTTCAAGCTTTTTCTTTGCATTGTTGGACTTGTAGTCCTGCTTAGGCCCTGGAATGAAAAGTGCAAACCTCTACTGCCTGAGCTTGTCAATTCTAGAGCTCGGATCTCGTAGCCGCCAATGGCCCCTGATGACAGAGGACAAGGGTCTCTAAAGAGGCCAATGTGTGTGTTGGAATCATTTGGTAAGGTACTAAGCATTGACTATGGATGCCCCAGAACCAAAAATCACACTAAACCAAAACAATAATGCCATGGTGAACAAAGAATAAGGGGGTCTGATTTACTTTAAGACGTGAAGCTGAAAGCGTGGCGATGCTGTGGTTTGTTTCACATACATGATTATCTGAGGGACCAGATCTAGGAGGAAGTCAAGTGATTTCCCTTTTAAACGCGTTTTTCAGGTTTTTTTTCAAGTTCTTATGTTTTGATCTATTATTATATTGGTAGGTAGGCAGGTTTATGTAATATTATGAAGAATTCAGAATTCACCAGCTTCATTTCCAGAAAGTCACATAAGATGTGGAAAACGTGCATATATTCTACAGCAAAGAAGGTCCTAACCAGTCTTCTTGTTGCTTTCAGAGAGACGGCGAGATCCACTCATGCCTGTATTTACTACTATGCTACATCCACTAGCAGTGATTTGAATTGGCCTGTACCGTAATCGAAAGAAAAACAAAAATGCCAGTGTATATCAACTGCTTACCTTGAAGGAAATTTCGTACTGCTCACCACCCCAGATTTCTAAACCTGTGTCGTAGCCACCTAGTTCCCAAAACCACTTTCGATTCACAGCAAACAGACCTCCAGCCATCACAGGGGATCTGAAAAAGATAGCAAACAAACCAAGTTTATAAATGACAAAAGAAGACTGTCAGAAGACAAACAATCTGGGGTGAGGATCTGAGAACAGCCATTAGTGTTTGGGTGTCAGATGTACAATAAGACTGGTCGCAAATTGCACATAGACTCACAACATATGTACTAAAAGGCCTTTGCATTCCCATTAGGGTTTTTAACTGTTGAAAGCAGACCATGTTTGTTAAATGAACAGTTGTTGCTTTAGAAAAACATAGAAGTTTCTTGTTTGGGAACCTCTGCCTACCCGCCCCTCACCCCACCCCCCAGCATCTGCTGATACAATACCAAAGGTGGGAGGTGTCTTCTCCATTGTAAATTAGTTACCACCTCCATTGATGCGTCACTAAGGGCCAGATGTAGCAAAGGTTTTTACCCATTCTGTGTCTATGGGAAAAAGTGTTCGTACATATGGCCCTAATTGTTTAATGATTTGCGGATGCGACTTCGAGTTTCAAACCATTAATTATAGCATACATAACATCCATTCTAGGCACCTTCCTATTAGTGATGCTGTATGGGTTGCTAACCCCCTTTGGCGAGTTGAAAATGCATTTCTGATACACAGAATAGGTTTAGCACATTGCAAAAAAATGCGTTCACAAACACATTGATTTTGACTATCATTTGGCCCATGGTTCAGTGTACTAGGAATACATATATGTAAATCCAGTGTTAGAGACTGAGGTGCTAAGAAAAATTGTCTAACCGATAGCTAGAAAATACAGATTAAATAGTGTGACGCAAGAATCTGCTGGGCCAGTCAGTCTTTAATGTTTTAATACTTTTTTTGCTGTTTATATATAACTTGCTTTTATATTTCAGCTGTAAAACTGCGATTTATAAGTAAATAAAGGGTAGAGCGTGAAATGCACATAATCTATGAAAAGGCGATGTGTCAAAACAGCTTCACGTGCCACCATATGGAGGAGCACGCTTCTGGAATGCTCATTAACACGAGGGCACAAACCTATCCAATGTTTTAGAGACGCGCGTGCCATCTCAGGAGATCAGAACTGCGTCATCGGTTGGCTGCAGACCATCTGTGTTTCCTCACAGGCCCTGAGGAGACCATGTTTCTGCTAAGCACACGGGATTTCACTAACGCCTCATTAGCCGAAATCCGCCTGCCCATTAACCTTCACCTGCTGTTATGTCAAGAGTGACCGAAGGTAGTTTCTCCTAATGGCTTCTTAAGCATTTGGTCATGGATGATATATTTGATAGGGAAATATTAATAGTTTGGTTTCTTGAAACCATTTTTCATAGTGGCACAGCCATATGTATGTATGTACTGTTGTGCCAACTATTCCTGTATTTTACTTAGTCTTCAATCTTCCATAACATCTTGGTCAAGGTTTACTAAGATTTTGTTAAAGGTTGCCTTACATTATTGGTGTAGCCCCTACGTAAAATCTATTTTGGGGTGTAAAAAAATAAAATAAAAAAAATAACCAATGGAGTGCACAACACCGGTTTGTGTCAGGTAGGCTTTACATGGGTGGTGCATGAACGTTCAGTGCATCCACCCATGATTTTGTTTTTACATAAACCCACATTTTCAAAGACTTGTTAACATGGGTTTGCTCTAAAGTGGTCACCTAGCTGAGGCTGGGGTAACAAGTAGAAAAATCTTTATTTCTCCTAGTTTTTTCGTCTTTGCATGGGTGCAGACATACATAAAGATAATCGCCTCAAAGGACAGATTTTGTGCAGGAAAGTATATTTTCCTGAAAAAAATCTATCCTGACTGCAATGCAGGCCAACTTGTGATATGGTGATATGCCTTGGAGCTAGACAGCCACAAGTGTGCCAGGCTAGGATGAGCAAACATAAGTCGTATTTTTGAAAATATGGTCTACTTCTGCAATTAACCTTTCACAAGGCGTAGCAACTTCACTTGCTGCGATGTGTAATGTGAAATATTAGTAAATATGTCCCCATGTATTAACCTAAGTCTTCCTAGCTACTTATGTCATCTCTACATGGATGGAGAGGTTCAGATTAGTCTGAAACTATTGTACTGCATTAGTGTCTTGCCATTCTCTGGTTCTACGCTGTTAGAAATGGGGTCTTTGATTGGCAATCAGGTTACCCCCTGTCCAAGCGAGGAGCTTTACTCTAGTCAGGGCAAAGGAGAAACACACCTGGTTAACCCTTATTCACCCCCTTTGGTAGCTTGGCACGAGCAGGAAGGCTTAACCCAGAAACAATGTGGTAAAGTATTTGTACCAATACACACAGTAATACAGTGAAAATTCTACAAAACGGACACCACACCAGTTTAGAAAAATAGATAATATGTATCTAAATCAAACAAGACCAAAATGACAAACATTCAACATACATAAGTCAAGATATGAATTTTCAAAAGAATAAGAGTCTTATTCCATTGAAAACAATGGAAATGTTGATTTTGCACAAAGTACCTGGTTAGCATTAAAAATAAAGCCACACTGGTGAGCGTGCATCAGAAAAGGCAGCGATGCATTGATTCCTTCCTCGCAAGGGAGGCCGTGCGTCATTTCTTCTCCGGTCAGGTCAGCGATGCATTGTTTTTCTCCCTCGCAAGAGAGTGATGCGTCAATTTCCAGACGGGGCACCTGAGATCCGCACAGAGTCAGGCTGACTTTGATGCCCAGGGACGATGCGTGGAAAACCCTGTTGCACTGTGTTAGAGAACCGCACTGAATGAGTTTGCTTTGTTATCAGCAGCCACAAGCAGGTGTTGCATGTAATTTCTCCAGCCACGATGCATCGATCTCCCAGCCGAGATGCAGGTGGACCGTCGATTTTAGCTGCGAAGCTGGCGGCACGTAATCTATCAGCCTTGTTACAGATGGTGCATCGAAAAGTTCCCCGAAGTGCGTTCTGTGTGTGGATTTTCAGCTTTTGCCTGCCAACTTCATCTTTTAAGTGCCCAGGGACTGGATAGGACACCACTTGGCAGGGCAGGAGTCTCAGTAGAGAGTCCAGATGTTAGCGGAGGGAGTCTTTGATGGCCCTGAGACTTCAAAACAGGAGGCAAGCTCAACTCAAGCCTTTGGAGATTCTACACACGCAGGAATATACCACAAAGTCCAGTCTTTGTCCCCATTCACAGGCAGAATCAGCAACTGCAGGATAGCCCAACAAAGCACAGTCACAGGCAGGGGCAGCACTCCTCCTCAGCTCTTCAGCTTTTCTCCTTGGCAGAGGTTCCTCTTGGGTCCAGAAGTGATCTTGAAGTAATCTAAAGTCTGAGGTTTTGGGTCCACTACTTATACCCCTTTCAGCCTTTGAAGTAGGAAAACTTCAAAGGAAAGTCTCTGTTGTTCACAAGATCCTGCCTTTCCCAGGCCAGGCCTCAGACACACACCTGGGGGCTGGAGACTGCATTGTGAGAGGTCAAGCACAGCCCATTCAGGTGTAAGTGATCACGCCTCCCTCAACTCTAGCACATATGGCTCATCAGGATATGCAGGCTACACCCCAGCTCCCTTTGTCTCACTGTCTACAGGGGATTCACAAACAGTCCAACTGTCAAACTGACTCAGACAGGGAATCCACAAATAGGCAGAGTCACAGAATGGTTTAAGCAAGAAAATGCCTACTTTATAAAAGTGGCATTTTCAAACTAACAATCTAAAAACCAACTTCACTAAAAGATGTATTTTTATATTGTGAGTTCAGAGACCCCAAACTCCACATTTCTATCTGCTCTCAAAGGGAATCTGCACTTTAAAGTTATTTAAAGGCAGCCCCCATGCTAACCTGTGAGAGAGATAAGTCTTGCAACAGTAAAGACTGAATCTAACAGTATTTCACTGTTAGGACATGTTATACACATCAGTACATGTCTCACCTTTCACATACACTGCACCCGGCCTAAGGGGCTACCTAGGGCCTACATTATGGGTGCCTTATAAGTATGAAAAGGGAAGGTTTAGGCCTGTCAAGTGGGTACACTTGCAAAGTCGATTTGGATGATTAAAACTGCACACACAGACATTGCAGTGGTAGCCCTAAGCCATGTTTACAGTGCTACTTATGTGGGTGACACAACCAGTGCTGCAGGCCCACTAGTAGCATCTGATTTAAAGGCCCTGGGCACCTCCAGTTTACTCTACTAGGGACTTACTAGTAAATCAAAAATGTCAATCATGTATAAGCCAATTACACATGCATTTTACATCGGAGCACTAGCACTTTAGCATTGATTAGCAGTGGTAAAGTGCCCAGAGTATTAAAAACAGCAAAACCAGAGTCCAGCACACATCAACAACCTGGGAAGCAGAGGCAAAAAGTTAGGGGAGACCATGCCAAGGATGCCAAGTCTTACATATGCTGTTTTACTGTCATTCATAAAATGTGGAGGACTCTTGGGGCTCTATTACGGTAGTGCCCCTGGGGTGCACCAGGCGTTTGCGCCCACTTTGCGCACCCCTGGGGCTCTTTGATATTGCAGAAGGGGCAGCAGACCCTTGTGCGTCCCTTTCCTATTGACCCCACAGACATTTCACTTAAAGGCGGGTGCAGTTACTCACTGCAGCTGCCTGCAAGGGGATCTCTAATCCCCCCTAAAAGTGCAGGTGGACTCCTGCCTGCACTGTGAAACACAGAGTGGCCTCAAAGCAGCAGCTCCATTTTTCATGTGAATGCACTGTCCCAGGGCAGTGCGAGTTTGTGGCTGCCCTGAGGGCAGCACATTCATCCTAATACAGCAAATTTTCCTTATTTGTGGCAGGCACACCATTTAAAAGGTACACCTAGCGCAAACAAGGAAAATGCAATGTATCTGTTGTATGGTGCCTGAGTGGCTACTTATTACAAACTGGTTTATTTGTAAACAAAATTAAGTCTTAGGCAACAGCATTTGGAAAAACTGTTGACAATCTGTCATTGGGTTCCAAATAGAACTTTAAATAACTGCATATTGTCCAAAATTATTTTAGTTTATTTTTTTAATAGTAAATGCTTAACATGCCTGCAAGTTTCAAATGCCAGTTTTAGGTAATGCAGAATGGGAAAAGTATATCCCAATTAAAGAAGGGGGGTCTAATCATTTTTTTACATACCCCCTTGAAAACCTCTCATCATTTTCAACTACCGACAGATACACTGGCCATCACTTATATGTGCAATTTCATGGATTCGTTCTACACTCTTAAGCTACAAACATAAACATTGGACTCTCAAGATGAGTTCTGTCAGGAGCCTTATGGAAATGTTGAATACCAAAGGTGGGAGTCGCAGGAGTAAGACAATCTGGTGGTACTCTCTGATGAGGAGGTTGAGGGTCTAGTGGTCAGATCATGACTGAATCTCATAACGCATCTTTTACTGCCCATGCCACTTCTTGTGTTGGTCTAAGTAGATCTCCTCACTGATTGCAGCTATCATATACTGTAAAAATGACCAACAATTCAGAACAGAGGTGTAGTCTTCATCTTTGAGAAACAAAGAGGTATTTTCAAACAATAATTAGGAACGTTTTTTTTTCACCAATACCAAGTTCCATTTGTGGGTTTCTATGTGTTCTTACAGTTGCTTAGTGGCCTTGCTTTCCAGAATTATCTTCTAAATTGGAGCCGAGGTAGTCACTTACGGGTTATTTAGGATCTGCCAGGAACATCTTTAACTTCTGGAGTTGATTGTGAGAAAATCAGGCTATGTCATAGGAAAAGATGAGTTTCCCTATATTCTTCCTCTGCTCCGCATAATGGTGTTGGTCAGGTTTGAATCACTCTCTCAGTCATTTAACTTAGTCTTCAGATGTCTTACGCTGTGCTAGAAATTGCGTCTCTAGGTGACAGAGGTATGCACTCTGTATAAGTAGGGACCACAATCCTAGTCAGGGTAAGTCAAAACAGAACCTAAATTATCCTGTCCACACCTTCCAGTGGATTGGCACAGAACAGGCAGGCTTAACTTAGAAGGCAATGTGTAAAGTATTTGTTCAATAACACCAGTTTAGGAAAATAGATAATATTTATCTGAATAAAGCAATACCAAAACAACAAAGATCCAATATACACGTCACAATATAACTTTTTTAGAGGTTTAAGTAAGTCTTTAGCCAAAGAAATGAATGGATGTATCTCTTTAGCACACAGTATTTGGGATGCGTCAAAAACAAAGACAATGCGGGCTACAGGGGAGGTGAAGCACAGGAAAAGCAAAGCGATGCAGTGGTTCCTTACTGGCAGGGGAAGTGATGAGTCAATTCTTTCCTCACAAGAAAGGCGATACATTGATTTCTTGACACACAGCCTCAATTCCTTATTGCGATGTGGGTTGATGACAATTGACGCAAAGAGACAATATGTGGAAAATCCAGACATGCTGTGATGATCGAACTGCGGTGAAACAGATGCTGCGTCGATTCTGCAGGTGCTGTGATGATTTTTCAGCTGCGAGACAGGCACTGCGTCAATTCTGCTATCATTGTGTCAATTTTTCAGCCATAAAAAGTTAGTGGAAGACCACCCTAAGGCTGTCAGGTCTATCACACTGCCATTAGGTAATGCCTTATTAATCATTCAAATGCCTCGAGGAATTTTGTGTGAACACAATAATTGTAATCAGTTTCTGTAAGAAGATCATTACTAAAGACTGAATTTATTCCTGCTTAGAAAATAAACCTGCATTTCTATTTCAGCACACAAAACATTCTTGGAAATAACATGATGCTAAAGATATGGTTCATAATGCTTGTGCAAGGGATCCCAAAGTTACCATTAGCTAAAGTAATAAGGTATTTGTATGTGTATGGTAAGTTTGGCAGAATAAATATTGGAAAGAACTAAAAACCTTTACCAGTTAAACCAGGTTACTTAAAAAACAAAGGCTTATGAACCTAAATGTCACAGAGGAAAGAAAACGTGATATATTGTTAAAAGATGACAAGGCACCCTCTGTGGCCACCTGTGAGAAATGCATTGGGATACAAGTTGATGGTTGGCCCCAGTGTTAGGTTTTACTTCAGAATCAGGAACTTTTCTGCAAGGAGAACAAATCTTAAACAAGTAAACCATGATGGATATTATGCCATTAAAGCACCTGCAAATATTGAGTAATACTACCACAACATTGTGTTTGTAGTACAGAAACTCGTCCAGCACAAACATCTCTCCTCCCTTCATGCTCTCTCGATAACTCACCATTTCAGTCTGTGTGCCTAGTCCCAAGGAATGGACAGATATCTTCATAACCCTCAAATTTATTCAAATCCAGAACTACGATTTTCCCCCAAACAAAGATACACACCCTGTCCAATGCCAGTGGTACGGTGACCATAAGCCTACAACTATCACTTTGCTGATGTTCACTCACATACATGTGTGAAAGTTCCTGTTTTATTTATTATGCACAAGAATATGCACACATTTGTATCCATGACATTTTCAGAACAATCTTTTTAGTAGTACATGTGGTGTTTGGATTTCCATTTGCAACCAAAACTTTGACAATTCATGTATTTCTGTTACCCAATTTTTTTTACTGGATACCGACTACATTCTCACTTACAGCATTCTGTGCAGAATGTATCTATAGAAATACCAACACAATTTATTTTCATTTGCAACTTTAGCAGCTTTGAGCCAAGGAACACCTTTCATACCTCTGGTAGTAGAAAGTGCTTCACAGGTGAAAACTGGATAAGCAAAGCCAATAAAAGTTACATCTCCCGGAGTGCATTTTTCTTACCACAGCTAGCACTACAAATAGTACTCAATGCTACCCATATCACTGTCTTCTAGACCACTCTTCCTTGATGAGATAGCACAGGGTCAGCTGCCTTATAGCAAGGGATCCATGGATATGCTGTTCCTGGGAGCGGTAAGTCTGCAGAAAAGTATCAATATCTTCTCAAAAAGAAATATAGAAGACCAAAAACATCTAATTTTGTGTGAGAAGTGGTGTCTGCTGCTTTTTTACTGTCTTCACTCAAGTTAACAACAGAAGCGTAACTCATCCTTGTGGCATGGGAACCCCAAGACACACGGGTGTTGCATCTGGATAGCAGTTAAACTGTGTGTCATAAGTGCTTTCAGATCGCAGTTTGAGCCAAATTGTTGCCCCAATCCAACCATCATTGATATCAGCTCTTTTAATTTAGAAGCCTCACAAATGTGCATCTGCTTTTCCACAGTTGAGATGTTTGCAGTAAGCGATACTGATGTACTAGCTTGGACCAGAAAAAGGAGGATTACCAATACAATGCAAATGATACAAATGAATGCTCGCTTAACAGTTGCCAAAAATGTATGTTAAATAAACTGGATTATTCCCTAAATATGCGCTATTTTTTTCAACCAGTTTTTCAACCTGAGGCATTTTCATCCTTCACTGCAAACACACCACCTCGACTGTCTCAAAGCTCTTTGGTCATCTACCTTCAGTCGGACTCTATTTAATCATCTTTTCTAGGTCTTCAAAGCGATCAAATATATGCCCCTGTATCTCACAGATACCTTCTCTCTCCACACTACAAGCACATGTCTGAGGCCCACCTACCCACAGTATCTGCATACGTCATACTGATGACGCAGAAAAAGAGGGTTCGATATATATTCATGTATACTGTGTAACCGACATATATATTGAAGAGTGATTTTAAGTAAAAGAAATAATGTACAAGGGAAATTGTGCCCTCGGGGCAGTTCGCCATCATTATAAACGAGCTTTATTAATCATGAAGTATTAAAAATGTATTAATCCGTCATAATCGCAAATGTATGCCATGATTTCTTGTTTGAAAACTGTTTTGCTTAGCTTAAATTTAGTACAGGCTTTGGCCTAGTTGCTTGGTTTCAAATTCTAACTGCGTGATTCTTTTTTTCCTTGAATTAATGAAATATATTCTTGCTTGAAGTTGTATTTTTCCAGTAGAAACTGGCTGGTACACTTATCTCCAAGGTTTCGTGCTAGGCCGGTTACATCCCCTTTGATACAAGGTCAGTCTCTGCAGGTGCGGACAATGAAGGTACAGATAGTAAAATAATTGGCAAACCATGATACAATTTGTGTTCCAAGGCGCCAAGGACAGTGTATGCATAAATGGGCGCTAGTAAAAGACAATTTTTGATTGGACAATTTGAAGCCAACCTATGAACCCTCCAATGGAAGACCCTACAGAATTTGGAATGTTTCTTACTTAAACCCACCGGACAAAGAGAAGTCAGCCATTTTTTCCACGATGCCAGTTTGAAGCCTGATGCCAGACTCCATTTTGGACGACACCCTGATGCCCTTTTCTCTATCTGAGAGAAGGAGACTTTAAGAATTCTCACCCTAGAGACTTTAACTTTGATTTGCCCTGCCTTGCCCATGCAGTAACTTTGCCCTATTCTCCTTGCCGTTGCAAGGAAGCTTGCCCTTAACTTTGCCCCTTTGAAATTTGCCCCATGCTGATCAACCGGTACCTGAAGGACGAAGACTTTTCTTGAATGCTGATTGTATTTGGTAAATATGAAAGGATAAATGTATTATGCATTGTGTTTTTTTCCTTTTAGGTACCAACTGCTATTTTGATAGGATCCTAGCTAGAACTTTTCCAAATTTGTGTTGACTAAATTCGTTTTGCATGAAGTCCCACATGCCAATGCTAATTAGAGGTTAGTCGAGGTATTCATTCAATGTATCATGAAGAATTGAAATCTTGTTATGCTGACCGAATGTATGCAATTAGTCAAATACAGTTAGTCACATTGGTGATTTGCATTGCTATAGCAGAGTGTATCATTATTCAGATTTTACGTAGATTGCGTTTCTTCCGCCGATATGGACAGCTAGTAATGTTCATATACATATATCAATTGGTTTTAAGACACATATATATCGTGCTAGCTTTGTTAATATAGGGAAATAAATTCACTAACTTTTAATAAACTGGTGTGGTTATTCATGACTGAAAGGTCATGGTGCGCCGAAATACCAACTGTTATTGATTTCTGATGTGTTATATTGATCTATTAAGTGAGTGCTGATAACCGATTACAACAGTTATTGATTATTGATCTGAGTGACTCGACTATTGAGGATGAGGAGAGCCCGACTCGGTTAAAAGATTCACCGACCTCCAACGTGTCCAGGTACAGGTAATTTATAAGGGCTGGACGCGTTATCAGTAGATGGTAGCAGAGATTGATGGTTTAGCCCTTTGGGACCCCATGCGAACAATAGACAGAGTCAGGTTAGAATTTTCTTTGATAAAACAAGTTGGAGAGATGATGATGCCCTAAGTCCCCGATGACTTTCCCGGGATCTCGGAGCTTGCGAATGAGGAACATGCAGGTATGAGAACGGTCTCAGCGTTTCTAGTGACGGTATGAGTGAAGTTAGGGTTTCACGCTTGCACAGCTTATTGCCGCAGATTAATTGAGAAGTTTGTGAGGATTTTAAGGGGGGTTAAAAGATATTAGAGGAGTGTTACTCCAAAGGTGTGAGAGTAGGGAAGTCGTCGAACTTCACATGTGTGTGGCGCTTTGAGCAGAAAAAAATTGTCCACGTGGTTGTTGATGTTGAGACGGGCCCTGCGAGGTCAAGAGACTCCGGAGTATGTTGAAAAGTGTATGTGACACTTGTTTGATGTTGTGATCTGGTCGGTTTAATAGGTTGATCGGGCGTGGTCAACAAGTCGGTATGAATGTTGCAGAGTGAAAGAAAACTTCGACTTTGAGATTTGACGAATTCTAAAGTGCACTAGAATAGTTCATTGATCAGTTGAGAGTAAAGTTTGCGGGTCAAATTTTGCTTGCGAAAGTGGGAAACCGAGAAAGATGGAATAACTGCAGAGGCTAGTGAAAAATCCCTAAGGTTTCTGAAGCGATTGTGTTACCCTTCCTGTAGTAAACCGACAGATCTGTTTTATTCTTTTGGTTAAGTGCTCGCGTTATATTGCAGAAATTAGTTTATGAGTGAAGCCGAATGGAAAGAGGACAAGCCGCAGGACTTTGTCAGCCGCAGTGTGTGAGTGTGACGTCACTAGGAGCCGCGCTGGGATAGGTCGGTTGGTGAGAAGGGTCGCGCACGGATTGGACGAAGTCCGTGAAGCGCAATTGAAAGGGGAAAGGCAAGCGAAGAGTATTCCGGGAATTAAAGTCACTTATTGATTACATATTGTCAGAAAAACAAAAGACGGAAGGATGAAATTTTTCAAAGCATTTAAGAGTGCCATGAGGGGAGATGTTTATATTAAAGCAAATGTAGGAGAAGAAACACCGCCTGAGGGTACACCAGCTTACATCGTCATTGAAGAAAAGGGTGTAGCGCCGTGTCTTTGGCTAAAGCAATGGTGCAAATTAACAGAAAAACATGGAAGTGTAGCGTTCCCTATCCACGGGTCGTTTAACCTAAGGGTTTTAGAAAATCTGAGGTTTGCGCTATACGACATGAAAGTACCCCCAAGGCCAGCACAGTTTGAGGCATTGGCAATTTGGGAGCTAATAGCTAGAAATCAACAACAAAAGAAATTTGAGACAAGAATAAGGAAAGTAGAAAAGACCCTAGCGGATGCTCGATGGGACAGCACACAAAAGGTTTGGAGATCAGACGTATTGCAGGGAATTAAATTGTTTCCAGCGATTGCCGAGGAAGAGGAGACGGAAGGAAGGAAAGCCACCTGTAAGACAAACAGGAGTCAGTCCAGGGAAGGAGAGAGCAATAGAAACTCGAAAAGGGGAGACAAGTCAGATGATGAGGAGTTCATTATACAATTACTGAATGATCGCCCACCACCATATGTGGAAAGCGAAAAAGGCTCAAGCATTAGTACTGCCCCTCCAGAACCAATACAGGGTAATGTGACGCCAAATTTGAGAAGATCTCAGAGGCCGAGCAATTCTGACATGCCTTTCTCACCACGAATACCACAGGTTCAGAGGATGTACCCAGACGTGCCAACATTGAAACCTGCTGATAACTATCAGCCACAGGTTCAAAGGCACTATTGCGATGAGCATAATGTGGGAATGACTTCCGATTCAATGGCGCAGGGAGGACAAAACTATCAGAGACCGACATTGATTCAAGCTGAATCAACACAGTTCTCGATGCCCCAAAAGCAGACACAAGAAGTGCGAGTGGTAGAAAGCCAGTTAGGTATGCCAGCAATGATGAACCATAATGTGGGGATTAACATGCCACAGAATTCGGGGAACAGACAGAATCCAGATGCAATATCTCTACCTATCACTGTAGGTCCACCAGTACCACTGTACATACAGGCAAATTCAAGCACCAGCGACCAAGGGTTAGTGATACAGAATGGGACAGGGAGAAGATGCATAGAAACCACTCCAGAGACAACTCCGATAGCGGCACTGCCAAATGGATCTGGGTCCTTGTCGGAGTTTAGTCCAATTCCAATTTGTGCTCCGTCAACCGTGGTAAGGTCACATCCACCACTATTAGTACCGTTAACCTCACAGACTGAAACATTACAGAAACCGTCGATGGCAGTTGATGTAACTGCTACATTGATGGGACTGAACGCGCAACAGTTGACACAATGGTTCAACAGCCTGAACTCCCCACAGAGTACATCAAGCGGGAAGGGAGAAGAATATCTGAATAAAATAAGGTTGGGGATGGAGGCAGATGAACTGGTAGAAGGAACAATGGGCTTGAACAGATTAGAATCATACACAGAGGAAGAACTAAGATACATGTGCCCTAGGATTACAAGAGAAGTGAGCAACATACATAAGAAGTTACAAGAAATTGCAGACAGAAACGAGATCGATATAGGTAAGACCAAACACCTGAGCAGAAGTTACAGGTTAGACTTCGAGACAAAATATTTTGAACACATGAGATCCGCAGGGATGAAAACACACCTTAAAGAGATACTGCAGAGTGCACAGGTTTGGAGATGTTTAGACAAGTGGGAAAGCAGGTGGGTCAAGAAAAAGGATAAAAAGAAGGAAAACACTTCAGAACGAAGTGAGAAAAAACAACAGAATGACGATCTGATAACCATGTTACCAATGAGAGAGACAGCAGGGGGAAAACTTGTGCATGTACCATGGCACAGGTGCGATATTCAATCCTTTACGGATGACTTTCCCAAATTGAGAGAGAAGCCGATTGAGTGGTATCAACAAACGGATAGATTTGTGAAGCTCGCGAAGTGTCTCTGGGAAGACCTGAATACCTTATTTGAAATTGTGGTTCCGGCTGATTTGTGGGAAGATTGTGAAAGGGCTGTAGGTTGGCCGACGAGTGAACCAGAGAGAGATAGGGACACAGGTGCGCCATCACCTATGGTAATGAGTTTGTACCACACGGTGATTGAGCACTTGAAAACCAAGGTTGCGTCGAAAAATGTGGATTGGCAAAGGATTGACAGGACCGCTCAAGAGGTTAAAGAATCTATACACGCGTATTATGAGAGGTTGTTGAAAGCGTTTAAAAATTACAGTGGCACGGAAACGATTGAACCAAAAGACATGCTCCATTTTGTGTTCAGGTTTGTGGAATTAGCCAGATGATTAAATCGCATCTGATTTGTTGGCAGTCAAAGTTGATTGATGAAGTGTTGAATTATGCAAAATACTGCAGTGATGAGATTGAGACAAAGCAGAAAAGATTGAAGGAAAAGGTGATGGTGATGCAGCTCAGAGCAGCTCAGACAGGTTTACAACGTTTGCAAGGGTTTCAACAACAGATGCCGCAGCAGCAGCAACAGGGAAATGTTATGTTTCAGCCACAGATGAGAGGCAGAGGTCGAGGAGGTTTTGTGAATAATGGTCCAGATTTGAATACCGTTATGATTCCAAATGGTATACAGGCAATGAAGAAGGTGATGCCATGTCACACGTGCGGAATTGTCGGGCATTGGAAACGGGAGTGCCCAATGATGGTGCAGGAGGTGTAGGTCAGCAAAACAATGATGTCAATGCATTTCAGACTATGAGAGGACCGAAACTGAGAGGTCCGAATCCAAATTTTCAAAACAATATGAACCAGATGCAGGGTCTACAACCCATGCAACCGCAACAGGTGCAAATGCCTCGTGTGCAAATGACACAATTGCAGCCAATGCAACAGCAGTTTCCTATGGTACCTAATCAGCAAATGCAAATACCCTTAGCACCAATGAATCAGCAGCAAGCAATGCTTCCTCAACAGGTCACGGGTCAAGGAATGAATCAAAATGACACAGTACATCAGTTCCCGTTACACAGTGAAAATGGAATAAACGATGCATGGGAGAGTGAAAGTTCAGATGAGGAGGGAAATTGTGTGCTTGCAGCATCCTTGGAAGTTGATCAAAAGGGCCCGTATGTGGAGGGAAGAGTTATGGGCCATCGTGTTTCATTCTTGGTTGACACAGGAGCTACACGTTCCACTGTTAGGAGCATTGAAGTACCAAATCTGCCACTTTCAGGGAGAACAGTTCAAGTAGTGGGAGTAGCAAACAGGTACCTGACGAACCCAATCACAGATCCAGTACAAGTCAGAATTGGTAACTATCAAGGGTCACATCATTTTGTGGTATGTGACTCAAGCCCGATATCACTGTTAGGGAGAGACCTATTGTGCAAATTGGGATGTTCGATTATGTGTTCGAACGATGGAATTAGAATTCAGATGAGCAGTGATAGGGAAGAAGAGGACAGTGTAGAAGGGGATGAGATGGAAACTGTCGATGAAGAATATCCTCTAACTACCCTTTTTCCGATGATCACTGAAGCAGATATTCCAGCTGAATTACGGGAAACAGTCGGAAAAGAAGTGTGGGATATGACAGGAAAAGAGGTGGGATTGGTGAAAGGAGTGGAACCAGTGAAAGTGACCGTAAAACCCAATGTAACCTTTCCCCAGACACCACAATACCATATGGCACAAGATACCCTCATGAAAGTTGCCCAACTCATTGACGAGTTTGTAAAACAGGGAGTACTGAAAGAAGTGTTAAGCAGTCCATGTAATTCACCAATCATGGGACTAATAAAGCCAAGTGGAAAGGTCCGAATTGTGCAGGACTTGAGGAAAATAAATGACATCATAATTAAATGCTGCCCTGTAGTACCAAATCCAGCTGTGATAATGTTTCAAGTCCCTTGCGATGCCGAGTGGTTCTCAGTCATCGACTTGTCACAAGCATTCTTTTCGGTGCCTCTTCATGAGGACAGCCAATTTCTCTTTTGTTTCAAATTCTTAGACAGAGTTTACAGTTGGTGTCGAATTCCTCAAGGGTTTTCGGAGTCACCGTCAATTTTCAATCAGATCTTAAAGAAAGACTTGGAAGCGTTAGAATTGCCATTCGAGTCAACCCTAGTACAGTACATTGATGACTTACTGATTGCATCCAAGACAGAAAGTGACTGCACAGCCGACACCATTGCCCTATTGAACCATTTGGGAAGGAATGGACACAAGGTGTCTCCTTCAAAATTGCAGTTCTGTCAGAAGAAAGTGAAATATTTGGGTCATCAAATAGAGAAAGGGTCACGGAGAATAATGAAGGAAAGAATAACAAGTGTACTTCAAATGAGTCCACCAAAGACGAGAAGGGAGGTGAGGAAGTTTTTGGGGATGGTGAGCTACTGTCGCCAATGGATTCCCAACTTCTTAACTCTAGCAAAACCTTTACTGAAACTGACCCAGAAGGATGCATTGGATGAAATTGAGCTGAAAGGAGATGAGATGGATGCTTTTATTGAATTGAAAGAATGCATGTGCAGGGCTCCAGCTTTAGGTATGCCTGATTACACAAAGCCTTTCACATTGTTTTGTCATGAACGTGATGCATGTTTCTTGTCTGTCTTGACCCAAGCCCATGGTGGCATAAACAGACCAGTAGCGTATTTTTCAGCTACTTTGGATCCGGTCGCAGCAGCACTGCCAGGGTGTTTGCGCGCCGTAGCAGCAGTTGGTATCAGCCTCACTCAGAGTGAAGGAATAGTGATGGGACACCCATTAACAGTCATGGTCCCTCACTCAGTCGAGATACTTTTGACACGTTCCCGAACACAGCACATGACTGGTGCTAGACTCACAAGGTACGAAACAATAATTCTGGGATCACCTAATGTGCAGCTGAAAAGGTGCACTACGTTGAATCCAGCAACCTTGTTTCCCAGTGAAAATGCTGAAATTGAGAACGCTGAAGACATCGAGCACGACTGTCTTCAGGTGACTGAATTTTGCACCAAACCAAGGCCTGATATCAAAGATACCAAATTAGAAGAAAATGATCAAATCATTTTTGTTGATGGTTCATGTTTAAGAGATGCACTGGGTGTATTGAAAGCAGGGTATGCTGTATGTACTGTAACAGGTGTTCTGGAAGCCTCTTGGCTTCAAGGGGTTTACTCTGCACAAGTAGCAGAATTGGTAGCTCTTACTAGAGCATGCCAACTTTCTGCACTAATGAAAGTTACCATTTACACTGACAGCCAATACGGGTTTGGAATAGTGCATGATTTTGGACAATTGTGGTCACAGAGAGGCTTCATGACCTCTTCAGGATCACCAGTGAAAAATGGTGAAAGAATAAGAGAATTGTTACATGCCATTCAGTTACCAGGGGAAGTAGCAGTGGTGAAGTGCAGTGCACACTCGAAGGGACAGGACTATGTTTCCCTAGGAAATGGATATGCGGATCAAGTCGCAAGGTTTTGCGCATTGAACTGTATATTGCTCAGGGATGAATGGAATTTGATAAGTGAACCAGAACTTGAACAAAGCAAAATATTTGCTCTAAAAGTTATAGATACAATGGATGAATTGAAATCCCTACAGAATGGTGTCAGTGAGGATGAAAAACTCTCGTGGACTAAATCACAATGTGTAAAGAGACTAGATGAATTATGGGTTTCAAGTGAAGGGAAATTCGTTCTTCCAAATAGCCTTTTGACACAGATAGCCAGATTTTACCATGGACAAGCTCATCTTGGGAGGGATGCCATGATTAGGTTATTTAAAACTGATTGTTTAACCCTAAATTCCGTCAAGTTGCTGAAGCAGTTTGCCACCGCTGCGTCATTTGCCAACAGATGAACGCAGGGAAGGGAACAGTAGTAAATTTGAGCCACATTGGAAGAGCAGGGGGTCCATTCAGCAGGATGCAAATGGACTTCATTGAGATGCCTGTGCATGGAGGCTTGAAGTATGTGTTGGTGATTGTGTGCATTTTTAGTCACTGGATTGAAGCATACCCTACACGCAGAAACGACAGTCTCACAGTTGCAAAACTACTCTTGAGAGAGTTAATACCACGTTTCGGATTCCCGATCTCTTTGAATCAGATAGGGGAAGTCACTTCAATAACGAAGTAATAAAATTGCTTTGTGCAGCACTGAACATTGAGCAAAAGCTGCATTGTAGCTACCGCCCTGAAGCATCAGGTCTAGTGGAGCAAATGAATGGCACATTGAAATCGAGAATGGCGAAAATATGTGCATCGACAAATTTGAAATGGCCTGACGCATTGCCTTTGGTACTAATGTCAATGAGAAACACCCCTGACAGAAAGACTGGATTGTCCCCACACGAGATTCTCATGGGCAGAGCTATGAGACTTCCAGCAGTTCCTGCAAATGCGCTTTTGAATATTACAGATGATATGGTGTTAGACTACTGCAAAGGTCTAGCTGATGTGGTTCGATCTTTCTCTCACCAGGTGGAGGCAACCACCTTGCCACCGATCCAAGGTCCAGGACACACCCTGAAAGCAGGTGACTGGGTCGTGGTAAAGAAGCACGTGAGGAAGTCGTGTTTTGAACCCCGTTGGAAAGGACCTTTCCAAGTGATTTTGACGACTACCACCGCTGTGAAGTGTGCGGGAGTTCCCAACTGGATTCACGCCAGTCACACAAAGAGGGTGTTGTGTCCCACAGATGAGGAAGTTGAAGCGCTGAAACTGCCAGTACCTGATAACAAAGTGCCGAGCGCTGAGGCAGAGCAAAACAGAGCTAGAAGCGAACAGGCAGAAATAGAGGAGGGAGAAATATTCTCTGAGGACGAAACAACCGATTCACTTGGGGAAGACCAAGGAGGAGCCTCAGACAGCGACGAAGCAGCTGAAGGTAACAAAGAGCCTGAAGCAGCTGAAAGTGACAAAGAGCCTGAAGAAAGTAACGGTGACAAAGGGCTCGAAAGAGGTGAAGAAGCAGGAGAGCCTGATCAGAGGAGGGCTTTCCCAGAAGCAGACGATACAGAAAAGGAAAAGGAAAACCTAATTGACTCCCCAGAAGGAGGGGACAAGGCAGAACAGAACGAAACTGTTCAAACTTCTTCAGAAGAGATCGCAGGTCCATCAAGTGGACACAGTGCAAAGAGAAGACCGAGCATATCACCAGTAAAACTAAGAACTAGAGAAACGTTGAACGACAGTGAAGGGCCAAGAGTGAAAGAGAAAAGAAAGGAAGTGTCTGTCGTGGTACCAACATCAAGTGAAGAAAAGGACTTGGCCAAAGAGGAAAGTACCAGTGAGACAGAATCAAAGAGAGATGCAAAACTGAAAAGAAAAAGGATACCGAGCAGGAGGTATTCCGGTCCGGAGTGGGCATACGTAGCCAATAACGATTGGTCAGACGAATTCGTATCCCTCAGCCTTGAGAACGAAGAGGCAGAACTTCATTTTGGAAATAAAAACTTTATGGACTCTGTTGATTGAAACCATTGATCACTTGATTGATTTTCTTTTACCAGCTAAGACATTGCTAACTTGACATTGCTAACCTGATTGACTTTTCAACCGGCTAAGACATTGCTAACTTGATTGACTTTGAAACCGATTTTGAGACAACGCTGCTAACCGATAAGAGACTAAGCTGCTAAAGAAACTGTGTGAACATTGAACTCGTTCAGCTTTGTAAATACCTGCAACTTGGAAAAAAAAAAAAAAAAAAAAAAAAACCCTGCAAATACGCTTTGATAAAGTGTCTTCAGCTTTCTGATTCTATACAGATCATGACTAGCTTCACTACACAGGGGCGTAAAATGAAGTGTTGTAAATACATGTGTATAGGCTTACTGATCGTATGCGTACTAATAATTGTAGCAATAGTTCTTGGAATGCATGGTAAAGGCGAGAGTGAGACGAATGATGCTTCTACTTCTAAACCTATTATCGTTACTGAACTAACAGCTCTGAAGAGACTCGAGCAAGACGAGAGACACTTGCATGATAAGAAGGAACTTTCATCTAACGTTTTCTATCGCTTACTGAGTGAGTATGTTGAGACCATGGATGCGAAAGATTGTTATGTGTGTACACAAATACCTACCTCAGTAGTGGAGGGGGTAACGTATCACAGCATGCCTCTTACGTATGGAATTACATGTAGTATAGTAGCTTCCAGATTTTATGCTCAAAAGGACATTCATTATTTCTATACTAATTACGATGTTACATTTGCATATGTCCCCATAATAGGGCACCTAAGTAAGATAGCTAGAGATTGGTCTGCCAAATTAATGAGGGAATTTTTCGAACCAATGTCCCCTTTCCACACAGCTCACGCACATAGGGAGAACCTTACATGCTTGCTTTCACCAATAGAAATAGAATTTTTAGACCGCACTGACGACAGAAAGAACTAAATGAAGGAGAAATTAGAGAAGGAGTTGCACGAAAGGACGTCTGTAGATAATTATGCTTTTGCCGCAATAAAGACACAGGGGAAAATAGCCTTAGATACATTGCATGTGGGAAGATTTTGTATACATAGATTTCCATCATATTATGACACAGTTTTTGTGGGAACGAGTGAATGTAAACACACATACGCATTTCAACAAAAGTGGACGTTCATGCTGAATGGACAAGACCCAGTTATTCCTGGAGTATATTATATTTGTGGACTCAACGCCTATTATCGTCTACCTAAAGGATGGTATGGGAGATGTTATTTGGGAATATTGTTCCCAAAGGTTTACCAGTTAGATGACTTAAAGAAATTTCCAAGGCTGTCTGAATCACATCATGTTCAGAAAAGGGAGACAGCTGCTGGTGTGGTAGGAGATATATTTGGAGCTATGATTCCTTCAGTAGGAGTCATATTGAATTCAATCAAAATACGAAAGTTGTCTACTATTGTGGATAACATGTTGACGAAGTTTTCGGGAGCTATAATCCTGATGGATGCTGAACTCGCTGCAGAAAGAGCTATGACTCTTCAAAATCGGCTTGCCTTAGACATTCTTTTAGCAAAGGATGGCGGCGTTTGCAAAATGCTTGGCACGCGTCACTGTTGTACCTATATACCCGACAACAGTGGAAAAATTAGAACAATGCTTACAAATTTAACTAGAGAAAGTGTAGATTTAAAGGAATTGAAAGAACCCGGAGTTTGGGAGAAAATTGGAAAAGGATTTGCTTCTGTGGGAAATTGGCTCAGCAACGTTTGGAACGGATTGTTACTAAAAATAGTAAAGGGAATATTAATAATATTAATTTGTCTATTAGGTTCTTGGGGAATATGGAAAGCTTTCAAAATGTTAAAAGCAAGGAACAAAAGAAAAAGAGAAGAGAAAATAGAGAACAAAATGGTGGAAATTTATAGGGAGAAGTCAAAAGGGACTAAAAGAAAAAGGGAATTGACTGAAGTGCCAAATTACTATACAGAATTTTAATGGAATAAAATTTGTGGGTAGATTTGATGTGATGACATAATTAGTCATCAGAGGAGGGATTGATGATGCAGAAAAAGAGGGTTCGATATATATTCATGTATACTGTGTAACCGACATATATATTGAAGTGTGATTTTAAGTAAAAGAAATAATGTACAAGGGAAATTGTGCCCTCGGGGCAGTTCGCCATCATTATAAACGAGCTTTATTAATCATGAAGTATTAAAAATGTATTAATCCGTCATAATCGCAAATGTATGCCATGATTTCTTGTTTGAAAACTGTTTTGCTTAGCTTAAATTTAGTACAGGCTTTGGCCTAGTTGCTTGGTTTCAAATTCTAACTGCGTGATTCTTTTTTCCTTGAATTAATGAAATATATTCTTGCTTGAAGTTGTATTTTTCCAGTAGAAACTGGCTGGTACACTTATCTCCAAGCTTTCGTGCTAGGCCGGTTACATCCCCTTTGATACAAGGTCAGTCTCTGCAGGTGCGGACAATGAAGGTACAGATAGTAAAATAATTGGCAAACCATGATACAATTTGTGTTCCAAGGCGCCAAGGACAGTGTATGCATAAATGGGCGCTAGTAAAAGACAATTTTTGATTGGACAATTTGAAGCCAACCTATGAACCCTCCAATGGAAGACCCTACAGAATTTGGAATGTTTCTTACTTAAACCCACCGGACAAAGAGAAGTCAGCCATTTTTTCCACGATGCCAGTTTGAAGCCTGATGCCAGACTCCATTTTGGACGACACCCTGATGCCCTTTTCTCTATCTGAGAGAAGGAGACTTTAAGAATTCTCACCCTAGAGACTTTAACTTTGATTTGCCCTGCCTTGCCCATGCAGTAACTTTGCCCTATTCTACTTGCCGTTGCAAGGAAGCTTGCCCTTAACTTTGCCCCTTTGAAATTTGCCCCATGCTGATCAACCGGTACCTGAAGGACGAAGACTTTTCTTGAATGCTGATTGTATTTGGTAAATATGAAAGGATAAATGTATTATGCATTGTGTTTTTTTCCTTTTAGGTACCAACTGCTATTTTGATAGGATCCTAGCTAGAACTTTTCCAAATTTGTGTTGACTAAATTTGTTTTGCATGAAGTCCCACATGCCAATGCTAATTAGAGGTTAGTCGAGGTATTCATTCAATGTATCATGAAGAATTGAAATCTTGTTATGCTGACCGAATGTATGCAATTAGTCAAATACAGTTAGTCACATTGGTGATTTGCATTGCTATAGCAGAGTGTATCATTATTCAGATTTTACGTAGATTGCGTTTCTTCCGCCGATATGGACAGCTAGTAATGTTCATATACATATATCAATTGGTTTTGAGACACATATATATTGTGCTAGCTTTGTTAATATAGGGAAATAAATTCACTAACTTTTAATAAACTGGTGTGGTTATTCATGACTGAAAGGTCATGGTGCGCAGAAATACCAACTGTTATTGATTTCTGATGTGTTATATTGATCTATTAAGTGAGTGCTGATAACCGATTACAACAGTTATTGATTATTGATCTGAGTGACTCGACTATTGAGGATGAGGAGAGCCCGACTCGGTTAAAAGATTCACCGACCTCCAACGTGTCCAGGTACAGGTAATTTATAAGGGCTGGACGCGTTATCAATACCAAATCCTGTAGTAGTTCATTCTATCTGTGGGGAACTTCCACTGGAATGACACAAACCTGGGATTAGAGCAGTTCCTTCGTTTCCTTAAACAAAACAAAAAATAAAATACCTCTTATTTGAGAAATTCAACTGACATGGACCTACTGACATGTTCCTTTCCCCTACTGAGTACACCTGGGGGCTTTAGTATTTTTAATTTAATTTTTGCCCACAAATTCACAGACCCACCGCAAATTCTCTGAAAACATTTTTTTAAAACTGCTTTTTCGCCGTTTGGGGGGTGAGGGGTGGGTCCCTTTTCTTTTTTTTATCTTCAGTCGAGTCCCAAGATGACTGCCAATATTTCCTGGTTGAAGTGTTGGCAGGCAATCAGAGCTCTGCATTATCCTGCATGAGCTTGTTATTATTTTTGACCCCTTCATGCCTCTGAATATTTATATTTGGTTTTCTTTTAATATTTCAAAAAGTGCTAAATGGATTCACCTTTCTGCCAATTTTGGTGTAATTTCGTCCAGCAGTTCAGGCTGTAGTTGTGTCTAAAATCCCTATGGAAATTATGTTGGGAAACACATGTTTTTTGCCCCCTCCCTTTTTCTTGACCCCCACTTTCTCGGCCCCCACTTGACGGATCATCCCAAAACTTCCCATGTACAACAAAATTCCCTGGAACACTTTTTCTAAAACATTTTGTGAAGATTCATCAAACGATTCAAAAGATATAGGCATGTCAAAAAATTATTTTTCAGTGGAAACATGGTCCTAACTATAACTATCTACTGGTGACCGCCAGTAAGAGATATATATATGTGTATATACATATGTCCAAATCACTGGTCCTCCTCACACCTGGGACTCAAGCAACTTTGGTGTGCATACAGGTGAGGATACCATAATTACATCAAAACCTCTGCCAGCCGGCAACGCACACTCCAAAGAAAAACAGGCAGCTACTGATCAAATCCAAATTTTATTCATTAAATACAGTGGTGCATAAACAGACAAACCCAACGCGTTTTGCCGTGATCAAGACATCCTCAAGCCAAAACTCGTTGGGTTTGTCTGTTTATGCACCACTGAACTTCATGAATAAAGTTTGGATGGGATTGTTAGCTGCCCATTTTTCTTCAGGGTGTAGATTGCTCTATATATATATATATATATATATATATATATATATATATATATATATATATATATATATATAAATAAATAATATATTAAGGTGTTTCCCGTGTACAGCATGTATGATCAAAAAGCATTTGTTGCTAAATAAATTCAATAAATTAACAATTTAACGAGCAGCACGGCAGACAAACCATCACTTCCCTTGTGCTGGCACACAGCAAGACTATTTCTTGACATGCCCCTACTTAATGGACTTATTTTCTTATATGGTTTTGACTCTTACCATGATGCATTGCACTCCTACATTTGAAGTTGCTCTTTACAGCAATTATAATATTTGCCGCTTTGACACAATGAGTTCCCTAGTTTGAGGAACACCAATTATGATCACACAGGGATCTGCTTGGGCCCTGCTACTTCCCAATGTGAGCTCCAGTTGCATTCTAAATGCCATTTAGTCATGATAATAATCCATGGAGACACTAATCTGGTGTAAACACCCACTTACTACAAGTGGGTAACAAGAATTCTAAAGAGAAGATCCAGCTCTAAAAATATCATGCCAGCAGTTTTGTTGGACCAAGCACCCATATTTCTCGAATGGGACTCCTTCTCACTGTATGTAAGCATGTATGTACATATGTTTGTGTATGTGGTATTCGTGCAGCACAAACCTCCCAGAAAGGCTGTGTAGCACTGTACAGTGCCAAAGGCAAAGATGCAGTTAGTCAGTGACTTCAGCAGAAGCTGAGTCTGAGATCGAAGGTAAACTACTATTTCACTGTGAGGTAGTGTCCTTGAAGAGGTGCATCTTCAGATCTTTCTTCAGTTGTAATAAGGTTGTGCATTCCCGATTGATAGAGGGATGTTGTTTTAGGCTAGGTCCTTTGTGAACAAAAGGAGAAGTCCTGCAGCCTTCTGTTTTTCTTTTTTACACTTCTTCATCTCCAGTCTACTGGTGTTAGGCTGCCGGTGTGCCAAGAACCACCAGGGGTCATGAGTTTGTCAGCCAGATAGGTGGAGGTGCTAGCTATGATGGCTCTGTAGATTATACAGCTTGTTTTTAAAATGGTGCAGGCTGGTAATAGGAGTCAGTGGAGTTTCATGTCTATTGTTTCTTCATCAATTTTTAGGAATGTGTGCACACTTCTAGTATTGGGCGCTGTGCTTTATACATTTGTGGTCAATTCACTCCTTAGCTCAATCAAATACTTATTGATGTATACCAGTTTTCTGGCCTGTGCAATTCATGTTTCAACAATTGAATCTGATTAGGTATTATTATTTTTATTAGTTGGAAGTTATAATTGATTTGTTTGATACACTATTCAGTGACACCACTATTTTCATTATAGTACACTAATGGAAAATAAGGATCATTCTGGCGCACACACTATGCAAAGGAATAGAGCTGCACCTTTGTGTGTTTGTTTTGGCTTCCAAACACTTATAACTAGACCAATTGCGAAAGGGAAGTGGCCATGTACACTCCCAGTGTCGCACATGGGTCCAGGTCTCACTGCTCGACAGTCACTTTGTGCTGGCCGCCCTGTGCTGGCCATGCCCTTTACATGGGAGGTAAAGGGCAAACACCATTTGAAACAAACCACTAGGGATATTGCCTGAATAAAGATAGAGGTCCCAGCTAAAGTCCAGAGGATTTCTGAGACTCAAATTAAAATACCAACGTAACACAGACCCTAAGTAGATTTCCAGTATCTATCATGGCATGTTTGTCTCTGTCATGATTATATTAACCAGTGACAAGGCGGTTCATCAAATATTAGCAATAACATAGGCCTTGCTTATCAATCAAGTGCAGCTATTGATTCAGAAAGAAAGATATAGTACAATAGGACATTAGAAGCAGTGTTTAATTAACCTTTTGATATTTTCTCTAGTCAATGACAAGAAAGAACATGGACGTATTTCGAGCCTGAGCTAAGCAGACAAGGTGTTAGCACTCGGCTTAGCAACAGGAAACGAAGCTGATATGTTCTGGGCACTGCAAAGGAGTGGTAATTAGATCGGGATAACTGCTCTGACCGGCCCTACAGTTGTATATAACCGACACGTTTCCATAAACGCACAGGGCTCTAATCCATCCTCTGCGGACCTGGAAGAAAAGGTAATTAAAATGTTTCATTTACTTCCTGTCCGATGGGATTACTATCCAAATCTAAATCCAGGGCCTATGCGTAGGGTTGGCTTGAAGTGCTGCATGTCTTCATTACTCAAAGGAGGACCTCTCAGTATCAATGAGCTGCGATGTCCACAAAATGCTGTCATTGGGTTGTGAAAAGGCAGGTGCAGGATGAGTGGATGATGCTGATGGCTGTTCGGAATTTATCTGCCCTCCTGACATGCGCCGAAGCCCACGTCCAACCCTCGTACTTGGGTCGCAGAACAGCGAGCTTGCACTGTTATAAGGGGAAGGGCAGCCACTAACTGTGAAGGAAAGAGATCTTAAGCTGCCTGTGCAGACGGTGAAATGCGTCTTTTTTTCCTGCAAACTGAAGCTGTGAAGCTCTGCTGTCAGCACGTTCTCAAAAACCTCGTTGACAGAGTTGGCGAAATATACTTTGCAGACAAGAACGAAAAAGCTGTGAAGCTGATGAAATTTTGCACTTTATCTCATCTCATTTAACGTCACCTTTTAATCTGATGTAGTAAAAGATGGGCATGTGGGATGCATGAGGAGGCTAAAGGTAGCAAACCTCCCAGCTTCTGAAAGATAGCAAAAATATATCAGAAAAGAAGGTGAAGACTCTGGAGGAAGACGTGGCTCCCATTACCTTTGCATAAATCAGGCACCGACCACATCCCTCCTAGATAAGAATGAATTAGACACTAAGCCTTATGACTACATTACCCATTTAACCATGTTTGCATCGGAGTTTAACAGTGATTAGAACATTGGAAGTTGGCAGCTCCATTGAAAACAATGGAGTGCTGCGGGCTTTTACAGGCCGGTAAAAGTCCGCAGCGCCAACATTCCAATGGGCTTTGTTCACAGCAGCAGCTGTGAACAAAGCCTCACGGAGCCCGAGGGGATTCTAATCCCCTCGGGCTCCGTGAGCAATTTGTTTTTTTTAAGAGAACATTCTGCCCTGAGTGGCAGAATGTTCTAATAGCCTTAGAACCCGCCGTAGCGGGCTCTACCGGCTATTAAAGGCCCTTTCCCTTGTTAAATGCCCTCGCCTTCGGCTCGGGCATTTAACTCGGGAGCGGGCCTTTAATAGCCGGTAGAGCCCGCTACGGCGGGTTCTAAGGCTATAATGGAAATTAGGCGATGATAATGAAAAAAAAATAACATTACAGAGCGGAAAATCGCGAGGAAGCCAGCACGTCTATGTCTAAATTGTATTATGCATGTAGGGCTTGCAGGATTCAATATCAGCGCTGGCGATAGGTTTACTTTACTTTCATCAGCTTCCTTACTTAAATAACGACACCCCGTATCTCGCTCCGCCGTGAGCCTGTCGCCTATTGTAAGAATTTACACATACAACAAATCGTATAATACTTAAATGTTGTATATGTTGTGCCTGTTCGCCACGCTTCAGGACCACGAAGAGCAAACACAATACTTCAAAATGTCACATTGCTTCTTGTTTTATTCCCTGCGTCACCGAGCACCTACCTTGGCACGTCATCCGGTGTGGGCAAATGCAATGAAACGACGCCATTCTAAAACAAGCATTGTGGTATTAGGGATTCAGTATAGGCTAGCAGATCTTTCTTGAACAGACCCGCCCTCCCCAGAAAAAATAGAATATGCTCAATGTATTTTATGAATTACATGTTTTGGAAAGTATTAAAATGTAGCCTTGTGCCCACTTCACAGTAGCATTGGGTGGTATATCCATTAGTGTTCCAGAATATCAGGGGTAATTCCAATACAATAAAGCGTGTTGGGGGTGCATAGCTTTTGGCCTCGGCTGTATGTGATTTGGCTGGGACCTGAGGATGGTCGTCAAGGTCTAATCACTTAATCATGGGTAGCCATGAAGACATCTTCAAGAGTATTGAAGATCACTGGCAAAATGTAAATGTAAGTTTTATGGCTTCCTTGAACGAGGTTAGGTCGGGTGGTGCTTGCTGTTAAGATTTCAGGGCACCTCCTAGTTGGCAGTCTTGCTTCTTTAGGTTTCTTTTCCAAGAGTCTTGCTTTGGCACCTGGATTAGGAGTTTTTTTGGGATTTGCCAGATCAGAGTTTGCACATAGTAGCATAATGAAAAGTCAGTTATTCAGGTTGTGTTCGATAGAACACAAGCTAGAAAGTACATACTGCAGCTATTTTAGATCCATGATGATAGATTTAGAGTTTTTAAGGTCGAGTCAGAGATCTGTTGTTTGATTCCAAATCTTTTGGACTTTTCTAATATTTTTCTTTTGCATCCTGACATAGACTATGTTACAACACTTCATTCAACACAGTTTTTGAGCCATTACACATTACACTTGGTGGCTTGTTGTAAAATACCCTCCGTCATCAGTTTTATGTCACTATTCTTTACAACAGCTGTAATATGGCAGGATAGTTCTAGGTCACGCCAGACTCCAACATGTCGTATTTTATATGGTAGAGGGAGGCATCTCCAGAATATTTGGACAAGGAAAAAATATATTCTCTCTTTGGGTACAGGGAAGGAAGATTTCTATCTGTAACCCTGTAAAAACTACCATTTTCTAGTAATGAATGTCCAACTAGCAGTGCAATTCTGCTTCGTCCCCCTGAGCCTTTCACCAGTTTAATAGTTTTGAATCATCTGAGTAGGATATTTGCAATTGACAGTGAGGAGCAAGAAACTATATGCACTTACTTGCCAAGGTGTTAATGCCAAGTGTTGGACCTGGCCTTTTCTGCAGGGTCATCTCCAAGATTTTTGCCTTCTTCCTCCACTTTTTCTGACCTTGTTTTGTTGGCTTTTGGACTCTGGGCACTTGACCAGTGATACCCAGTGCCAAAGTGCATGTGCTCTCTGTTTAAAACATGGTAGCATTGGCTTAGCCACAATTTGTATATTTAATTTACTTATAAGTCCCTAGTAAAGTGCATTACCTGTGGCCAGGGCCTGTAAATTAAATGCTACTAGTGGGCCTCCAGCAGCGATTGTGCCACCCACTTCCATAGCCCTTCAAATATGTCTCTGGCCTGCCATTGCAGAGCCTGTGTGTGCAGTTTTAAACTGCCATGTTGACCGGGCAAATTCAACTTTTTGCCAGGTTGAAACCTTCCTTTTTAATACATATAAATGACCCCTAAGGTAGGCCCTGGACTGCCCAAGGGCAAGGTGCAGTGTATTTAAAAAGTAGGACATGTACTTTGAAGCTTTACATGGCCTGGTAGTGAAAAACTCTTAAATTCGTTTTTCACTACTGCAAGGTTGATCTCTCCCATAGGATAACATTAGGGCTACATTATTGCATTTTATATGTGTAATTTCCAACTGGGAAGGGAAGAGACCCCCAAGTTTGGTTGCTCTGGAATCACAACTTAAAATCACAACTTATGGTGAAGTCTGATTTAAAAGTGCAATCCTGAAAATGGCACATTTAGAAAGCTGATATTTTCTTACTTTAACCATCTGGTGCCTTCTGCTTGTCTCTCAAGACACATTTTGGTGGGTGACAGTTGGGCTTTTGTGCATTCTCTCCAGACAGCGACACACATAGGGAGCTTAGGAGTGACTGATGGGTAATCCACAGCCTGATGGGACATTCTCAACATGATGGGAGGGAGGAGCTAACACTTACACTTGAACGGGCTGTGTCCTGATCCCACACAAAGGGCTGCTTAATCCCCTGCAGTGAGTCTGGAGCCACGGCAGGAGGGGCAGAGGCACCACTGAAACTGGACTTCTGACCCTACCAATTCAGCACTCTTCTGGACCTGTAAATACTCTGCCAGGAAGAAGGACTGCTGTGCTTCTACAAGAACTGCTTCTCGGCTGAACTGCTGCTGCTGCTCTGGAAGAACTGCTTTTTTGCTTTGCTGACTGTTGGACTTTTGCTTATGCAGGGTCATCCCCAGACTTTTTTGCCTCCTGCCTCCTATTTTTTTCTGACATGTTGCTGTTGGCTTTTCAACTCTGAGCACTTTACCACTGCTAACCAGTGCTAAAGTGCATATGCTCTCCTGTTTAAATTGTATGTGAGTGGTTTATCCATGATTGGCATATTTTATTTACTAGTAAGTCCCTAGTAAGGTGCACTAGAGGTGCCAGGGCCTGTAAATCAAATGCTACTAGTGGGCCTGCAGCACTGGTTGTGCCACCCACATAAGTAGCTCTGTAATCATGTCTCAGACCTGCCACTGCAGTGTCTGTATGTGTAATTTTACACTGTAAATTCGACTTGGCAAGTGTACCCACTTGCCAGGTCTAAACCTTCCCTTTCCTTACATGTAAGGCACCCCTAAGGTAGGCCCTAGGTAGCCCCAAGGGCAGGGTGCAGTGTATGGATAAGGTAGGACATATAGTAATGTGGTTTATATGTCCTGACAGTGAAATACTGCCAATTTCGTTTTCACTGTTGCAAGGTCTGTCTCTCTCATAGGATAATATGGGGGCTACCTTTAAATATGATTAAAGTGTAGATTCCCCTAGAGAGTAGATGGACATGTGGAGTTTGGGATCCCTGAACTCACAATTTAAAAATACATCTTTTAGTAAAGTTGATTTTGAGATTGTGAGTTTGGAAATGCCACTTTTAGAAAGTGAGCATTTTCTTGCTTAAACCATTCTGTGACTCTGCCTTGTTTGTGGATTCCCTGTCTGGGTCAGTTTGACAGTTGGGTTGTTTTTCACCTCACACCAGACAGTGACACAAAGGGAGCTGGGGTGTAATCTGCATTTCCTGATTAGCCATCTCTGCTAGGAGGGAGGGGTGGAGTGGTCACTCTCATCTGAAAGGACTGTGCCTGCCTCTGACAATGCTGTCTCCAACCCCCTGGTGTGTGTCTGAGGCCTTGCCTGGGCAAGGCAGGATTTCACAAGAAGGTGTGAGTCCCCTTTGAAGGAAGGTGACTTCAAAGACTAAAATGGGTATAAGAAGGGCACCCAAACTTACAAACTTTAGAAACACTTCTGGAATCAAGAGGAACCTCTGCCTGGAGAAGAGCTGATCGCTGAGGAACAAGTGCTGCCCTGCCTGTGACTGTGCTTTGTGGAGCTTTCCTGCAGTGCTGCTTCTGCCTGAGTAAGAGGGCAAAGACTGGACTTTGTGTGCCTTCCATCTTGAAGAAGAAATCTCCAAGGGCTTGATGTAGAGCTTGCCTCCTGTTGTTGAAGTCTCAGGGATAGCAAAGACTTCTTCCTGCCAGCACCTGGAGTCTCTGGAGAGACCCCTACTCTGCTCTGTGGTGCCCTTCCAGTTCCTGGGACCCTGAAAGGAGAGGCTGGCAGCCTAAGGACAAAAATACACGCACCGAGCGCCGTGCGGAGAAAAGATCGACGCGAATCCGATCGCGGCTGAGAAAACGACGCGACGCCGGCTCCGCAGCTGAGAAACGACGCCGCAGGAAACGCGACCGGAGAATCGACGCCCGGAGCAGGAGAAACAACGCGCAGCACCGCTGACGAAGGCTGAGAGATCGCAACCAGCGCCGCGGGACTTTCGGACCGTCGCGTGGCTGGCTTTTTCGACGCGCCTCGCCGTGCCGAGCTGTTTTCGACGCATATAACCGTGCAGGGTTATTTTCGACGCACACCGCCCGTGCGGGGTTATTTTTGACGCAAACCAGGTACATTTACACGCTAGCAGCGCTAGTGTGTTGTTACAACTACCTAAAGACTCTTTTTATTTTAAACCTTTAAAAAATCATAACTTGACTGGTGTATGTTGGATTTTTGTTGTTTTGGTCTTGTTTTGTCTAGATAAATATTTCCTATTTTTCTAAACTGGTGTTGTGTCATTTTGTAGTGTTTTCATTAAGTTACTGTGTGTGTTGGTACAAATACTTTACGCCCAGCACTCTGAGGTTAAGCCTACTGCTCTGCCAAGCTACCAAGGGGGTAAGCAGGGGTTAGCTGAGGGTGATTCTCTTTTATCCTAACTAGAGTGAGGGTCCTTGCTTGAACAGGGGGTAACCTGACTGTCAACCAAAGACCCCATTTCTAACATTGGTGACCAGCGGTCGGGATTGGACTTGTATTTGTACTTGACATACAGTGATTAAGTGTACACTACTGTTTTGAGCTCAGACCACTACGTGACCACATACTACTTGTCTTGTGATTCTGCTTTTTGTTCTCTGATGTCCTCCTGGAAGTATTGCTAATATTTTTGGACTTTGTTTTTTGGTTGTGAAGCCTTTGCAGAATGGAAGTCAATTTCTGGCACCTATTTATGTATAAAAAGTGGCAGCTTAAAGCATTCTGCATGGAAAGGGGACTGGCTGTGAACAAGAAATCCAGAAGGGAGGATCTTGAGTCAGCCCTGTTTCAGTATGAATTGAAACGTTGTCAGGCAACACCACCAAATGAGTCTGAGGAGGATAACTACTCTGAGGAGGAGGACTACTCCAAAGAGGAGGGCAGTGGCCCTGAGGAGGGAACAGAAAGAGATGATTGGCTCCTAGCTCGAATCCGGAGTCTGGAAGAGCTAGATGCAGAGCTTAAGAGGGCTGAGGAGAAGAGAGCCTTAGTCCTGGAAGAAAGGAGGAGGGACTTAGAGATTAAAAAAATGATTTATGCTTACGAGCTTAAATTGAAAGAGCTGGAAGTCATGAGGGCTGAGTCCAGCTGGAATGGTGGCAGCAACAATTGTATATCCAGTGATGCTGCAGAAGTGCACATGCCCAGAGAGGTGGTGCCCTACTTGAAGGAGGGAGTTAACACACGCCAGGAGGTTCAGGGGTATGAGGTAGCTCCAGTGATGCACAGGGTCCCTGAGGTGGATTGGGGAACTGGCATGGGGAGTCATATTCCTACTGGTGGGAGGGACACTCTACTGACTCTAGTTGAGAGTGACAGGGAGAGGGGTTCCCCCCAGGTAGAAGTCCTGGTTATGGAGTGTGAAAACATCCCAGAAGAGTGTGGGTTGAGTGTCAGGGACAGTCAGGTACTGTCTCACCAGTCTCAGGAGGGTGATGTGGGGTGCTTTGTCAAAGCAGAGTCACTGGATGGTTGGGTGAAGGGTACTTTGGTTAATTCATGTGAGGGGCTGAGTGATGTAATTGCTGGAGAGCATATGTCTAGTCCTTATTTTCCAGAGCTATGCCAACACCAAGTGGAGTGTGAGTTCTCTGACCCCAGGGAGCTTACAATGGAGGCAGACTTCTGGGTGAGTACCAGAGAGTCTGAAGAGGCATTTGGGGGTGCTCCTGAGAGGAGTGGTCTAGGTAGTTCCCAACCAGGTGAGGTAGGGAAGGATTGTAGTGTCCCAGGTAGGTCCCAGTGTAGTGGGATGGGTGAGGGACCCCATGTCCAGTCTCAGAGGAGAGGGAATGGGGATGGGTTGAGGCCCAAGGTGCCCGAGATCCGGTCCCAGGTCCTGGAGGGTTCCCTGCGGGAACACCAGGAGGGGAGCCTAGCCTGTACCATAGGGCCATCTGTTGAGGGAGACCCCACAGTGTCAGGAGAACTTGGGGGGGCGGCTGTAGCCAGCGTCCCACCAGTTCTGGTGTCTGGCAGTACCACTCCTAGTGAGGGGGTGCAGAAGTCCAGACAGAGGGTTGAGAGGGGGTTGCGGACCCCAGTGGAGAACCTGGAGGGTCAGGGGTCAGCTCTGAGAGCAGAGCCCCCCATGAATGACCTTGGTAAGACCATTTCTGGGTTGGGGGGAATCCAGACTCTGTCAGATGGGCAGAGGTCAGGAGACCTGCGCCAGCCAGACTCTTGTGTGGCCCTTCGGGACAGTGTGTCCCTTGAGGGGGGTAAGTGTGCCCCCCTGGAAGTCCTGGTGTGCCAGGCAATGGTTCAACCGCAGGGTGGTGACTCTGGGTTGAATGATCAGGTTCAGGGGGTAAACTCTGACCTGATAGGGGGTAAGTGTGCTCCCAAGGAAGTCCTGGTGTGCCAGGCAGTGGTTCAACCGCAGGGTGGTGACCCTGGGTTGGATGACCAGGTTCAGAGGGTAAACTCTGACCTGGTAGGGGGTAGGTATGCCCCCCAGGAAGTCCTGGTTTGCCAGGCAGTGAACCAGTCTGTGGGTACAGACCCTGGATTGGGAGGCCAGGTTAAGGGTGTCCCCCCTGACCTGGAGGAAGGGGCTACTACTAACAGTGCCCCTACCATGTTGTCTTCTGGGGGGGCCACTCCTAGTTGGGTGGTCCAGGACCCCAGAGGAGAGGGCAGGGGAAGGGAAGCCTCACCCCTGGCCCTGGTCCAACCTGAAGGTACAGACCCCAGGTTGGAGGATCAGTTGCAGGTTAACATCCCTGCACTGATGGAAGAATTGTGCAGGACTGCTTCTACAAGCACCCTGACAGTTTTTGACTCTGGGGGTGCCGCTTCTGCAGGGAGGGTACAGAGCCCCAGAGGGGAGGACCAGGGTCAGGTTAACATCCCTGACCTGGTGGAAGAGAGAGTGGTCAAAGGGTGCCAGGCACCTGGGGCTACCACCCCCCACTCTCCACAGTCACAGTGGTTAGAGAGGCCTGAGGTCGGGCTCTCATCCCTGACAGTTGTCTGGGGCCACTGTGGCTCGCTGTCCTGGTGGACAGAGTTGCCCCTGGGGGGGGGAGGACGAGAGTCACACCCCGGGGGTGGAGTGGGCAACACCACTGTGTTGGCCCTGGTGGTACTATCTGCCCATTGCAATACACCTGTGAGCAAAGTAAAGTTAGATGTTGCACAGATGGTGTCTGTAGATGTGGAGAAGGGTTCCCCATGGGTTAGCTTAGTGGGCCCTGAGAGTATGGACAGAGGGATCCAACTGGAGTCAGGAAGGCGTAGAACTGGAACATGCCCCTGCTGTTGTGGGCCTGGGTCCCTGTTCTATCGCCCCAATCAGGGAAGTACATCAAGGTATTGATTGTTCTCCCCTGGCTTTAGGCTGGTAGGGGGTCGTGTTGGACTTTTGCTTATGCAGGGTCATCCCCAGACTTTTTTGCCTCCTGCCTCCTATTTTTTTCTGACATGTTGCTGTTGGCTTTTCAACTCTGAGCACTTTACCACTGCTAACCAGTGCTAAAGTGCATATGCTCTCCTGTTTAAATTGTATGTGAGTGGTTTATCCATGATTGGCATATTTTATTTACTAGTAAGTCCCTAGTAAGGTGCACTAGAGGTGCCAGGGCCTGTAAATCAAATGCTACTAGTGGGCCTGCAGCACTGGTTGTGCCACCCACATAAGTAGCTCTGTAATCATGTCTCAGACCTGCCACTGCAGTGTCTGTATGTGTAATTTTACACTGTAAATTCGACTTGGCAAGTGTACCCACTTGCCAGGTCTAAACCTTCCCTTTCCTTACATGTAAGGCACCCCTAAGGTAGGCCCTAGGTAGCCCCAAGGGCAGGGTGCAGTGTATGGATAAGGTAGGACATATAGTAATGTGGTTTATATGTCCTGACAGTGAAATACTGCCAATTTCGTTTTCACTGTTGCAAGGTCTGTCTCTCTCATAGGATAATATGGGGGCTACCTTTAAATATGATTAAAGTGTAGATTCCCCTAGAGAGTAGATGGACATGTGGAGTTTGGGATCCCTGAACTCACAATTTAAAAATACATCTTTTAGTAAAGTTGATTTTGAGATTGTGAGTTTGGAAATGCCACTTTTAGAAAGTGAGCATTTTCTTGCTTAAACCATTCTGTGACTCTGCCTTGTTTGTGGATTCCCTGTCTGGGTCAGTTTGACAGTTGGGTTGTTTTTCACCTCACACCAGACAGTGACACAAAGGGAGCTGGGGTGTAATCTGCATTTCCTGATTAGCCATCTCTGCTAGGAGGGAGGGGTGGAGTGGTCACTCTCATCTGAAAGGACTGTGCCTGCCTCTGACAATGCTGTCTCCAACCCCCTGGTGTGTGTCTGAGGCCTTGCCTGGGCAAGGCAGGATTTCACAAGAAGGTGTGAGTCCCCTTTGAAGGAAGGTGACTTCAAAGACTAAAATGGGTATAAGAAGGGCACCCAAACTTACAAACTTTAGAAACACTTCTGGAATCAAGAGGAACCTCTGCCTGGAGAAGAGCTGATCGCTGAGGAACAAGTGCTGCCCTGCCTGTGACTGTGCTTTGTGGAGCTTTCCTGCAGTGCTGCTTCTGCCTGAGTAAGAGGGCAAAGACTGGACTTTGTGTGCCTTCCATCTTGAAGAAGAAATCTCCAAGGGCTTGATGTAGAGCTTGCCTCCTGTTGTTGAAGTCTCAGGGATAGCAAAGACTTCTTCCTGCCAGCACCTGGAGTCTCTGGAGAGACCCCTACTCTGCTCTGTGGTGCCCTTCCAGTTCCTGGGACCCTGAAAGGAGAGGCTGGCAGCCTAAGGACAAAAATACACGCACCGAGCGCCGTGCGGAGAAAAGATCGACGCGAATCCGATCGCGGCTGAGAAAACGACGCGACGCCGGCTCCGCAGCTGAGAAACGACGCCGCAGGAAACGCGACCGGAGAATCGACGCCCGGAGCAGGAGAAACGACGCGCAGCACCGCTGACGAAGGCTGAGAGATCGCAACCAGCGCCGCGGGACTTTCGGACCGTCGCGTGGCTGGCTTTTTCGACGCGCCTCGCCGTGCCGAGCTGTTTTCGACGCATATAACCGTGCAGGGTTATTTTCGACGCACACCGCCCGTGCGGGGTTATTTTTGACGCAAACCAGGTACATTTACACGCTAGCAGCGCTAGTGTGTTGTTACAACTACCTAAAGACTCTTTTTATTTTAAACCTTTAAAAAATCATAACTTGACTGGTGTATGTTGGATTTTTGTCGTTTTGGTCTTGTTTTGTCTAGATAAATATTTCCTATTTTTCTAAACTGGTGTTGTGTCATTTTGTAGTGTTTTCATTAAGTTACTGTGTGTGTTGGTACAAATACTTTACGCCCAGCACTCTGAGGTTAAGCCTACTGCTCTGCCAAGCTACCAAGGGGGTAAGCAGGGGTTAGCTGAGGGTGATTCTCTTTTATCCTAACTAGAGTGAGGGTCCTTGCTTGAACAGGGGGTAACCTGACTGTCAACCAAAGACCCCATTTCTAACACTGACCTTCTGTCTGTGCTCATCCGTGCCTAGGTGGAAGTGAATGAACCCACAATACTTGAATTCAGAACCAGAATGACGCTAAGGCTTGCTGACTTGCCTCCTGTTCTTCTGAAGTCTCAGGGACACAAACTACTTCCAACTCAACATCTACAGCACCTGAACTCTGCTATCTGTGAGTCTTGGCCTGCCAAGTGGTGCCTGTCCAGTCCTGGGCCCTTGGAAGTAGGCACAAAGTATTGTTCCAGTCCAAAATCCATGCATCAACACCATTGCGCCACTCGGAACTGGTGCATCTTCATCGATGCCGAAGCATTAGCGCTGCTATGAGGACCGAGGACATTGCATCGCCATCAATGCCGGGGCATTGCTACTGCTGTGAGATTCGGTAACACTGTATTGATGACTGCTTGATGCATCGCCTCCTTTGATCCTCACATCTTGTTCTCGATGTCAATACAGCACTGAACCAAGGTACTGTTTCAGCAGGCCAATTCTGGTCCTTGTATCCTACTTGTACACCATTCCGGTCAGCCTGACTTTTCAATTTGGACCTGGTCTGTTGTGACTAGAGAGACCCGGTTGGTACTTTTTCCTTCTAACCACTATTGCTAAGTTTATTCTTTAAAAATTCATATCTTGACTTCTACTTATTTGATTTACATTGTTTTGGCCTTGGTTTTTTTCATTAAATTTAGCACTACATTTCAAACCAGGTGTGGTATCTTTTTGTGTGGTGTTTTCACTGATTCACTGTTTGAAGTGTTGCACAAATACTTAACAAATTTCTTCTTAAGTTAAGCCTGAGTGCTTTGTGCAAGCTACCAGGGGGTGAGCACAGGTTATTTTAGGGTGTGTTGGTGACTTACCCTGACAAGGATTGTGGTTCCTGCTTGGACAGGGTGCATATCTCTGCGAACTAGAAACCCAATGTCTAACATCGAGTATCAGTTGACATTCACCTTATAAAATATAAAATCATTTGGAGACTTTGCCTGAGATTGCAGCAAAGTTCTCCAGCAGGTCCAAAAGAATCTCACGATTCACTTCCTACTAGGCTGCCAACAAGATGAGAAGCATTAAAATGTCAGGTAGGCCTGCATCAACAGACACCAGAGGTCCACTTGAAGTGAGCAAAGATGGAATTGGTGGCCGGGGTGAAAAGTAGGTTCGGTGGGTCTTAATTGGCACTAAGGAAGGATGTGTTTTCAGAAATTTTTGGACATAGAGGAAGATCTCAACTTCTAAACTCTTACTCGGGGATGTAAGAATGGCTATGTGATAGTTTACATATACTTTGCTTTTTAATTCTTAACAGTTGAACATTAAAGCTTGTTTTCATTCCTTGCTGTCTATACCTGTCTGGAAGGATGCATTCGGTGTCCGATACTATATGTGGGTTAAGAGACCATTTGGAACTTGTGAGCTAGGTACTTCTTTCATGGTTATCTGTGCCTCTAGTGAGAAAGTTTGGTCTTTATTTGCTTTACAATGTCTAACCAATCTCTCAATTTACCACTAGCATCAAGATTGATGTGCTGTGGATTGAATCCTAGATAAGTGTTGAATTCTCAAAAAGAACAACATCACACAACATGTATATATAATTTTGCTGCCCTGCCTTTAGATTTCAAAAACCCACTAGAATTTGAATTACTGAACATGTTTATTGACAAAATAAAATGTTATTTTTGAACCTAGAAAGACATGCTGACAACTTTAATTCTGAAACTGATGTATGTGACAGACAACACCTTGAGTCAATACCTCTGAATAGAATAACTAAGACTGATCAGTTGTGCTGTTCTACTGGTGGAGGGGGATGGAACCCTATTCAAGAGGGAACCACAATCTCTGTCAGTGTGAACACACACAAACCCCAAATTAACCTTGACTTAACCATTTGGTGACTTGGCTGAACTGAAATTTCCTGCTACATGTGCAGTGTCTAGTAGGCAACAAGTTAGTTTATTGTTTTATTTTTAACTAGTTAATACAACCGTTGCTAATTTCGTCAGCAAGAAATCTAAAAACACCAAAGTAAAAGAGCAATTAATAATTACTCAACAGATTAAAATTGTATATAAAATGTGTAAGAACAATGTCTATTCTGTATATACCCTTAAGGGTGTGTCACACAAGCTGAAGCATAATCCATATATTTGGCAAATTGACAAGACAACTGGGAATGTAACCACTCTCAAGCAGAGGAGGAAGACCCTGTTTGATGGAAGAGATCCAGGAGATCTCCTTCTTCTGCTATGTCTAAGTATGAGGGGATGTATTCTGGGGATACAGAAATCCGGCAGCTTTTGAAAAGGGATTGAAGGCAGAGAGAAAACAAGTAAAAGATATAACTAAGGGGAGACTATTCTTCTTCTTCGGTTTCTTCTTCTTCAGATGCTGTATGTCCCTCCATAAAAAGAAAAATATGCAAGAGGGGCATAGCCAGCCCAAGATGGCACCAGATGCGAGCCTTTAAAGATCTGTGATCTGGTCCTTCCTTGGTCACTGATACAACGCATTCCAGGAGCTGGAATGGAGAGCAACCACTCCCCAAGCCGGGGGAGACTGTCCAGCCCTAGGTGGCCGTGCAATTCAAAGGACCTGGCCCTGCCGAGGGCCGCCTCCCTTGGTGAGCACCGGAGGCCAGGAGGCTGTGGCCAGTGTCTCTTGTTCCTCCCAGGAGAGAAGCATAAGGAGAGCACAGTAGGGATGCTCCAGGAGGACAGGCTGGAGGTGGGATATCAGGACATCCCGGTTGGGGCCCCTCATTAAGGCGAGAGATGCAGGTGCATTAGCGGCAGGCACAGATCTCCCTCAGTGGACCCGGGGTGGCCTGTGCACTACTTCAACTTGTGGGCTGCTAAGTTGAAACTAATGGTGGCAGCATGCCTTCATTAACAGCTCGAGGGGTCCACCTCAGCAACACCGCACTGAGCTGTAGGGGAAGACACACAGGGGAACTAAAAATAGGCTCACGTCAAAGGGCCCACATCAGATGGCCTAAATATATTTAATATATAAAATACTAGAGATCAGCCTCTTGGAGCTATAGGAGGCACACCAGAGGGTAGCACTAGAAGAACTGAAGGTGGACAGCCTTGGTGGAGACTGAATCAAAGGGGAGGTGTGCACCCATTCTTCAGGCCTACTTAAGAACACTGCCATGGATCACCTGAGAATATAGTCTATAGAATATAGAGAATATAGACCTTGAGGTCACCACAATCTACAGAAATACACGGACTCTCCTAGCTACAGAGGAGGATGGCTCGTGTGAGAGAATGCTCAAAGGCACTGTAGGTCTTTTCTGAATGCATCGCCCCTACCTGAAAGACTGAGGCCTTTAAGATGTGCACAGGAGTGCTTCTGGGGGCGTTCGGATGGTGATACTGCCCAGATAGACTTGCACCCATCAGGGCTGAGGAGTCAGCCCAACAGGGGGGAGGGGATGGAGAGGTGCTGTGCCGAACCCCCCCCCCCCGGAGCCTGGCAGGACCCTGGTGACAGACTGCCCCCACATCATCTACTCAACAAGACAGGGCACTGGAACTTGCAAACAGCTGACCCTAGAAAAAAGATGGTGTGCATTAAGCATACATGCCTGGGCTCCATCCCAGCTGAAAAGAAGGACAGCACAACCATGCCCCTGCACACTAGCCCTACTTCTGCAGATGGATTGGAGGCCCACAAAGCTGCAATATTAGCTGCTATAGGAGAGACCAGAGTGACTCTGGAAGGAAAGATCGACACAGTGGTGATTGACCTTGGGTTACTACAGGCATATCACTGCAAGTTGACTGACAGGGGGGAAAACAGAAGAGAAAGAAATGCAGTGCCTGCAGCCCAGGATCAAGAGGGGCAAATGAAACAACTGTGACAAGATGCAGAGCAGCTCTGCATCTCCGAGTGGAGGACACCAAGGGCCGCTCCCTCCACAGTAACATTCGGGTGGTGGGTCTCCCAGAGCAATGCGAAGGACAAAGTATGGAACTACATATGGAAAACTGTCTCTTACAAGAAGTGCTAGGAGGCAAGGCATCCAAGTATTTCACAGTTGAAAGGGCACACAGAGTACCCGAGGGACAGCCATACCTGGGAGCACCCCTCAGGTTAATGGTAGTCCAGTTATTGAACTATGGAGACAGGGATGATATCCTACAAGGTGCCCGGGTTCATGGCCCATGGCAAATAGAAGGTGGGCAGATGAATATCTAAACTGACTAGACCCAGGCAGTACAAAGCCAATGAGAAACCATTCTAGCCATAAAACAGCAATTGCGAACACTTAGCTTGAAATACGTGCTCCTCTTCCCGCCAAACATTGGGTGATAGACCAAGAACAAACCTGTTTCTTCACACAGGCAGGAGAGGGCTGGAAATGGTTGGAGATCAAGGGGTATGGCAGACCCCCTGGACAGGACCCCCTGAGATGGGAAAAGTAGACAAAGACTGGATCGAGGAAGAGACCTTGCCTGGACTGCAGGCTACTCCAACCAAAGCACAGGCCGAGACAGAATGAGCAAAGATTGTGTCCAAACTCCAACAAACATGCTCGATGCCAACCAGCACAAAATGGGTAGAACTGGTAAGTACCTCAAATGACCAAGTGGGCTCATTGGCAGACTCCATACCTGATGACGAAAAGGACATCGGCCCAATAGTGACCTCAATGATGGCAGACCTCCTGGGGTAATGCCTTGTTATGGCACGGTCTCCCTGGAAGACGGGTAAGTACTTTGCAACAGAGGTGAGTGACCTCCCCCGGAACACTGATGATCATCACAAGAGCCACCAGGAGAGCCCCACCCTCACACTTAACTGATTGATTGTTTTTCTATAAGTGCACAATGATGCAAGTTCTGTTTATCTTGATGGGGTGATAGGCTCCTCGAGCATTGGGGTGGCGGGTAGGTCAAAACCTGCAGCATGAGGTGATTAGGAGGGAGGGCTTGGGGGTGTTCTCACCTTTTCGGGACAGACACACAGACAACAGAACTCCTAGGGGACCTAGACAAAGAGATGTGGTGGAAAGGTCAAACTCTAATGGCATGTGAAATGGGGCACAATGTAGGCTGAAACTTAACCTTACATTTTTTTTTTGTGGAATGTGAATGGGTTGGAGGATAGGCTGTACCAGGAAATAGTGAGAAAATACATACTTTGACAGGATCCAGACATTATCATGCTGCATGAAAGCCCCAAACTGAGTAACAGCTGCAGATTTCTAGGGAAGGGCAGATACAAACTGTTGACACATGCACTTTTTATGAAGGGCTCCAGAGGGGTTGGACTCCTGGTGCACCCCAAATTACCATTAGAGGTCCTTTAACATAAGTGAATGACGACGGCTGTAAAGCAGCAATTCATGGATGATGCCAAGGGGAGGATGTGATGGTGGGCTCCTGGTATTTTCCCCCGGGGTTGCAATCCAGAGGGCTGGAACACATGGAGGACTGGCTGACACAAACCCCCAATGCCCTGGCTATTATTGGGGGACACCTCAATCTGACACTACATGGAGGCATGGATAGTGTGATGAAACCAGGGGTCCCACTAAGGCCTGATAACAGATTGGCCACCTCCGCAGAGGGCATGGGTCTCATCGATCTCTGGAGGGCAAGAAACCCCGGTAGGAGACAATTCTCATATGCCCACATGACACAGGGGGTCATGTCCCGTTTGGATTAATTCCTGGTTCCCCAGCACCAGTTGGGTATATATTCTGACTCTGCACTCCTTCCTCGAGGAATTTCAGGCCATTTGCCCTTGCTTACAGTGATCCAAATGGGTGTCCGGGGCCTAAAGGTGCATGGAGACTAGCTGCCTGGACACTGCAAAATAGGGATATGAAAGTAATGATCCACACTGCCATGACCAATTATTTCACTGAAAATAAGGCACAGTTCAGTCACTGATTGATATATGGGAGGCATACAAAGCAGTACTTTGGCCAATTGATAGCAAGAAAAGTAGGTCTGAAGAGGAAGCGGGAATAAGAGTGTATGGTACTTTAAGAGAAACTCACACTACTTGAGGCAGACTATGTGGCCAGCTCCACTAACCAAGATGCCCGTAGACTTAAAGAGATCAGGTGGGATTGCACCGCCGTGGACTTCCGGGCCACCCAAGGATGACTACACGAGGTCGGCAATAAGGTGGGGAAGCTCCTGGCATTCCTGGCTAGGAAGGAAAAGACCAGAGATGGGTCCGTGGGATCCAACAACCTCACTCCCTACTGGTAGAGACACCTCAGGGAATTGTGAGAGAATCTGCACAATGCCGGGAATGGCTGTATCAAAGCTGGGCCACCATGGACCAGGGGGACCTGGACTCCTTTGTGAGGCATCTCCTGACCCCTCACCTAGACCCAGACTGGGTGGAAATGCTGTAAGGCGAGATCACAGAAGATGAAGAGACCATGGCCTTATCTCAGTTAAACAATTGGAAGACTCTGGGCCACAATTTATTTACTTCATGAGTTGGAACTCTGAAGAGGTCCACATGCCTGGATTATACATAAAATTACATGACAAAATTGAAATACTATTCCTATATAAAACAAGAATAAAACAATACATTATCTGTAGAAAAATAAATACATTCACAATACTCGCCATCAAGCTTAAATTCCATAATCCTTCTCAAACTGTTTTATAGATATATAAAGTGCATCAGACTATAAGATTTAACTTCTATATGAAAAGACATTAATCTCAACCCCTCTATGATATCTTCCTATAAAGCGCATCATACAGTGCAAGACATGAGTACCCAGGGGTAGGCCACTCTTGTTGCATTCCTGAACACATAATAGTATTGGCTACCATAGGGACAAATAAAAACATATACATAAAATCCAAGCTAAAGTTATCTGTAGAGTACAAGACAGCCAACCCTCTGCCCATCAAACATATATTACAGCAGATTATGATTAATATGCTCTACTAGTCATGGGAAAACCCCTCTACCTTCTCACACAGTAAAGTTTGTATAAAATGCCTCTAGACTGCTGAGGTAGTTCATTTATATTCCTCTTCTAAGCACCAGTACGTAAAAGCCTAATATAAGTTTAAAAAGGACTTTAAAAATGTAAAAATTCTAAAACATAATAATTCGCCAGGTTGGTTATACAAGATTTCCAGGGCCTCTCTGGCAGAAAAAATATTAAAGTTCAGATAGAGGGGTTTCAACCATTTTTCCTGAATGTTGCTAAAACTGGACAAACAAATAAGACATGCTTAAGATTCTGTACCCTCAATTGGCAAAGATCACAGATGTTAGAAGATCCATCCCATTTGGAGGTTAATCCTCTAAGTGACACTCTAGCTAATCTCAACAGAATGAAAATGCGCCTCACCCCATGTGGGAGAATCCAGCTCAGGTATGGCTGAGAGTGTTTAAAAGTCGCTGATCTGGTCAATGTAAGTAGTCTCTTCTTTAACAGACAGGACTCAAGATCTAGGGAAAATCATTTGCTTATGCTTGCCATGTTTAATTCATCCAGGGACATGGGTATACCACCCCAAGATCTGCAGGAGGCCATTTTCATACTGATTTACAAAGTGGGGAAGGCGGCTGAAGTTTGTGCCTCCTACAGGCTGATCTCCCTCATTAACACTGAAACTAAAGTTCTAAACAAAATACTGGTGAACTGCTCATCCTGAGGCATCTGAAAGGGATGTCCTCTCTTGCCCTTGCTTTTTGCCATTCCCCTCAAACCCCTGGCGTGCTGGTTTAGGGTGGAAGCCCAGATTAGACCCCTTCGCTGGGACCTGAATTTGGAGGGTGTGATTTCCCTATATGCAGACAATATCCTCCTTTACTATGCAGATCCCCCATGCTTGATACAAAGAGCCCTAAAGGTCCTGGAGGTCTTTGAATCCTATGCAGGATTCTGCATTAATTGGTCCAAGTCAGTTGCATTTCCTACTGGGACTGGTACTACTCCAGTAGTGAGAGGTAGCCCTTTAGGATGGGTGACCAGGGGTTTCTGAGACTTATTCCTGCAGGCAATCCTGGAGAAGATCTGCATATTTTGAAAATGTGGTAAGGTGGAGGACGTTGCCACTGTCCCTCCTGGGTAATGCAGCCCTCTACAAAATGATTTATCTCCCCAAATTGCTATGTGATCTATAGAATAGCGTGTACTTGGTCCCAGACCAGTTTTTCCACAGAGTAAAAGGAGTGATGAGAGTGTTACTCTGGGACGGTGGAGCTCCAAGGCTAGCTCTCGCCACACTAACAGAACGCCCTCCCAAACCTTCAATTGTAATATTGGGTATCACAACCCCTGACTGCCAATGAATAGACCTTCTTGTCGCAGCAAGAATCTCTGAATGTTGATCGGTTCTCCCTGGACCCTGAAGGCTACGTACATAGCCTTTACGGAGAGAGAGACACCCCCTTCCCACTTCAACACAGGTGATAATTACAATTTGAAAGAAAAAATGACACGTAGACTGGGATAGAGAAACAGAGCCACATTGCAGACCCCCCACTGGGATTCAGACCTGTTTAGTAGCTTATGGTCTATAGAGGGCCGTAGGAAGTGGGATCTCTTAGGAATCTCCCAACTGGGAGAGGCCTGGAGGGATAAGGGAAATTGATACCTTTGAAGAACTACAAGTGGAATATGAGCTTTCAGGGAGTAAATTCACTATAAACAGCTCTGATCTCTCCTTATGAAATGCACTGCATTGCGGAACAAGATTGATGACGGGTTCCCCCAAAAATACAGAGTTTTGGGATGCCCTCTGATGAGTAATGCAGTGTTCCAATTTTACTCCTTCTGTGTCTCCGAACGCTGGATCCCCTATGAAAAACGTGTGAAAGGAACTTAAGTAGAGTTGAAGACAAGGACTGGAGTTAGGCAAGTGGATACCATTGGGAGGTGGAAATCTGAACGGGCTTCAAACTGATTTAATTAAAAACCTTTCATAGGGCTTACTATACCCGGACTAGCTTGTTTTGAATGGTCCCTAATGACAGATGTCTGCTGGGCTGTCACAAACGGGGAACCACACTTTGGGAATGCCAGAGATTTGGATCATATTGGAAGGGAGTAATGGACAAGATGGTGGAGACTCTGGGACTGGAGATATAGCTGACACCTCAACTGGTTACCTTGGTAATCTGGGGTGAACAAACTACTCTGAACCACCATATGCTAATATTCAGTAACCTGGCACTGATGGTGCCTGCAGGGATATGTTGGAACACTGGGGGACTCCACACCTGCCCACACAGCCAAAATGGAAGGAGGGTTTAGACTGGTGAATGGCAGCAGAAAAAAGTGTGTACCAGGTGAGGGGATGTCCATTTAAATGGGACAAAATATGGGCTCAATCGAGATCAAGGAGGGAAGAGAGAGAATATAGAACCAATGCTGGGACCCAAGTATAGGATGGAATGAACAGCTCCCTGGTGGCTACTAGTGGGATTGAGCAAGCCTACACCCTGAAACTAGAAGGACTGAAGGCTGCTCCACTGACATCCGGTCCATACAGGACCCAATTTTTGTAACCTATAAGATTGATACTGTATGTCTGTCTGTGCACACCTGGAGGTGTGGGGGGACAAATGTTGATGTTTATACCACTTCAAAAAATGAATAAAGAAATTTTCAAACAAATAGGTAAGGGAGGAGAACATTTAACAGATTTTGGCACTTCTTAGATATAATCTGCGTTTTTTCTCAATAGAGGTAGTGGAGGATGAACCTTCAGCCCTCTTCCAAAATGTGAGGGATCTTGGGGTCTAACTCTACTGTTTTATGTCAAGAACAGATCTCTCATTTTACAAGAATGGAAAGAGCTGGATCATCTTACAGTTCCAACATTCATGCAGAAAATGTGCATGCTGGAGAATGCAGAGTCAATCATTCAACATAGTATAAAAATGTACTCCCTGCTAGCAACCTGACAGGGAAGGCATCCGTTAGTCCAGAAGAACGAACCCATCCAAGAAAACAGAGTCAGCATTAAACAAATATTATTCTGCCATTAGACATGTATGCTGCTTATACAGCCCAGTCGCTTGTGAGGATTTTGATTGACTGGTGACAGCCATGCAAGAAGAAGTAGACAGCTCCAACATGATGGTGAATATGGAACTTCCAGCTAGATTTCTTTTGGATGTGTCAGGTGAATGTGTCAGGACTTTTGCAATGACCACTGGTGGTTCCATTTTTGTCAGAAGGCAAATTATGTTAGGGGGTTGGAAGGAAGACAATTCAGGGAATGTGGCCTTTCTCAAAATCCCTTTTTCAGGAGAAAAGCTCTTCAGAAAACAACTTCATTCCATGGATATCAAAGCTCTTAAAGACAATAAGTATGCTTTTCCTCACAAGGGGAAATCCAATTCATCATCTTCTCAGGATGCTCATAGACAGCTAAGAAGAAGAAGGCAGTTCCAACTGAATAAGCATTACAAAAAGGCATGCTACAACAAGTTTCCTTCTAATCAGAAACTTCAGTACTCCTGATTATCAAACCACTTTAAATCCAGTATCCCTGGTTGGGGTGGTCATGTCTGATCTTTTTAAGTATCCAGGTTTGGGATGTGGTGGATCTTTGGGTGCTGAATATCATCAGACAAGACTACAACATAAGATTTTGTTCAAAGCTTCCAAAGCAGGTTTCCATCCTAAGGCCTTTCCTGAAGAACAGGGTGAAATCATTGGTCCTTTGGAAGGAAGTACAAGAACTACTCAGAAAAAGGGTGTTTCTCTCCATTACAAAGGAAAAGCAAGGTTTGTGAATCTGCTCAATCTTTTTTTTGATTGGAAAGTTATCAGTGGGGTATCAGCTAGCACTAGATCTAATATTAGTACACAAATGAGTATCCATGATTAATTTTGAAATGGACTGCCTTCAGAGGATCATTTCTTTAGGTTTACAATGGGAATTTATGTAGTGTTAGGTTTTCAGGAAGCATATCCCCACACCCTGATTGAACAAGTACATCAAACCTGTACTTTGCAATTTTACTCATCTCTGTTAATTCTGGTTTCTCCTATTCGGTCTGAAGTCAACACCAAGGGTGTGCACAAAGGTTTTGGCACCGTTGGTAGTTCAGTTACACAACCAGGGAACAACAGTGCACTCTTACCCTGAAAGTTGGATGACTATCACTTGAGTCTGCCGGCATCATATCTTTCTTTAGAACATGACCACTCTATTTCAGGTTTATGGGTTTCTTATAAACTGGAAATAAATCCAATGTAATGCCATTTTAAGATATGGAATTATTCAGAGCAAGGCATGGAAAAAAATGCATGGATGGATCAAGGAAGAGAGGAAACAGAAGAAACTGGCCCCTTTCTACTTGTTGCAAAGCCAAAAAAATCAGTATTGGAAAACTGGCTGCAGGCTCATGGAGATTTGACAACAACAGTGTTTGTAATCCGATAGGCAAGATTTAATCTGGGATTATTTTTTTAAACATTGGAAACTGATTTCAATAAACCTAAACACTCTTTTTCCAGTGTTGCAGGAAGTAGTTCAGGAAGTAAACTGGTGGCTAGACTCCTGCATTTGCAAGTCAAGACAGTTTTGAGTTTGGTCCAATCCAAAGTAATCACAACAGATGCAACTGGGTATGGAGTGGGAGCATCACTGGACACCCAGGTGATTTAGGGCAAATGGCCCTCTCCAATGTTCTTAGATTAAAAGGCATTCCTCAAACTAGAGAGCATTAGAAGTAGCATAACATGCCTTGGTGGGATTTCTCCCTCAGTTTCAGCCCCTTCCTGTGATGATAATAACAGACAATCAGATGACAAGATCATATCTTAACTGAAGGTCTTGCAAAACGTATCTTCAATTAGGCAGTTTATATCAGAGATATAAGAAATTGGGTTATTAGTTGACTTGGGAGAAAGTCCCATTCAAGTTATAAACATAATCATTGTCAGGATGAATCACAAAATGTAATAAAAAACTGTGCTTAACCCTCTTATAGTTTGGCACAAAAGCACTCAGGCGTAACTTAGAGGCGATGTGTAAAGTATTTATCCAGCACTTAAACAATAAAAAAGTGAAAACACAAAACAGGAACAATCCCAAACAAACTTAGAAGAGTAGATTTTATTAAATAAAATGCCACCAAAATGACAAAAATCCAATCAATAGAACCAGAATCTCATAGGCAACCAATACATTTTTAAAGTTATAGCTGAAAATACTGTCAAAAAATACAAAGTGCCATTTGTGGGTTTCTGGGCATGCTGAGCCTGGTCTAAGTCACAAGTTCAGGACTACCAAAATGGACTGCAGGCCAGATATTGGGACGAGGTTTGTCCCAGTGAAGAGTTTACTTTTTCTGAGTCCAAGTCCATGTGAGGAACCTCGGAGCTACGCTTTGGTGCATGGCGCAATGAGATTGTTGTCAGCGCAAGGAGCAATCATCGCTGGAACTTCACATTGGTGAGAAACACAGCAGTCACTCTTTGGCACGGAGGGCAGGGTGCCATGGGAACTTCATGTGGGGGGAAATGTTGCAACCATTGCTGATGAAAGAAGCATGCTAAAAGTTGCAAACAGACCCAAGCATCTGGGTTTTCACTTGGAGTTTACTTTTGAGGTAGGAAGTGTACACCTGGATGCCGGTCAAGGGTTGAGGACCTGGTGAACACATTTTGACAATTGGGGCTTACTCAATCAGAGGCCAGCAGCAGGTCTCAGGCAGGTCCCCAAGGTGCTGATCAGTTTGCAGGGAGGCCTCTGGATACTTGCTGTGTCCCAGTGACTCAAGCAGATCACTCAACTAAACTGTGAAGTCACTTCTTGGGACTTTGGGTTCAAAGCAAGCAGGTCTAGTATTCCTTCTTTAAACAGCAGGGCAGTC